>NC_045993.1:6554918-6860688 GCF_010909765.2 Amblyraja radiata | reverse complement strand
TTAGATGAGCAGCCATGATCATATTGAATGGCGGTGCTGGCTCGAAGGGCCGAATGGCCCACTTCTGCACCTATTTATTCTATGTTTCTTTGATTTTTCATCAGGATTCTAGAGGGAATGCAGGGGTTACTTGAGGTCAGAGAAATCAAAATTCATAAGCTGCCAAAGTAAAATATGAGTTGCATACCATTGGACATTCCCTCTCTATCCCTCCCCCACCCAAGTCGCACCAGCCTCTCGTTTACACCCAACAAACAGCTAACAATGGCCTGTTTGCTTTACCATCGTCACTTGTTTTGCATATCTTTCATTCATTGTTCTTTATCTCTCGACATCATTGTCTATATCTCTTGTTTCCCTTTTTCTTAACTAGTCTGAAGAAGGGTCTCGACCCGAAACGTTGCCCATTCCTTCTCTCCAGAGATGCTGCCTGTCCCGCTGAGTTACTCCAGCATTTTGTGTCTATCTTCGGTGTAAACCAGCACCTGCAGTTCCTTCCTCCACCCTACCTTGAACTTGCTGTGCACATCACGTGATGTCCTGCGAGCCAACACCTGGATGTGACTGGACACCTGTCGGTGGAGAGGAGGCAGGTAGTCAGGGTTGGTGGGCATTACGGGCCGCACTCAGTCACACAGGGGCCGCACTCAGTCACACAGGGGCCGCACGTGAATCACACAGGGGCCGCACTCCGTCACACAGGGGCCGCACGTGAATCACACAGGGGCCGCACTCCGTCACACATGGGCCGCACGTGAATCACACAGGGGCCTCACGTGAATCACACAGGGGCCGCACTCCGTCACACAGGGGCCGCAGTCCGTCACACAGGGGCCGCACTCCGTCACACAGGGGCCGCACTCCGTCACACAGGGGCCGCACGTGAATCACACAGGGGCCGCACTCCGTCACACAGGGGCCGCACTCCGTCACACAGGGGCCGCACGTGAATCACACAGGGGCCGCACTCCGTCACACAGGGGCCGCACGTGACTTACACAGGGGCCGCACTCCGTCACACAGGGGCCGCACTCCGTCACACAGGGGCCGCACGTGACTTACAGGGGCCGCACTCCGTCACACAGGGGCCGCACTCCATCACACAGGGGCCGCACGTGACTTACAGGGGCCGCACTCCGTCACACAGGGGCCGCACGTGAATCACACAGGGGCCGCACTCCATCACACAGGGGCCGCACTCCGTCACACAGGGGCCGCACTCCGTCACACAGGGGCCGCACTCCGTCACACAGGGGCCGCACTCCATCACACAGGGGCCGCACTCCGTCACACAGGGGCCGCACTCCGTCACACAGGGGCCGCACGTGACTCACACAGGGGCCGCACAGGGAGATGTCCCTGCCCACAGTGCCCGGTTCACATCCAGCCACGGGTTCACAGACATCACAGCCACGTCCCACCGTCACTGAGGACATGGTCTGTACGTACACGCACCCGAGGGGAGAACACACATGTACAGGCACACAGGCACTGATGCGCACACACACACTCAAATATATCCTCAGGTACACACACACACACACACACAGAGGCATGCACACATACTCACTCACACACACACACACACACACACATAGGCAAACACACACACACTTACACATCCACTCACAGACACATCCACACACACACACACATATACAGGCATGCACACACACACACATACACAGGCATACACACACACACACACATACAGGCATGCACACACACACACACACACACACACACATACACAGGCATACACACACACACACACAGGCATGCACACACACACACACACATACACAGGCATGCACACACACACACAGGCATGCACACACACACACACATGTGCACACACACACACATACACAAACACACACATGTGCACACACAAACAAGCACACACATAAGCATGTGGACACACATGCATTATACCCAAGCTGACACACATGTACATACACACACATGTACAGGCAGGTGCACAGGAGACGTAGGATGGTTTAACGCGCCGTGTACGTACCTGCTTCCTGGTCCGTGTCTTCCCTGTACGCAGCTTGATGTACCGGGCGATCAACTCGTTGCGTCCTGAGGGAGAAACACAGCAGAGCCACTAATAGATGAACGAGGCCAGGAAACTGCACGAACTCAGTCCCCAAATATTCCGCATGCCAAACACACACATGCAGGTTTGTAGGTTAATCGGCTTCTGTAAATTGTGTTGGATAGAACCAGCGTATTGGTGATCGCTGGTCGGCACGGACCCAGTGGGCTGAAGGGCCTGTTTCCAATCTGTATCTCCAAGCTAAACTAAACATGCAGGTTAAATGTGCAGGAAGGAACTGCAGATGCTGGTTTAAATCGAAGGTAGACACAAAATGCTGGAGTGACTCAGCGGGTCAGGCAGCATCTCTGGAGAGAAGGAATGGGTGACGTTTCGGGTCGAGACCCTTCTTAAGACTAAAGGTACTAACATACACACGTGCAGGTTTGTAGGTTAATTGGCTTCTGTAAAATTGTCCCTAGTGTGTAGGGTTAGTGTTAGTGTATGGGGGGGGATCGCTGGTTGGCACGGGCTCAGTGGGCCGAAGGGCCTGTTTCCACGCTGTATGTGTGAAGTGTAACGTAGACCAGGTGGCCGCCACTCACCGTACATCTTGCCTTCGTTGGAGAGGATGATTTTCCGCCTGCCGCAGGCCGGGTAGATGGTCAGGGCCTCCTGGAAGCTGTGCTCAATGTCGGCGCTCCACACCCCCTCCGCATCGCTTTGCAGACTCTCCCCGAGCGAGACGCTCATGGTCTCGGAGTCATGGTCAGGGCCTCGACCCCCGCTCAACCCCTCGGCCTCTATCCTGACCCTTCGTCAAGGTCCAGGCCTCAGCTTGGAGGCAGCGGCAGGGCGGCTGAGAGGAAGCAGGCGGAGAGCACCGTCACACACGAGCTGCGGAAGCAAGCAGAGGGTGAGGGTGGATTGACACAAAATGCTGTCCTCCATCCATGCTCTCCAGAGATGGACAAGTCCCTTGCCAGTCTCCTCCTCTTTACAGCCAACACGATCACCCTCCCTGGTCTACCCACTGCGAAATTAATTCCACAAAGTCTCTCCTACCCCCTCCCTGGGACCTTCACATTCCTCCCATACTGCGCCGCCCAGCAGCGAATATAACACTCCAGCGCATGAAGAGAGATTAAATATAACCTCCACACTCTCGCACTCTCTGTTGCATGTGTGGCCTCTTTTGTCTTGCTGATAAAGAGATGCAGAAATATCAACAGAGCAACTTTTATTGAAGGGAGTCATTATCAGCCAAATCGCTACAATAATGTATCCAAGCCTTACCACGTGGTGAACAGCTCTTAAAGATACAACCAACGCTACATATATTTATATTATGGTATATGGACACACTGATCTGTTTTGTAGTAAATGCCTACTATGTACTGTGTGCTGAAGCAAAGCAAGAATGTCATTGTCCTATACAGGGACACATGACAATAAACCCGGGACGACAGATGGCACAATGGGCTAAGTGTTCGGCTGGCGACCGGAAGGTAGCCGGTTCGAATCCCGCTTGGAGTGCATACTGTCGTTGTGTCCTTGGGCAAGACACTTCACCCACCTTTGCCTGTGTGTGAATGTGTGTGAGTGATTGGTGGTGGTTGGAGGGGCCGTAGGCGCAGATTGGCAGCCACGCTTCCGTCAGTCTGCCCCAGGGCAGCTGTGGCTACAGAAGTAGCTTACCACCACCGAGTGTGACTGAGGAGTGAATGAATAACGCGATGTAAAGCGCCTTGAGTATTAGAAAGGCGCTATATAAATCCCATCCATTATTATTATTATTATTAAACTCACGAACTTGAACGCATCAACTACAAGGGCGACCACGGTTGCACAGTGGTCAAGTCGCTGCCTTACAGAACTTGCAGCGCCGGAGACCCAGGTTCAATCCCAACTACAGGTGCTGTCTGTATGGAGTATATGCGTTCTCCCCGTGATCTGCGTGGGTTTTCTCCGAGATCTTCGGTTTCCTCCCACACCCCAAAGACGTACAGGTTTGTAGGTTAATTGGCTTGGTATAAGTGTTAATTGTGCCTAGTGTGTCGCATATTGTTAGTGTGCGGGGATCGCTGGTCGGTGCAGACTCGATGGGCCGAAGGGCCTGTTTCCGTGCTGCATCTCTAAACTAAACTACTCATACATCGCCATCAAATCTGGAGGAGTCTGAAGAAGAGTTTCGACCCGAAACGTTGCCTATTTCCTTCGCTCCATAGATGCTGCCTCACCCGCTGAGTTTCTCCAGCACTATTGTCTACCTTGGAATTAAACTCCATGGCTCTAACTAAATCAAACTTGATTCATCTCTAAATATTAAGCTGCAGGTTCACCATCTCACTACTGATCAACATCTCCGACTCATTTTTGTTGCACGCTCTCTGATTCCATTAGAGTGATACAACGTGGAAGTAGGCCCTTCGGCCCAACTTGCCCACACTTGCCAACATGTCCCAGCTACACCAGCCCCACCTGCCCGTGCTTACCCCATATCCCTCTAAACCCGTTCTATCCACGCACCTGCTCATTTACCATGTGTATCATTTCCGCATGTAAATAGTTTGTGATTTGATGGGTGGGAAGGAACTGCAGATGCTGGTTTATGCCGAAGATAAACACAAAGTGCTGGAGTGACTCAGCGGGACAGGCAGCATCTCTGGAGAAATCGAATAGGTGATGTTTCAGGTCATAACTCTTCTTCAGACTCCTCCAGATTTGCCCGTGTCTTCAGACTCCTCTCACCTGCCCGCGGTTTGGCCCACATCCCTCTAAACCTGTCCTATCCATGTACCTGTCCAACTGTTTCTTAAACATTGGGACAGTCCCAGCCTCAACTACCTCCTACGGCAGCTCGTTCCATACACCCACCACCCTTTGTGTGAAAAAGTTACCCCTCAGATTCCTATTAAGTCTTTTCCCCGTCACCTTGAAAACCTATGTCCTCTGGTCCTCGATTGCCCTACTCTGGGCAAGAGACTCTACCCGATCTATTCCTCTCATGATTTTATACACCTCTATAAGATCAGCCCTCAATAGCTGGAGACAAATTTAAAGGATTTCTGGTGAAACATGAAGCAAGAAGATTTCAATCACCTCAACAAATAATAATATAATACTCTCCACTGTTTGGTGTTTAATTTGGAGATATAGCGTGGAAACAGGCCCTTCGGCCCATCGAGCCCGCTCTGACCAGCGATCACCTGCACACTAGTTCTATCCTACACATTAGAGGCAGTTTTTACAGAAGCCAATCAACTTACAAAACCTGCACGTTCTTTGGAGTGTGGGAGGAAACCAGAGCACCCGGAGAAAACCCACACAGTCACAGGGAGAATGTACAAACTCCGGACAGACAGCACCTGTAGTCAGGATCGAACCCGGGTCCCTGGCGCTGTAAAGCAGCAACTCTACCGATGCGCCACCGTGCCGCTCCGACAGCTCGTGGTCTTGTGAGCCAATGGAAATAGTGTCAGAACATTAGTGGATCTGGTCCTCGTACACTCACAGGCTGACATTTTAGAAGCAAGTGTGTAAGAAGGAACTGCAGATGCTGGTTTAAACCGAAGATAGACACAAAAAGCTGGAGGAACTCAGCGGGACAGGCAGCATCTGTGGAGAGAAGGCATGGGTGACGTTTCAGGCTGAGACCCTTCTTATAACCAAGAATGTTTCTCCCCTCCCTGACTCTCAGTCTGGAAATGGCTCTCGCCCCGAAAGTCACCAATTCCTTTTCTCCAGAGATGCTGCTTGACCCGCTGAGTTACTCCAGCATCTTGTGTCTATGTTCTCCCCAGAGATAGTTTAACGTAGAAACTCCAGTTGCATTGCTGAATGCTTCCCACAGTGGGCGTGGCTTGGTTCAGTAACTTGAGCGCCCTGGAGCAGAAAAGACTACAGAAAGTAGTAAACACTGCCCAGTCCATCATCGGCTCTGACCTCCCTACCATCGAGGGGATCTATCGCTGCCTCAAAAAGGCTGGCAGCGTCATCAAAGACCCACACCATCTTGGCCACACACTCATCTCCCCGCTACCTTCAGGTAGAACGTACAGGAGCCTGAAATCTGCAACATCCAGGTTCAGGAATAGCTACTTCCCCACAGCCATCAGGCTATTAAACACAACTTCAAACAAAACTCTGATCATTAATAGCCTATTGCACATTATCTGTTTATTTATGTGTGTGTATATATATATATACACACACACACATAAATAAACAGATAATGGTATATGGACACACTGATCTGTTCTGTATTCATGCCTACTATGTTCTGTTGTGCTGAAGCAAAGCAAGAATTTCATTGTCCTATCTGGGACACATGACAATAAAGTCTCTTGAATCTTGAATGCATTTTTCACACACCCACCACCTTTGTCTAAATCACAGTGTTGGGGACTCTGATACAAGGTGCATTGTGTTCAGTTGTTACACTTCGCCTCGAGTGGTTCAGCCCAGGGGCGAACGAGTTTAACAGTGGACACAAAATGCTGGAGTAACTCAGCGGGACAGGCAGCATCTCTGGAGGGAAGGAATGGGTGACATTTCAGGTCGGGACCCTTCGTCGGGGGAGTCCAGAACCAGGGGCCACAGTTTAAGAATAAGGGGTAGGCCATTTAGAACAGATGAGGAAACATTTTATCACACAGAGAGTTGTGAGTCTGTGGAATTCTCTGCCTCAGAGGCAGGTTCTCAGGATACTTTCAAGAGAGAGCTAGATAGGGCTCTTAAAGATAGCGGAGTCAGGGGATATGGGGAGAAGGCAGGAACGGGGTACTGATTGGGGATGATCAGCCATGATCACATTGAATGGCGGTGCTGGCTCGACGGGCCGAATGGCCTATTCTTGCACCTATTGTCTATTCAGACTGAGTCAGGGGAGAGGGAGACACAGAGATAAGGAAGGGTGAGGTGTGAGAATGAGACATCAAAGCGGATGGGAATCAAGGAAAATGTCGACAAGATGATTGTTAGCTGGGGCAGATGAAAATGAAGCATACAGAGATAAAATGTACTCTGGGACGCAGTCAGATTGGTCGGAGAACTGGGACAGTCTGGTGTAGGAAGGAACAGCAGATGCTGGTTTACATCAAAGATAGACACAAAATAAGATGCTGCCTGTCCCGCTGAGTTACTCCAGCATTTTGTGTCTGTCTTCTAACCTGCTGAAGGGTCTCGACCCGAAACGTCACCCATTCCTTCTCTCCAGAGGTACTGCCTGTCCCGCCGAGTTACTCCAGCTTTTTACGCCTACCTTCGTCGTAAACCAGCACCTGCAGGTCACCTCCTAACACACATTTCATTCGACAGGATGGTGGTTTGGAAGGGGCGTTGTGAAGAAATGATTTTTACAATCAGCCCCCCCCCCCCTCTTTAGCAACTCTTCTCAATTGTCTCAATTCTTCTCACCAGCTGTTGGGGGCTCAGTGAAGGGGCGCAGTCACCCCCTCACCCTGACAGCTGCCTCCTGACCCCCTGCGTCTTCTTTAAGGGCCTGTCCCACTTGGCAGTCATTTGCGCGTCACGCAGATGGCAAAACAAAGCCCGAACAACAACTTGGTTTAAAGAGAAAACTCTGCGGGACATTCAGAACAAGAGATTGTGTAAATGTTTTTTTTTTAAAGGGGGGTGCTGGGTGGGTGGGGTGTTGTACTAAAGTAGCGAAGGGGCCATTGAGTTTTGAGCTGTGTCCAGAGTGCCGCTATCAGTGGTGGGTGAATAGTCGCTGGTGGATCACACACACAGACACACAGCAGACCAGACCTTCTTTGGCAATGTGTTGACGGGAGCGGGCAAGTGCACAGTCACTGATCGGCAGGCAGAGTCACTGGTGGATTGGTAGTTTAGTTTAGAGACACAGCGGGCAAACAGGCCCTTCGTCCCCTCCCCCAGTCCGCTCCGACCAGCGATCCCCCCACACTAACACTATCCTACGCACAATTTGACATGTATCCCAAACCTACAAACCTGTGGGTGGGAAGGAACTGCAGGTGCTGGTTTGCATCGAATATACACACACAAAGTGCTGGAGTAACTCAGCGGGACAGGCAGCATCTCTGGAGAGGAATGGGTGACGTTTCGGGTCGAGACCCTTCTTCAGACTGATGTCAGGGGAGTGGGCGGTGCATAAATAAGGACGTGTATAGATGTGAAAAAAGTGTAAGGTGTGAAAACAGTGTAAGGTGTGAAAACAGTGTACGGTGTGAAAATAGTGTAAGGTGTGAAAACAGAACCCAAAGGGTCTCGACCCAAAACGCCACCCACTCCTTCCATCCAGAGATGCTGCCTGTCCCGCTGAGTTACTCCAGCACTTTGTGCCTATCTCCGGTATAAACCAGCACCTGCAGCTCCTTCCCACACATTGTGTCAGCAGGAAGTTGCTCGAAATGGAGGGCTTTACTTATACGGAGAGATTTGATAGGCGGGGTTTGTTTGCTTTGGATTATAGAAGGCTGGGGTGTGACTTTATAGAGGTTTTATAGAATCATGGAGGCCACAGAGAGAGGAGATAGTCAGAGTATTTTTCCGTGGAAGGGGAGTCTGAGTTCAAAGCAAGTTCCTGGCCAAGGCACTTGGAGTGAGGACAAACAAGAGCTTATTAGTTACGCCGACTGCTGTAGTTCCGTTTGAATAGGCTGCAGTCGGTCAGAGGAGGTTTGGAAAGATGCCACTCAGGACCCACAATGAAAACCCACAAGAGTCATAGAATCACAAAGCTCGGAAACAGGCCCTTCAGCCCACGCCGACCAGCATTCACCCTGTACACTAGCACTATCCTACAAGGATGAGGGGATATCTTATAGAAACATATAAATATTCTTTAAGGATTGGGCAGGCAAGATGCAGGAAAAATGTTCCCGATGTTGGGGGAGTCCAGAACCAGGGGTCACTGTTTAAGAATAAGGGGTAAGCCATTTAGTAGTGAGATGAGGAAAACCTTTTTCACCCAGAGAGTTGTGAATCTGTGGAATTCTCTGCCACAGAAGGCAGTGGAGGCCAATTCATTTAATGTTTTCAAGAGAGAGTTAGATTTAGCTCTTAGGGCTAACAGAATCAAGGGATACGGGGAAAAAGCAGGTACGGGGTACTGGTTTTGGATGATTAGCCATGATCATATTGAATGGCGGTGCTGGCTCGAGGGGCCGAATGGCCTACTCCTGCACCTATTGTCTATGTTTCTATGACAACTCTACAACTTAACAAGGGCGGCACGGTGGAGCAGGGGTAGAGATGCTGCCTTACTGCGCCAGAGTCCTGGGTTCAAGCCTGACCACGGATGCTGTCTGTGTGGAGTTTGCACGTCCTCCCCGGTTACTCTGATGGTGTGCTGGAGTAACTCAGTGGGACAGGCAGCATCTCTGGAGAGAAGGAATGGGCGACGTTTCGGGTCGGGACCCTTATTTCCACCCGAAACATCACCCATCCCTTCTCTCCAGAGATGCTGCCTGTCCCGCTGAGTTACTCCAGCACTTTTGTGTTTGTCTACCTTTGGTGTAAACCAGCACCTGCAGTTCCTTCCTACACAGGAACCAGTGGAACTAGTTTCTCCCGAAGCAACTCGGAGTTTAAATTGAGTTTATTTTCACGTGTGTCGAGGTACAGTGAAAAGCTTTTGTTGAACGCTAACCAGTCAGCGGCGAGACAACACATGATTACACTCGAACTGTCCACAGAGAACAGATACATGATAAAGGGAATAACGTTTAGTGCAAGATAAAGTCTGATCAAATATGGTCCGAGGGTCTCCAATGAGGTAGATAGTAGTTCGGGGCCGCTCGGTAGGATGGTTCAGTTGCCTGATAACAGCCGGGAAGAAACCGAATCCCTCTTTACTTATCTGTAAATTCTACAAACAGGAGCACTCCCGATCATAGAGTTATTTTGGTTCCTTAATCGTAGACAAATTGTAGAGAAATCCCAACACAAACAACAAAAAAGACTCGCTTGTCATGTTTTGCGTCGGTAGTTCATGAAACATGTTGAACTGCGCGGATTTACAAGTCGAGCCACAGACTCCAACGAGGAAACAACATCAGAAAATACTAACCTTTGCAACTAAACCGCGCTGGCCAAAAGCCACGAGAGTCTCAGTTCACCCCCCTCTCTGCACTTTTTCTCTGGCGGCTGAGATTTTGAGATTTTGGAGATTTCTCCCCACCGTCCGGTCTTTCTACCCCGGTCTAGGCGAGAAAACACCAGCATTGTAGGAATGGAAGCAAACGCAAAGATGACTTACAAGCCCAGCTCCGGCTCCCGGCCGCTCCCCGCTCACAGCCGCCGCCTTTAGGCCAGTCTAACAACACAAAGTCTGCAGCTCCAACAAACTTCCTCTCCCGAAATAAAGCTGGGATGAGTGCAGGGGGGGAGGAGGAGGAATGCGGCCGCCAGCTGATACTCGGCTCCAATGAGGAAACAAACCCAGGCTGGAAATGTCAGGGCCAGGGCAAGTGTTACTCAAACCAGACTTCTATCCCCACAGCCCGGCCCCTTCCTTCTCCTCCCTCCCCCTGTCCCACTCCCTCTGTTGCCCCTTCATCTCCCTCCCCAAGTTGAGAGTGTGTGTGTGTTGGGATTGAGTATATGGGCGTTGCTTCTCCTCTCCCCCACCTCCACTTGAGGAGCAGGCGGCCGAGGGAGGAGCTGCAGGTCCACAATCCACCCTCCACCCTCCACCCTCGCCTGCCTCGTCGATCGGGTAATCAGCCAAATATGCCCGGAATGTTGCATCTTTCTCCGGGGGAGGGGACGGGGAGAGGAGGGGTCATGATGCCCGCGGGAGAAGAGGATGTCCTCCAGATGGATTGAACGGCTCCATGCGTCAAGCCCTATGACCCAGTGACCTTACGTGCAACCCCCCCTATAGGGAGTAGGTGGCACAGTGGTAGAGATGCTGTCTGTAGGTCCCCCCCTGTGACCGCGTGGGTTTTCTCCGGGTGCTCCGGTTTCCTCCCACACTACAAAGACGTACAGGTGTGTAGGTTGATCGGCTTAGGTAAAACTGTAAATTGTCCTTAGTGTGTGTAGGATAGTGTACGGGATGATCGCTGGTTGGCATGGACTCGGTGGGCCGAATGGCCTGTTTCCCCCACTGTATCTCTAAAGTCTAACGACGAGAAAGTGTGAACGAATGATCTGAGGGGTGACTTTTGCACAAAGGTGGGTGTATGGAACAGTGCCAGTGGAGGTAGTTGAGGCTGGGACTATCCCAACGTTTAAGAAGCAGTTAGACAGGTACATGGATAGGACAGGTTTGGAGGGATATGGACCAAACACGGTGATCCATGTCAACGTGGACTCGTTGGGCCGAAGAGCTGTATAATCTTTCCAGGCTGTATAATCTTTCAATATAATTTTAATTCAGTTTCCAGCCACTTATTGATTTGACCCTGTGTGGAATACTGCACTAAAGTCCACACTTAGCCCAAGTCACCTGGGGATCTTTCCACAACGTTACTCACTGCTCCATCTACTGGCCAACCATGGGAGAGACGACAGACATAAGTAACCGCAGATGCTTGAATCCTGAGAAAAACACAAAGTGCTGGAGGAACTCGGCAGGCCAGACAGCATCTGTGGATGGAAAACCTAGACAATATTTCGGGTCGGGGCCTTTCTTCAAGCACCAAAGAACGACCCCAATTGATTGACAACAATTTTGACATCAACTTAAGCCCCTTGAATCTGAAGAAGGGTCTCGACCCGAAACATCACCCATTCATTCTCTCCATAGATGCTGCCTGACCCGCTGAGTTTCTCCAGCATTTTTGTCTAGCTTGATTTCTTTAATTATCGCTTATCATTTTTTCAATCTTTCGTTTCTCTTATTCTTCTTTGCTCTCCATTTCTTGCTCTGGATCATATTGGAATATTTCATCTCAAGCTGTCTAGAATGTATCAGTGGTACACAAAATTGCTGGGGAAACTCAGCGGGTGCAGCAGCATCTATGGAGCGAAGGAAATAGGCGACGTTTCGGGCCGAAACCCTTCTTCAGCTCCATAGCTGCTGCACCCGCTGAGTTTCCCCAGCAATTTTGTGTACCTTCGATATTCCAGCATCTGCAGTTCCCTTTTGAACATAGAATGTATCAGTTCCTTGTCTCTCCTATCTTGCTTTTTACATTCCCTTCATCCAACTCTGCCCCCTGTATCATTAGCCTACACTGGTGGACCTAGACGTTCTCTCGGGTTGAAACTGGGTTAAATGGAGAGCTGAGTGAAGTATGGAAACGGTCCCAACTCCAAATGCCACCTATCCATGTTCTCTGGAGATGCTGTCTCAGGGGCCGCGGAGCATTTTTGAAAGTGGGGGGGCTGAGCGATCACTCATAACCGGCCTCGGGGAGGGACTTTTTGAAATTTGACGCATTAAAATCATGCATTGTAGAAATATGATTTCAATGTTTTTTTGTGTGAAGTATTATTGTCCCGCTGAGTTACTCCAGTATTTTGTGTCTATCTTGGACCAATACCTTTGGCAGAGTTATTACAATAACTGGTGTCCAAGTATGTTAAAAATAAATGGGTGGAATTGTACACTAGAGCTCTCTGTACGATGTAATGGTAGATTTCAATGCTGATTTTATACAAAACTTCTCTCATTTGTACATGTATTTTGTCCCTGCCTATTCAACCTTATTTGAAACAATGAAACTGTACATTAGTGAAGTAAATTAGATTTCAAAAATTTGGATGGATTTTTTCTTAACTATTCTGACCTAAAGATTAAAGAGAAAAATATAAAAGGCTCAGGTGCTTTCCAAGAAAACGTGGTTCCCCGAATGTAAGTTCTACACCATTTTTTTAACGATAAACAAGGGCCTGATACTTCCCAGAAAATTAAAAAGCCCCTTCCATTACTTTGAAAAAGAAAAGAAAAAGAAAAGAGGGAGTACAGAGAAGGTTCACCAGACTGATTCCTGGGATGGCAGAACTTTCATATGAAGAAAGACTGGATAGACTCGGCTTGTGCTCGCTAGAATTTAGAAGATTGAGGGGGGATCTTATAGAAACTTACAAAATTCTTAAGGGGTTGGACAGGCTAGATGCAGGAAAATTATTCCCGATGTTGGGGAAGTCCAGAACTAGGGGTCACAGTTTAAGGATAAGAGGGAAGTCTTTTAGGACCGAGATGAGAAAATCATTTTTTACACAGAGTGGTGAATCTGTGGAATTCTCTGCCACAGAAGTTAGTAGGGGCCAGTTCATTGGCTATATTTAAGAGGGAGTTAGATGTGACCCTTGTGGCTAAAGGGATCAGGGGGTATGGAGAGACGGCAGGGATGGGATACTGAGTTGGATGATCAGCCATGATCATATCGAATGGCGGTGCAGGCTCGAAGGGCCGAATGGCCTACTCCTGCACCTATTTTCTATGTTTCTAAACCATTGTAAAAATGGAACAATCCGTCCCATGATTTTAATAAATGGAGTCTGAATAATACAAACACAATATTTCTTTAAAAATGTTTTAAAAAGTTCAACACAAATACAGTGTTTACATACAGTTGAAAAAGAAAAAAAAGCAAGCTGTAAAGGTCTTTGTGTCTCCTTTCTCTCCTCCTCCCCCCCCCCGCTCCATGTCTTCCTTGAGTTTGGCTGGTTATAACCTGATCAAGGTACATTCCTCCAAAATGGCCCCTAGTGAATGTTCACAGCTCACAGTTGGAACATAGGCAAGGGAGAATGGTTTGGACCAGGCTCAGATCCATCCTGGTTTACACAGGCGCTCTGCCTGGTTCGGGAGGAAATGATTGGTGATTGCTCAAATTCAAGACCTCTAGTAGAGCAGAGATTATCACTCGAATACCGACTCGTGAACTTTTTAATGCAAAGATGTGGCACTTCATTTAAGTGGGAGGCCATACCAACCAACCACAGTGCAGTGATTATTAGAGGACACCGGAGCCAGCAGGAACGCATTTGCTCCGTTCAGCCTGGACCAGTGTGGAATAGAGGATCATTGCTCCTTATCACAAATTGGAGGAACTGCATCTCCTATTTCGCTTGGGGCAGCTTACAAGCCAGTGGTATTTATATCGATTTCTCTACCTTCAAGTAACCCCTGCACTCCTTCTCTCTCCATCCCTCCCCCACCCAAATCGCACCAGCTTCTCGTTCTCACCTAGCAAACAGCTAACAGTGGCCCGTTTCATTCAGTATCGTTACTTTTTTGCACATCTTTCATTCATTTGTTCTGTCTCTCCACTTCACCGTCGATATCTCTCATTTCCCTTAACTAATCTGAGGAGGGGTCTCGACCTGAAACGTCACCCATTCCTTCTCTCCAGAGATGCTGCCTGAGTTACTCCATCATTTTGTGTCAAGCTTCACTGGTTTCTTCGACAGACCACCTTCTCCAGCAGCTTCCACCCCCTCAATGCCCCTCGCCACTATCCTGAAGTTGTGGTGGAGATGATTCCACCCCCTATTGCTGCTATCTCACCCCAGGCCGGTGGCAGAAAGGACAAGAGGATGCCCCAATGAAGCCTGCGCCCTTCTCATCTCCCTATTGAAACTAAAGGGCCTGTCCCACGAGCATGCGACCTGCATGCGGCAAGCGCGACCAAACCAGAAGCGGGGGCCGCGCGGAGGTCGAGTGAGTGACGTGAAGTTCGAGAGAAGTCCGCTGGAAGTTCGCACGTGACGTACGGCGTCAAGATGCTACGTACGGTGTTGAGACGCTGCGCACGCCCGTCGAGGCGGTGCGTACGGCGTCGAGGCAGCTGCGGGCCGGCAGGCCGTTGCCGCGCGGAATTTTTGAACACGGTCAGTTTTTCGGAGCCTAGCGCGATGTCGGGACCAGCTCCGCACAACTCCATACGGCTCCGGCGATCGAAGTGGGACCGGACCCGTGAGGCCGTACGGCTCAAGCAACCACGTTAGGTCGCGCTTACCGCATGGAGTCGCATGCTCGTGGGACAGGCCCTTTACCGAATAGTGAAAGGCTTGGATACAGTGGATGTGGAGAGGATGTCTCCACTAGTGGGAGAGTCTAGGAATAGAGGTCATAGCCTCAGAATTAAAGGACGTGCCTTTAGGAAGATGAGGAGGAATTTCTTTAGTCAGAGGGTGGTGAATCTGTGGAATTCATTGCCACAGAAGGCTGTGGAGGCCTCGTCAATAGATATTACTAAGGCAGAGATAGATAGATTCTTGATTAGAATGTGTGTCAGAGGTTATGAGGAGAAGGCCGGAGAATGGGGTTAGGAGGGAGAGGTAGATCAGCCTCTTTCTGATTGAATGGCGGAGTAGACTTGATGGGCCGATTGGCCTAATTCTGCTCTTATCACTTATAACCTTATACCAGCCAGAAAAGGGCACAAAGTGCTGGAGTGATGCGGTGGGTTAGCCAGGATGCTGATGCTGACTGAGCCCACTGTGTTACTCCAGTGTTGTGTGTCCTATTGTGCAAACCAGCATCTGCAGGTCCTTGTTTCCACAGGATACTAACCAGACACACGACACATGGCCTGACTGCCAAGACTGAATGTGGAGATGACATCAACGTGCAGAGTTACAGCAAGTTTGCAGTCAATGAGCACTGGAATAAGGCTTGAACTGCCGACATGCTTCAATCCCACACTCAACAAAGTCTTTAAGAAGGAACTGCAGATGCTTTCACCTGGGTCAGGAACACCTTCCAGCTGGGAAAGCCGTGTCTGCAGAGCCTCCAAAATGTAATCGCAAAACAGCTCACTCAGCCAAAAGGGTCAGTGCTGCCAATTTGGAAGAATAAATCCTGCCTCATCGCACACCTTCTTTGCTTTTGGCCCACTACTGACCTGAAAATTTGACTCTCTGTCTCCCTCTCTCCACAGATGCTGACTGACCGACCTGCTGAGTGTTTTGCCACTGTTCAGTGATGAATTTCGTTCTGTCGTGAATTTGGTCGAAGGTGCATTGCAATTGGATTGTAACCCACTGTAGCTCATGGTAGGGATTGCAAAACCCCCTGGGAAGCAGCTAGTCCCGTCTTGGCAGCTGGTGGATCCATAGGACCGAGCCTATGGTTGACGTGTTAGCCTCTCGTTAATCCCATACTCTTTCGAGAATCATTACTGTACAGGAATAAGTCATTTGGCCCGATCTAGCTCACTACAAGGTGATTGACACTACTCTGCTCCTCGTAGCTTCAAAGCCCTGGAGGATTCTGTTTCCAACACATTTACAGATTATTGCATAATTTTCCACTTTTTATAAAATATATATATTTTAAAAACTCTCATCTCTATTGCTCTTCACTACAGCTGGGTCTCCTCTGCAAATGGGAACAGGGCTGAGTTCAGGAGATGAAATTTCTGTAATGACCTAAACCTATGTCCATATAAAGACACCATGTACTGGAGTGACTCAGCAGGCCAGGCAGCATCCCTGGAGAACACGGTTTCGGTTCGGGACCCTTCTTCCGACATGGCCCTTTAAGTCCATGTGGTAACGGGGGAAAAAATTGCACATGCTGGAAATCTGAAACAAAAATAGAAAATGCTGGGAATTATCAGCCCGTATTTAGCCAACACTCTCCGAGGAATCAGAGATTGGCAAACTGTAGCCATTGATTTAATTCCAGACCTCATCATGGCCCAAACGCTGCCATGTTGCATTCATGCCTACTATGTTCTGTTGTGCTGAAGCAAAGCAAGAATTTCATTGTCCTATCAGGGACACATGACAATAAACTCTCTTGAATCTTGAAGATGTTGAAACTGAAGAGATTCTGTAAAGTGTTCTGGTCTCACGACAAGTTAAGTGGACGTGATTTAATCTAATACCATCATAGGTAGCCCATTAAAGTACACACTTCTAAGTTCAAATATATATATATCTGTGTGTTTTAATTTATAAAGTCAAGAGATTGCAGGGAATAAGAGAGACAAAGATTTAACTTGGAATGGAATTACCTGCAAAGGGTTTATTCCAATACAGACTGGGTCAAAGGTTCATCAATAGAGAGAGAGATGAACAGGATAGGGTGATTGTATCAGATGAACTAGACAGGGGATTCATGGACAAATAATCTGGTGCTAAATGATACATTTGGACATAATATTCCCCACTGTGACATGAATGGCCCATCAGGGTGTCAGGGGTTATGGGTCAAAGGCAGGAGAATGGGGTTGAGAGGGAAAGATAGATCAGCCACGATTGAATGGCAGAGTAGACTTGATGGGCCGAATGGCCTCATTCTGAATCGCCATCAGTCTGAAGAAGGGTCTCGACCCGAAACGTCGCCTGTTCCTTCGCTCCATAGACGCTGCCTGAACCCGCTGAGTTTCTCCAGCATTTTTGTCTGCCTTTTTCCAGCATCTGCAGTTCCTTCTTAAACACTATTCTGCTCCTAATCACTGACTCAACAAGGGACTGGTAATGAACGCAGCCTTTGCTCGGGTAGGGTTACCATAACACAAAGCAAATGGTAAAGGCTAATGGTACCATGTTCACGAACCAGACGTATTCAATTCACATCGTAGCCAATAAAAAGGAAGGTTTAGAAAGACTGGTTTGGCATCAAATCAGTTCCCGGGAGGAAGAGGCAGAGGGAAAAAAAGGTTTCAACTTTTCAGGGCCCCCATCGAGGAGGGGGAGGGTCCCTGCTTGAGAGCACAGCTACAGGGACAAGAGATGCATAATAGCAGGTAATGCAACCAGTGACGTTATTCATGCAGGCTCACCTACCGAAGGATAGTGGATGTGACAAGCTGCAGAACTCCAGGAAACAGGAGCAAGCGTACTGGAGCACAAGCAGAGGAGAAACGCGCCTTAAACCAGAGGCATTTAAAGATCAAAAACCTAACCCAACAACTTGCAATCGGGGCCAATTCTTCGTGCACAGAAATGAAGTTTGTAGTTGATATAGAAGTCGGACCGAGCTCCAAATCCTTTTGTTTTGCTACTATCAACCAAGAGAGGTGACGGAAATAGCAGAGTTTGCTTCACCACAGGTTAAATCTGGCGATTGTCCTGGACTAAGTACAGCTGGTTTCATGACATTCCAGCCAAAACCCAACGCTAATAACTGATCGAGAAACAAGGAACTGCAGATGCTGGTTTACCACCAAAAAAAGGCCCAAAGTGCTGGAGTAACTTAGCGGGTCAGGCAACATCTCTGGAGAACATGGATGGGTGACGTTTCAGACTGAAGAAGGATCCTACACAATGTAACCATCATTTGCCATCTGTGCTGGGATGCTGAAGCTCGATGTATGTGCAATAGGGATATGCTGGATAGACTTGGTTTGTACTCGCCAGAATTTAGAAGATTGAGGGGGGATCTTATAGAAATTTACAAAATTCTTAAGGGGTTGGACAGGCTAGATGCAGGAAGATTGTTCCCGATGTTGGGGAAGCCCAGAACAAGGGGTCACAGTTTAAGGATAAGGGGGAAATCTTTTAGGACCGAGATGAGGAAAACATTTTTCACACAGAGAGTGGTGAATCTGTGGAATTCTCTGCCACAGAAGGTAGTTGAGGCCAGTTAATTGGCTATATTTAATTAATAGGGATCAGGGGGTATGGAGAGAAGGCAGGTACGGGATACTGATTTGGATGATCAGCCATGATCATATCGAATGGCGGTGCAGGCTCGAAGGGCCGAATGGCCTACTCCTGCACCTATTTTCTATGTTTCTATGCTGAGATCCATGGCTTAATACTGACTGGGGGATCCTTTTGGTCAATGGAGAACATTGTTCGAGGATGGTCACCAAACTTTTCTGCAGGTTTTCCTAGTTGCTGTGTCTTGGGGTGGGGACCTGAGGACATGAGGCATTATCACCATTTCCATGCCAAGGGTGATGTTGGGAGGAGATGGCTTCCAGCGAAGGTGCTCGCCCACGCCCAGGAGTGGTTCGCATTGGGTCACCAAGACAACTGTTCAATGCACAGCCGCAGAATTTACCCCCCCTGCCATGGAGCACACCAGCCAACCCAACACCAAACCCATTTTGAGTGCGTGGATAAATGTGATGGGACCAAAGGGTGCCATTTTTGACTGAGGGGGTGCAAGGAAATTCACTGTTTCATCTCTGCAAACAACTCTGTCCAGCAAAATAGATGAACGATATCAAGTTTAGTTCAGTTTTGTCTACACGTACAGCGCGGAAACAGGCCCTTTCTGCCTACCGAGTCCGCGCCGGCCAGCGATCCCCGCACATTAACACTATCCTATACGAGGGACAATTAAAAAAAAACATTTATACCAAAGCCAAATAACCTACAAACCTGTACGTCTTTGGAGTGTGGGAGGAAACCGAAGTTCAGGAGAAAACTCACGCAGGTCACGGGGAGAACGTGCAAACTCTGTACAGACAGCGGCCATAGCCAGGATCGAACCCGGGTTTCTGGCACCTGAAACACTACAAGGTGGCAACTCTACCGCTGAGCCACCATGCCACCCGCCTCTTAGCTGGGAGTGGGATTCCAATCTTTCGATAAAACACACCTTCCGTGGTGTGAGAGGCAGTGGTCTACTGTGCCTTGGATCAGATCAACAACCTTCAATCATTTCCTCACCACCTTTGAAAATTAAATTCTCCCCTTCCACGGCCAATTGATTCACTCTGTATTCCGTAATGGACCAGGGAACAGTGACACTGCTGTTATCTCTCTCAACCTCCTTAAAGAATAACTCGACAACATTGAAGCCGTCAGCTCCTGCAGTGGGCTTCCCCTAGACTGAAACGCAAATATGTGGTCAACAGGAACAAAAGACATGAGCAAAGAACTGGTCACCAAAGCAAATGGAACCCGGCCCCCTTGTAACATCACTTTTGGCTACTAGAACGGTTATCTTGGCCACTAGTAATAGCAATTATGCATGATGTATGCTCTGTCTTCAACTACAAGGCTTGCAGAATATGTCAAACATGATTTTAGCAAAACACATGTCAAATGTTATTTTGCTTGGGCAGTGGTATGAATATTGACTTCAAACTTCAAGTAACCCTTGCTTTCCCTCTCTCTCCATCCCTCCCCCTTCCTAGTTCTCTGATCAGTCTGACTGTCCCCATGCTTAAATTTGATCTTCCTTGTCACCTTCTCGTAGCTAACAATGATCTAGTCTACATTTTCCTTGATCTGCATCCCCTTTGATGTCTTGTTTTCACACCTCACACTTCCTTATCCCTATCTCCCTCTCCCGACTCTCAGTCTGAAGAAGGGGTCTCGACCCCAGTCCTTCTCTCCAGAGATGCTGCCCTGAGTTACTCCAGCATTTTGTGTCTATCTTCTAAAATAAAAAAAACGACAGCATTGCTCAGGACTCAATACAATGCCCGGTAACTATAATTTAATGTGAAAGAAACAAAGAATTCAAGGCAACTTCCACCCTTCTGTCATTGTGTCCAAACTTGTTCCTCATAAGATGCCTTCAGCTTAGTGTTAATCTCCCAGAAACCAAGCACACAATCCTTCCTTGCCCCAAAGTTAATGCTGTCCCACTCTCAGCCATCAATGAAATGGAAATGCATTAGCTTGGTCGTGCTACTTCTCAAGGCATGAGATGCAGACAACACTGGTGAGTCACACAAGCTCTGTACCACAAGCCACTGAGGCATACGTCAAACTGCTAATCCACTAGGCTGGGCAAAGTAGTCATTTTCAAGGCTTGTATTCAAAAGTGGGCCCTGTACACCAGTGTTATATTGTCGTGATTTATATAACATAGCTGTAGGTAGCTATGCAACCTATACACAGATATGACTTATAGTGCACATATTACAGTATGCAATTTTACATTCTTAATGATTGTAACTTTACAGTTAAAAAAAAACAATTCTTAATGTAGCTGGCAGGAAGGACAATCTCTTCTTCCTGCCGTGGATTTAAAAACGCCTTTTTTTGTGTGTTTTCTTTTAAGAAATACTGCGTTAATTCATGGCCCCTTTCCGGCATCGAACCCTCGGCTTCTCAGACTCCCTTCGCAGTATGTGAAGGGTGGGGCTTGTGGGAGGCTGAGGAACCCCTCGCACAGGCCGCACAGCTTGGGCCGCCGAGGGAAGGAGAAACCGGACGGACAGCCCCGCGCCCACAAACCAGGGGGACCGCAGAGGTGTTGCACCTGACTCGGTTGGCGGTCGAAGGTCAATATTCGACAGCCCCAGCTTAGTTCATCTGGTGTCAACACCACAAAGATTGCACTGGGATTGTCCTGACACTTTCCTCTTTAAGCTGGGATTTCTTGGTTTTCGATCCTGGATATGTAGTGGGCAGAGTGGACGTTGGTGGTGTCTGACCTTTGGGCTAAATTGCCGCTATCCTTGGGACAACACCCGCCAGCCGGCTCCAATAATCCAACTCCACGTCTGGGCTGAGAACAAATGGCACGTAAGGAGGGCTTGGTGAAGGCTGTCCAGGGCTAAAGTTCAGCTCCTCTCCGCAGACTGAAGCAGACACTTCCAGATAGCTGGGGCAAGAAATGATTTCACAACAAAGCCAAAACATTGCGGTTACAATCCGAGCCGGTCGCGAACACAAGTCTCATTTCGTGATCTTAGAGCAGGACTAGGCTCTGGAGGCAGACCGCGATGACATTCAGACTTGGACTGAACGGGGGCCGGGCTGGTGGCGGGGATGAGTGCTGGCTTTCCATTCCCCTACTCAGTTACTGTACCTTTGGGTTCCTGTCTTGAAAACTTGTACTTGCCCCAAATCAGTGCAAAGGGACAGGCTTGGCAACGGAAAATCTGAGAGACAGAACGTGCTGAGGCTGTAAACCCTCTCACCACAAGACCAACCCAGAAGCCTGGTGAAGACCACAGATCAACGTCTCCATTTTGTTTGGGTCAAATTTAATAAAGTCCATCCTCTGATTTTGGACTCGGTTCCATCAGCAGCACTGCTTGGGCTCAAGAGATACAGCCACGAGCTCCAGCCTGTATTTGCCCGCGACTCTTGCACAGGGAAGGCCCTCTGATCCTTGGCGGAAAGGACGTGCGTTCTTGGCTCGCTTCCGCTCAGTTATAGTGACGACGGAGAGCCACGCTGGAGGACACTCTCTCCCCGATTCAGACCAGCCCCCCCCTCCCCCCCCCGCCAAAGTCCCACGCTGACCGAGGGGGCTTTGCGAAGGGTTGCCCACAACGTTTTGGCTGTTGACGTTAATCCCAGTGTAAATGCAAGTCGTGACCGTCTAGGAAGTCAGTGGAGAAGACGCTGGGGGTCACGGAGCTCAAGGGAGCGAGACCCACCGAGGAGCCGCCCATAGTGAGGTCCAGCCACTCCATGTTGTCCAAGTTAGTGTCGGCAAGGTCCAGGGTCAGGCTGGTGGTGTCGGTGGTGAAGTGCAAGTCCGAGGTGTCCATGGGAGAGTGCGAGTGCTCCAGTATACTGGAGCTGCTCAGCATTTGGTTGTGTAGATCGTCGATCAGCGAGAGAGGCTGAGTGCCGTCATGGTCCACGGATAACAACGGCACCCCGGTCGTGCTGACGAGAAAGTCCTCCAGCCGGCTCTCCGACTGACTGTCGGTGATGGGCTCCAGCAGCAACTGAGGAGACGGTGGCTCCACTTTGAGAACAGAGAGCGGCGGGGACATGGTTAGCGTGGGAGACACACTCGGAGGAGACGGCAGGTCTAAAGTGGCGGTAATGTCCTTGGCATTGACTGAAATCTCTGTGAATGAAGGCAAAGAAAATAAGCAACAACTTTGTGATCATTTCTCTTCTGCGTTATTCTAGTCTTGGGTAGATAAAAATGCTGGAGAAATTCAGCGGGTGCGGCAGCATCTATGGAGCGAAGGAAATAGGCAACGTTTCGGGCCGAAACCCTTCTTCAGACTGAGTTTCTCCAGCAATTTTGTCTACCTTCGATTTTCCAGCATCTGCAGTTCCTTCTTGAACATTTTATTCTAGTTTTTGTTCATTACACTGGGATTCAGTCGGGAGACTTTCTATCCTCCAATGGGCTTTTTAACTAGATTGGGATGGGGCAGAGGGTGAGATCCATTTACACTGGATTACACTGCCACTGTGTTACTGGATGGCTCATTAATTCCTTCCACTTTTCCACGCCCAAAGCACTGCAGACTAAATGACCACCAACCACAGATGTTGACCCTCAACTTACTTCCTCACCGACCCGCCTGCTGTTTGGCCCCTCGCCACCAGGAGGTGCTTGTGAGCATCCTCCTAATGCCTCCGTCCCACTTATGCCCCTGTCCAACTTAGGAAACCTGAACGGAAACCTCTGGAGACTTTGCGCCCCACCCAAGGTTTCCGTGCGGTTCCCGGAGGTTTTTGTCAGTCTCCCTACCTGCTTCCACTACCTGCAACCTCCGGCAACCACCTGTAATCTCCGGGAACCGCACGGAAACTTTGGGTGGGGCGCAAAGTCTCCAGAGGTTTCCGTTCAGGTTTCCTAAGTGGGACAGGGGCATTACTCCATGCCCCCCATTCCCCAACACCCATCCAGCATCCCTCAGCCTGCTTATACATTCCACTGCCCAGATTCTTATCGTATCAAATTCTACCATTTGCACCCATCTCTCACCTTCAGATTGGTTACTGTGTCCATCCACCCTCCGTTTATTCATCTCCTAAACCAGGGGTGGGGAACCTGCGGCCTTAAGGCTGCATGCGGCCTTATAGGCCCTTAAGTGCGGCCTTTTGAATGAATCCAAATTTTGTAGAACAAATCCTCTTATTTTTATTAATATGTTTTTGTTCGTCTTTTATTATTTTAATTTTAATCTTAATATGAACGTATTTAAAATACCAAAGAGTAAAAAAGATTCACCAAAATAATCCTCCCCGACTGACGGCCACAAATAAAACATTAGTAAGTCATGAGGGCTATTTTTAACAAAATAATGTACATTTTGAAGTATATCGAGTTGAAGTTTCTTGGGTGCGGCCTTGTTAGATTACAGCTAACTTGATGCGGCATTCCAACATGAACAGGTTCCCCACCCCTGTCCTAAGCAAACCCTTCACCATGATCTGCCTCTCACTTGTCAGCTCTCGTCCCACCCCCTCCCCTCACCTCCTTCCAGCAGCTTTCTCCACTCTACTCCTTTGTGAAGAAGGGTCCCCGTCCCAAAACGTCATCTGCCCATTTCCCCCCCCCCCCCCGACCCGCTGAGTTCCTCCAGCAGTTTGTTTTTTTGCAAAAACGTCTCACGCCTGCGGTCTCTCGTCCGTCCGATATTCCACCATTGTTATCTTACCTCCACTTTCAATGAGGATATCGAACAAATCGTCCATCTCTTGGCTCCTGGAGATTTCCTGCGAATGGCAAAGCAATGAACTTTGGCTACTTGGTGTATACACAACTGAAACAAAGAGCTTGTTCGTGCAACGATGAGCAAAGGCGTTCAAGATGCCACCAGTTTTGCAGCAGCCCCCATCCCCCAGCTGTCATCCGATCAATTCAACCTAGCCATCTCCTGAGAGTGATAGAGCATGTAAACATGACCGGTGGTTCAAGTTTGCCCCTATCACCAAACACCTATTAACAATGGACTGACCTCTCTTCCATCGAGGGGATCTATCGCAGTCGCTGCCTCAAAAAGGCTGGCAGCATCATCAAGGACCCACACCATCCTGGCCACACACTCATCTCAGGTAGAAGGTACAGGTGCCCGAAGACTGCAACGACCAAGTTCAGGAATAGCTACTTCCCCACAGCCATCAGGCTATTAAACTTGGCTCGGACAAAACTTTTGATTATTAATAACCCATTATCTGTTATTTGCACTTTATCAGTATATTTATTCATGTGTGTATATATTTATACAATGGTATATGGACACACTGATCTGTGCTGTAGTCATGCCTACTATGTTCTGTGCTGAAGCAAAGCAAGAATTTCATTGTCCTATCAGGGACACATGACAATAAACTCTCTTGAATCTTCTTCGGACTGTTGAAGTGTCTCGACCCGAAACGTCGCCTGTTCCTTTTCTCCACAGATGCTGCCTAACCCGCTGAGTTACTCTGGCATTTTGTGTCTGTCTTCAAGGTCAAGGTTGTGAACTTTATCGTGAATAGGTCAATGTACTTGGTGAGACTCTAAGCCCCAGGTACTAATCTCCACACTGCCCGACACCAAGGAACGTATTGAATGAACTCAGTCACTGTTGAGTGGAACTCAACGCTCCTTGAATGTTCAGCTGGTTACCAATATGGTGGACTCCCTGCTACTCCTCCCCTTCACGGCCCGGTCCAATTCCCTTTGGCATGCTACTGTTAAATCTGCTGGGCCAATTTAAATCTGCTGGGCAGCTCATTCCAGTTCACGCCACCCATGTGTAAAGTTAAAACCTTCATAATTGTATTCTTTACTAGTTATCCTGCATCTATTATGGGATTTTGTGGGACAAAATTGTTAAGGGCTTGGACACGCTAGAGGCAGGAAACATGTTCCCGATGTTGGGGGAGTCCAGAACCAGGGGCCACAGTTTAAGACTAAGGAGTAAGCCATTTAGAACGGAGACGAGGAAACACTTTTTCTCACAGAGGGTGGTCAGTCTGTGGAATTCTCTGCCTCAGAGGGCGGTGGAGGCCGGTTCTCTGGATGCTTTCTAGAGAGAGCTAGATAGGGCTCTTAAAAAATAGCGGTGTCAGGGGATATGGGGAGAAGGCAGGAACGGGGTACTGATTGGGGATGATCAGCCATGATCACATTGAATGGCGGTGCTGGCTCGAAGGGCCGAATGGCCTACTCCTGCACCTATTGTCTATTGTATCCCCAAAACCAGTGGAAGGTTTTTGCAATCTTGGACGTGTGTGAAGAGATTCACCAACTCACCTTGTGTGGGGAGGTGGATCCGTTATTCACCCGAGTCTGTAGCGAGCTCTCCGTCACATTGTTTACAAAGAACGACGGCAGGGTTTGAGGTGTGAAGGCATATGACAGCACAGCGCCGGATGTCCCAGTGATCAGCTGCAGGCCCACCTTCTGCTCCTACGTTTAAAACACAGCGAGGGGTGGGTGGGTCAGACACCACCAGCAGAGACCGCAACACAGCCCCAGAGCAGTGAGTTGTCTCACGCAGAGGCTTCTAGCTAATGCCACTTCACCTTCACTGTCCGTACAAGGTTAATTCCCGGGATGGTGGGACTGTCATATGCTGAGAGAATGGAGCGGCTGGGCTTGTACACTCTGGAGTTTAGAAGGATGAGAGGGACTCTCATTGAAACATATAAGATTGTTAAGGGCTTGGACACGCTAGAGGCAGGAAACATGTTCCCGATGTTGGGGGAGTCCAGAACCGGGGGCCACAGTTTAAGAATAAGGAGTAAGCCAGTTAGAACGAAGACGAGGAAACACTTTTTCTCACAGAGAGTGGTGAGTCTGTGGAATTCTCTGCCTCAGAGGGCGGTGGAGGCAGGTTCTCTGGATGTTTTCAAGAGAGAGCTAGATAGGGCTCTTAAAAATAGCGGAGTCAGGGGACATTGGTAGAAGGCAGGAACTGGGTACTGATTGGGGATGATCATCCATGATCACGGTGAATGGCGATGCTGGCTCGAAGGGCCGAATGGCCTGCTCCTGCACCTATTGTCTATTGTATGGAGTTTGTACGTTCTCCCCGCCACCTGCGTGGGTTTTCTCCGGGTGCTCCGGTTTCCTCCCTCACTCCTCCCACTCTAACACAGACCCATGGCAAACCTAAAGCCCTGTCCCATGGTACGAGTTCATTCCAAGAGCTCTCACGAGTAAGCACGGAGAATGAACGTAGCGAGTACGTCGGAGCTCGGGGACGTCTCTTAGCGGCTTGTTACGCTAACGGCAGGTACTCGGGGAAGACTCGCTAACGGCAGGTAAGCATGGGAAGACTCGTGAAGATTTGTTCAACATGATGAAAAATGTCCACGACAACCCCGAATACCGACGAGTGGCCATTACCGTAAATCTCCGAGTTCGAATCAGGGCAAACTCGGGAGAGAGTTCTTGGAACGGACTCGTACCGTGGAATAGGGGTATAATGGATACTCATGACAGTCGAGGGGCCCCACTTTGCCCGGATCGTCGCGACAGAAAGGCGGAGGATTAGGTCAACAACACAAACACAAAACACGTACCTTCTTTCCTGTCTGGGTCATCATTCCTGTGTGGGGCTGTGGCTTTGACGGGGAGGTGGGGGCTGGTTGCTGTGTCTGCTCTGGCGATGGGCAAGGCGTCACTGCCTGAGAGAGAGAGGGAGAGAGAGAGAGAGAACCAGGTAATTGTCGGGGGAGTCAGAGTAGCAGCAGGGCTGCGTCTAACACCCAAAACAGGTCGTTAATAGTTTTGTTTAGAGAACAGCGTGTAAACAGGCCCTCCAGCCCGCACCAACCAGCGATCCCCAAATTGACACTATCCCATGCACACTAGGGTCCATTCAACACTTACACCAAGCCAATTAACATACAAAGCTGTACGTCTTTGGAGTGAGGGAAGAAACCCGAAGATCTCGGAGAAAACCCACGCAGGTCACGGGGAGAACGTACAAACTCCGTACAGACAGCACCCGTAGTCGGGATGGAACCCGGGTCTCCGGCACTGCCAGGCAGCAACTGCGCCGCACCAACAGTTTCAGCAAGCTCGGAATTCCAAACTTGGAAGGTCGCACGGTCGAAGGAGTCATTCCCCCTCCATTTGAAAAACGTGGCCTTCACACCAGCGGCTGAGAGCAACGCTGGGTCAAAAACATCACTTCAACACCTCCTGGTTTAGCGTTTAGTTTATAGATACAGCCTCTCTGTCTGAATCTAACATTATCAACCTGTAGCTTCAGCTGTAAACATTTCCAAGTTTCAGAATTACCTCCCATAACAAAACCCTTCACTTTCCTGCGTTCAAATTGGTTATTTGGATTTGAAATTAAATTTCTTTATTTATAAATTTCTTTATTTATATAGCACATTTTTAGTCAACTTGCATTGACCCCAAAGTGCTTCACATAATTACATCCACACACAGAGGCAAAGGTGGGTGAAGTGTCTTGCCCAAGGACACACACAGGCAAAGGTGGGTGAAGTGTCTTGCCCAAGGACACAACGACAGTAATGCACTCCAAGCGGGATTCGAACCAGCTACCTTCCGGTTGCCAGCCGAACACTTAGCCCATTAACGATCATGCATATCCCCCGTTTAAGAAAATGCCCGCGTTCTTTACTTTACATGGGAATATTAGTTGTACTCCACAAACATTGGTGTCATATATAGTTTGTATACGGTGGCATGGTGCCCAATCGATAATGTTTTATTATTAATGTTTAATCGATAATGTTTTATTATTAATGTTTAATGTTTTATGTGTCATTTCCAACTGTCACTGTATGTCATGTTGTCACTTGCGGGCGGAGCACCAAAGCAAATTCCTTGTATGTGAATACTTGGCCAATAAACATAGTTACTTACTTAAAGTCCCTTGTCAGTCTCCTCCTCTTTATAGCCAACACTATCACCGTTCCTGGTCTACCCACCCCAAAATTAATTCCACAAAGTCTCTCCTACCCCTTCCCTCGGACCTTCACACTCCTCCCATACTGCGCCGCCCAGCAGCGAATATACTTGGCCAATAAACGTATTCATTCAATAACAAGTGCACCTTGCTCCAACAGCTTCTCTGGAGAGAAGGAATGGGTGATGTTTTTCGGGTCGAGACCCTTCGTCAGACGCATGATGTGAATAATAGTGCTGCTGGTTTATTGATTACCTGCGTGGCCGGCTGTTCGTTGACGGTGCTGGCTGGGGGTGAGACACACTGCGGGGCCACGGTGAGGAGGAGGTGGGTGCCCGTGCCGTTGGTCAGCAGTCCCGGGGCGGGGGTCTGCGAGACCGTCCTCAGCGTGCCCGTGGTCAGCCGGCTCGGCTGGGAGGCGGTCAGCAGGAGGGTGGGCGCCGCTCCCACACAGCCCTCCTGCTTCACCATCACCGTCGTCACCGGCGGCGGCAGGTTGGCCTGGTAGGGGTGCGGGCCGGGCTTGCCCGAGAGGAGGCAACTAGAGGGCGGGTGTTCTTGCTTGACGGTGGGTGGGCCGGGCGGGTCGGTGGCCGGAGGGGGCGACGGTTGCTGCGGCGGCGGCGGCAGGGTGTGTTTCTCCTGGTCGAGCTGGTGTCGCAGAGCCTCGACCAGCTGCTGTTTCTGCCTCAGCATCCTGGTCAGCTCCTCGATCTGCTTGTCCTTCTCCTGCAGCATCAGGTCCTTGATGGCGGCCTGCGTGTCCTTGCCCGGCTCCGCGCCCCCGCGCCGGAGGTTGCCGCAGCTCGGCGGGCCGTTGGCGGGCTCCTCCTTGCAGACCACCTGCATGGGCGAGGGCATGGGCAGGGGCAGGGGCAGGGGCAGCTGAGCCGGCACCTCGTTCTCCTCCATGCTCTGTACCGAGCGGTCCGAGGGAGCGGGCGACACCGGAGGGGTGGGCGTGGCGGCGCCCGGTTTGACCGTGCCGGGGACGCCAGGCACCGCGGCAGGCACGTCTGCGGGGGCCACGCTGGCCACAATGGACGGGGCGCTGCCACAGCGGGGAGGCCCGAAGGTCACCAGCACCTCGGCGGGTCTGGGGGCGAGAGGGCCGGCCTTGCTGACCAGGGGCCCCGCGGTGGGGACCTGGGCCGCTGCCGCCTTCATCTGCTCCTGGTAGTTCCTCAGCCGCTCAATGAGGTCCGTCTTGGTCCCCGACACGGGCAAGGCACGCAGCTTCAGCTCCTGCTTCAGCTCAGCTACCTGCCGGGAGAAAGAGGGGAGGCATCACAGTCTGGGGGGGTGAGGGGAGGGGTGGGGGGAGGGGAGGGGTGGGGGGTGGGGGGGGGGGTGAGGGGGGGGGTGGGGTGAGGGGAGGGGAGGGGTGGGGGAGGGGAAGGGGTGGAGTGAGCCTCCGGTGACTCGGTGGAGGATTGGGGTGAGAGTAGTTAAGGGGAGGGTGCGGTTGAGTGGAGACTCTGGGTGGGGGTGGGGGGGTGAGTGGTCGGGATGGTGGGACCCACCAGGGACTCGGGTGGAGTATTAGAGGTGGGGGTGAGAGGAGGTAAGGGGAGGGAGCAGTCGAATGGAGACTCAGCAGGGCGAGGGAGAGGGGCAGACAGTATGGCCTGACAAGGACTCGGGGTAGACACAAGATGCCGGGGAGTAACTCAGCGGGCCAGGCGGAATCCTTGGGGAAAATAGACAGGTGATGTTTTGGTGATGGAACCAAAAGCGAAACGTCATGTATCCATTTTCTCCAGGGATGCTGCCTGACCTGCTGAGATACTCCAGCGTTGTGTGCCCATCTCTGGTATAAACCAGCACCTGCAGTTCCTTTTGAATAGATAGAATGGAACTCACCTTCAGGTCATCGAGGTTTGGGGGCAGAGACGCTGGAGGTTTGATGACAGCCATGCAGCTGTTCTGTCTCAGCATACCCCCTGATCCCGACGAGGAGATGCTGTTGGTCAGAGGCCTCATGGCTGTAAGACCACTGCTTGTGTGGTGATCACTGTTCTGTCTGTAAGGTGAATGAGAAACCACCCATTAATGGCAAGGCAGCCGACCACAAGACTTGCACGAAACAGAGAGTGGCGAGTCTGTGGAATTCTCTGCCTCAGAGGGCGGTGGAGGCCGGTTCTCAGGATGCTTTCAAGAGAGAGCTAGATAGGGCTCTTAAAGATAGCGGAGTCAGGGGATATGGGGAGAAGGCAGGAACGGGGTACTGATTGGGGATGATCGGCCATGATCACATTGAATGGCGGTGCTGGCTCGAAGGGCCAAATGGCCTACTCCTGCACCTATGGTCTATTGAAACGTGATTCCCTTATCATGTATCTACACACTGGAAGTGGATTGATTGTAATCACGCATGGTCTTTTCGTTGACAATGAAGTAAACGTCGTCTGAAGACCCGTAAAGTCACCCGTTCCTTCTCTCCAGAGATGCTGCCAGTTACCCCAGAAATATTCCAGAGGGCAGCAACACCCACCCCGTGTCAGGTGTTGGAAGGGATGAGAAACAGCAGGAAGTGGGCAAAAAAGAAGCCTTTGCAAGGGCCGGGTACTTACTTTGGTGGTGCGGGGAGGATGGTCTGATAGTTGTAATGCTGCTGCTGCTGGCACAGTATCTGCAGCTGGAGGAAGAGCTGTTGTTGCTGCAGGAGTTTGGAGTAGGCAGTGTCCAGTGGCAGGGTGGCCTTCTCCAGCTTCTGGTCCGGCGGCATGTACTGGTGGTACTTCAGCTTCTTCACCCGTGACTTTGGCTCCTTCAGCTTCTTGTTCCGCAGGTTCTTGTCTCGTGCCGATTTCGGCTGACTTTGCTGGAGCGGGGGGGGGGGGAGACAAACCGGCGATCCTCAGTAACTTGTTTAGAGTGGTTGTTTAGATCAACTTGCAAAATTGATCCCAATGTATAAACATTTCCTTTTTTTAAAATATATTAGAAGTACAATCGAGATGAGGAAAACATTTTTCACACAGAGAGTGGTGAATCTGTGGAATTCTCTGCCACAGAAGGTAGTTGAGGCCAGTTCGTTGGCTATATTTAAGAGGGAGTTAGACGAGGCCCTTGTGGCTAAAGGGATCAGGGGGTATGGAGAGAAGGCAGGTACAGGATACTGAGTTGGATGATCAGCCATGATCATATTGAATAGCGGTGCAGGCTCGAAGGGCCGAATGGCCTACTCCTGCACCTATTGTCTATGTTTCTATGTATGGCACCAACGTGCCTAATATATATTTTCATAATACATTTATCTCCATTTGTCGTCTTTTTGGAATCATATGGTGCAACACAATTGTAAAAGTTTCAGGACTGGACGAGGAATTGTCAAGATTATAAATAATGATCTCCTTACTTCTCATTTTTAATTTCTTACTCTCTTTTTCCTATTTTCTTTTCTTTAACTTTCTTCTTTCATTCTTTTTTTTCTACTTTTTCACACACTATATATCTCACGTTTTTCTATTCTTTATGATCTAATTCATTTTTCTTATTCTTCTTTATTATAATAATAAAAATTTTTTTTAAATGTATAAACATTTCCAAACAGTTACTTACTTTAATGAGCGTTGGCGCAGGTTTGGTGATGAGAGATGGCACACCGTTGACCAATTTTGCAATCTGCTGGTCGGACACTGGCTTGAACCTGTTCAATTCTGTTCCAGTTGGCAACGATACAAGATACTGTAACAGAACAATGGGACCATTCAGAAAAGGGAACAAGTATCAGTCCCACTTCAGTTTGGGAGGAAGACGGGGGGGATAGAAAAACAGTCTAAATATAGAGAAGGACCAGGAGATCTTACCAGGTCAGAGTTGTCTAGCACTGAAATGGGCCTTGGGCCCACCACAAACTCCGTGACGTTTTACTCATCTACATCAATCCCACTTGCTTGCTTCAGGGAAAGGCTGCACAGTGGCACAGCTGCTGCCTCACAGCGCCAGGGACCCCACTACGATCCTGACCTCGGGTACTGTCTGTGTGGAGTTTGCACGTTCTCCCGGGGTTTCCAATGGGTGTTCCAGTTTCCTCCCAAATTTCCAAGCCGTGCAGCTTTGTAGGCCAATTGGGCCTCTGTAAATTCCCCTGATTGTGTACGGAGTGGATGAGAAACTGGGATAACATAGAACTAGTGTGAACGGGTGATCAATGGCTGGCGTGATCTCGGTGGGCCGAAGGGCCTGTTTCCATGCTGTATCTCTAAAATAAACTAACTTTGATTTGAAAAATAGAGCATGGAAACAGGCCCTTCGGCCCACTGAGTCCATGCTGACCATCAATTGCCTATTCACACTGGTTCTTCTTTTGCATCGGCTCCCTACACATTAGGGGTAATTTACAAAGGCCCGTGCACCAACAAACCTGCACAAGGTTAATTCCTGGGATGGCGGGACTGTCATATGCTGAGAGAATGGAGCAGCTGGGCTTGTACACTCTGGAGTTTAGAAGGATGAGAGGGTATCTCGTTGAAACATATAAGATTGTTAAGGGTTTGGACACGCTAGAGGCAGGAAACATGTTCCCGATGTTGGGGGAGTCCAGAACCAGGGGCCACAGTTTAAGAATAAGGAGTAAGCCATTTAGAACAGGGATGAGGAAACACTTTTTCGCACAGAGAGTGTTGAGTCTGTTGAATTCTCTGCCTCAGAGGGTGGTGGAGGCAGGTTCTCTGGATGCCTTCAAGAAAGAGCTAGATAGGGCTCTTAAAGATAGCGGAGTCAGGGGATATGGGGAGAAGGCAGGAACGGGGTACTGATTGTGGATGATCAGCCATGATCACATTGAATGTCGGTGCTGGCTCGAAGGGCCGAATGGCCTACTCCTGCACCTATTGTCTATTGTCTACTATGTTGGGGTGTGGGAGGAAACCGGAGTACCTGGAGGAAACCCATGCCGTCTCAGGGAGACCATGCGAACTCCACACAGACAGCTCCTCCCCTTCCCTTTGGTCAGGTTCAAAGTCACCCCACGACATGTCGAAAATCCAGCGGCGACCAGAAAAAGGTACGATTCTCTGGGCGACTACTCACCACCAAACAGGAGTCACGTGTCGACGTGTCGCGGGGTGACGCCTGTTTGGTGGTGAGTAGTCGCTCAAAGAGTCGTACATTTTTCTGGTCGCCGCTGGATTTTCGACATTGTTGAACATTTTCGGCGACCTGCTGCGACTATGGCGGGTGCCGGAAAGTCGCCGAAAAAAAATTGCATAAGTGGGACAGGCCCTTTACTCGGTTGTTATCTGTGACCTTGAGGATCAAGTCATAAGCAAGTTTTAGTGAGACAGGCCCACAACAGCCGTGAACCTGGCGGGGAGATTGAGAGGACAGCTGACTGGTGAGTCTTCTCAGCCTTTCAGTGGTTTACGAGGGACAGAGACAAGAAAGCTGGGCCGATTAACTCAAACTGCAAAACACGCAAGTCTGCACATTTCTGGAATGCCTTTGTTGCACGGTCCATTAATCCATAGACAGGACAATGCATTGTGAAATGGTGCATCAGATTCCACATTTGCAGAAGGGCATAACAGAATTATTTTAGCTGGCTCGGTAAAGTTCCATCCACTAGGCAGCGATGATGCTGCACTCGATGACCTTTTGGAGAGAGACCAGGACACATGCTGATCTCTACACTCAAAGAGTGTTTTGTTTAGTTGAGAGTTGCAGCGTGGAAACTGGCCTTTCTGCCAAAAGATCCTACAGCGAGCAAGATCGATCATTCGACGAAAAAGACATAGTACGGTCACGGGCAGATTCATGGGTAATTTTTGACCCCATTTCCGTAACCGGCTTCCGTCTCAGCACCAAAGATCCCGTAGTGGAGCAAAGATACTAGTGCGGAGACGGAAGCCGGTTATGGAAACATCCTCGTAAAAATAAATAAAAGTTATTTGGTAAAAATCTTCCCCTCATTTTCAGAATTATAATTTATTAACACAAACTGTTCCCTCGCAACGTTGATTACACTGCGGGTCGGGTCCGGTTACTGAAATGGATGAAAAAAAGGCCCACGTTCCGCTCCGTTGCGTACTACACGTCAGCCCATTGCATTTAGCAGGAGTGGTCTATCTTGCTCCGCTATAGGATCTTTGCTTCTGCCCACCGAGTCTGAGCCGACCAGCAATCATCCCGTACACTAAAGGGCCTGTCCCACTTGCCGATTTTTTTCGGTGACTGCCGGCATCATTGACTGACGTATCAAGTTATCGACAAATTTGGGGCGTGATGACGTACGACGCGCGGTGTTTTTTCACGTGTCGCAACATTCTTTTTGTCGCCGCTGGATTTTGAAATGTTCAAAATCTTTTGGCGACATTTCAAGTCGCCGAAAAAAATCGCCAAGTGGTTAATACCACTTTAATACCAATTTAATACTATATTTAATACCTTAATACTATCCTACACACTAGGGACAATTTACCGATGCTAATAAACCCACAGACCTGTACGTGGAGTGTGGGAGGAAACCGGAGCACCCAGTGAGTTACTCCAGCTTTTTGTGTCTATAGACAGGTACGTGGATAGGACAGGTTTAGAGGGATAAGGGCCAAAAGCCAGCAGGTGAGACTAGTGTAGAGGGACATGTTGGTCGGTGTGGGCAAGTTGGGCCGAAGAGACTGTTTCCACGCTGTACGATATGAAACTGAATTTAGAGGTTGGTTATAAGTAAAAGGGCCAAACCTGGGTTGGAGAAGTGGGGAGAGGGTGGTGCTGATCAACGGGTCTTGCTTCTGTGGGGGATGGCAAGGACCCCAGTGAGTCCTGGCTACCTGGCTGCTCTGGTGAAAGGGCGTCACTGCTGTCTTCATCAAACGACGAGTTGTCCGCCAGTGCAGTGTAGGGCACATGGTTATCTGCAAGAGGAATTGCAACGACAAGCATTAGAGGTTTTGGCAGCGAGATTAACTCAATTTCATTCACAATGCATTCACTGCACCCGGCTCCTTGTTCCAATCTGTGCGATCCAAGAAAACAAAGGCTAAACACAGAGTGCGGGAGTAACTCAGAGGGTCAGGCAGCAGCATCTCTGGAGGACATGGATAGGTGACGAGACCCTTCTTTGATCTTTAGTGAAGTCTGACGAGGGGTCCAGACCTGAAACGTCACCCATCTATATTTTCCAGAGTTGCTGCTTGACCCGCTGAGTTACCCATTTTGCATTTTGAATCTATCTCTGGTGTAAACCAGCATCTGCAGTTCCTTTTTATTACTTGTTATACAAAATAAAGTGTATGGCCATACAGTAAGACCAGCCTGGTTCATGTGCAGCATAATCTACCACTGCCCTATGTGGCCTTCAGAATTATTCGGGAAGTGACATTTCCACATAATTCTATTTAATAATGTTTTTTTTTACTGATTTGCCAAACAACATCATAGTTTATTTGTTTAAGAAGGAACTGCAGATGCTGGAAAATCGAAAAATGCTGGTGAAACTCAGCGGGTGCAGCAGCATCTATGGAGCGAAGGAAATAGGCAACGTTTCGGGCCGAAACCCTTCTTCAGACTGATCACAGTTTATGATCTATGTTTTGCATGAACCTAAATCTACTCAGAAGGGTGAACCAGAACAAGGAGAATCCAATTACATGAAGATAGACGCAAAAAGCTGGAGTAACTCAGCGGGACAGGCAGCATCTCTGGAGTAAAGGAATAGGGTGAAGTTTGGGGTCGAGACCCTTCTTCAGACTGACAGTCAGGTTCTTTGTTCTATATCTCTCTCTACATCAACGTCTATATCTCTCGTTTCCCTTTCCCCTGACTCTCTCCGTCGAGACCCTTCAGGGGAAAGGGAAACGAGAGATATAACCAGTGATGCAGAGAGATATAGAATAATTCACTATAGACAAATATATAGAGATATGCAAATATATATCACCACTTTTATTCTTTCTTTTTCTTTTTGTCCTTTTATTTTTCTTCCACTTGCTATTCCTCTCTTCTATCTATCATTTACGCACTCTGTGGCTACACCACTTTGGTCGTCTAGGGGTTCTACCTTTGCACTTTTCACTTTTTCTTTCTTGCTTCTCTCCTTTCTTTTCTTCTAACTATAGCTAAAAGTTAAAATTGAAGCTGTACAAGAACTGTATTATTTCATATGCCGTTGGTTCTATTTTTGTACATTTGCTTCTAATTAAAAAAAATATATATATATAGAGATATAGACCCGCTGAGTTACTCCAGCTATTTGTGTCTATCTCCAATTAAGTGAAGCTACATGAAACAAAACTGACAATATGAACAAAAATGACTACATGAACTTTCTGACTTCCTCATTTGTAGGGAACTAACTTACAAGAGGCCACAGCTCAATCCATCCGGTTCATGTTGAAATTTCACCATTCCCCTTCCTCTACTCCCTATTTCCCTAGACCATAATCTCACACACGTCCAGCACCTCTCCCTTGATCTTTTTTTGCCACTTACATTGAGGTGTAGTTCACATCAGCCTGTTAGCCTGCGGGCGCATAGAACATGGAACAGTCCAGCACAGGAACAGGCCAAATAGGTAGGAGAGAAGGGGAAGCTGGCAAGAAGTCACGTACTGTATACACTCCATCGACTGATCAATCTACTGCATACCAAAAATTCAAACATTTCCGACCACACGTTTTTGGGATGCAAAATATCATTTGATCCCAATGTATAAACATTTCCATTAGAAACATAGAAAATAGGTGCAGGAGGAGGCCATTCGGCCCTTCGAGCCTGCACCGCCATCCATTGCGATCATGGCTGATCGTCCCCAATCAATAACCTGTGCCTGCCCTCTCCCCATATCCCTTGATTCCACTAGCCCCTAGAGCTCTATCTAACTCCCTCTTAAATCCATCCAGTGACTTGGCCTCCACTCCCTCCTTCAGAATCTGAAACGATGTCTGTCCATTTCCTCCACAGATACTGCCTGATCTAAAGCTCCACCAGCGCTTTGGTGTTCTGCTCGAGATTCCAGCGTCTGCAGAATCTTGTGGCTTCATTTTTATTCCTGGGATGCAAGCAGAAGCCTCCAGGTGGCGCATCCCCGGGCAATGCTGACGACAGAAACTGTACCACAGCGACTGACTGAAGTAGCCAATTCTGCAGCCACCGACCGTCAACCGTCACTGACCGACCGGAAAGACATGAAATAGAAGATGGCCGGACTCGAGGAAGAAGTAGATTTTTATTCCTTTGCTTAAAAAAAAGAAATCATGGCAAAAGTATCAATTCCTGTAGAGACAATTGACAATACTGGGGGGAAAAAACCCCTTTCCTCTAATAGGGTGGCACGCTGGCGCAGAGGCAGAGCAGCTACCTTACAGTTGCTGCCTCACAGCGCCGGAGACCCGGGTTCGATCCTGACTACGGGTGCTGTCTGTATGGAGTTTGCACGTTCTCCCTGTGACCGCGTGGGTTTTCCCCGAGATCTTCGGTTTCCGCCCACACTCCAAAGACTTGCAGGTTTGTAGGCATAAGTGTAAATTGTCCTCACTGTGTGTAGGCTCGTGTTATTATGCGGGGATCGCTGGTCGGTGCGGACTCGAAGGGCCTGTCTCCACGCTGTATCGCTACAATCAGCGTTTCAACATCAAGGGCTCTGGGTCATGTGAGGCAGAGAAGATTTAATAACCTGCTGAGCCTGTGCCAGGATTTGGAATGAGCTATTATATTTCATTCTACAGCCACAATTGTTCTCCAAGGGGAATAGTTTCCATTTAAATATAATTCTGTTCTCTTTTCTAGCAGTGTACTTTGGATCAAAGCTCATTGTAGTAAACAAAATCTGATTTCCCCTCCAATCCGTTTTTACAATGTCAGTAGAAGCCACTTCTCCTTCTTTCTACCCTTATCAAACCCCTTCCCGTTCATCTCTCCCCTTCACCTTCTCAGCTAACAGCCGTGTTGTTACTCCAGTTCTCCAGTTACTCCACACAATCAAAGTTCCACATCCCAAACCTCTCCATCTACAATTCTGCACAGTGAGATCACCACATCGCACTGGTGGGATGCAAACTGTATTTTTAAATCAGTTCACAAAGCACAGGAGGTTTATCGCTACGACCAGTTTCGTTTTTTAGTTTAGTTTAGAGATGCAGTGCGGAAACAGGCCCTTCGGCTCACCGGGTCCGCGCCGACCAGCGATCCCCGCACCCACTAGGGACAATTTTTTACATTTATACAAACGTGTATGTCTTTGGAGTGTGGGAGGAAGCCGAAGATCTCGGAGAAAACCCACGCAGGTCACGGAGAGAACGTGCACACTCCGTACAGACAGCACTCCGTAGTCAGGATCGAACTCGGGTCTCCAGCGCTGCATTCGCAGTAAGGCAGCAACTCTACCGCTGCACCACCGTGCTCGCCACCGTTCCTTTCGAGTTGGCCCTAGGGCACGAGTGTCTCTGCCGGGCGACCCTTCACATCCGCGCTGCTACCTAGTTTCCCCTCAACCTCCGCTGTTCTTCTCCCTCTAGCTAATACCCTGTGATCCAGAGGCCAGTAAGTTTCAATGAGGCCCCCGTCCTTCTAAACTCCAGCGAGCACAGGCCCAGTGCCGTCAAACACTTATTATATGTTAACCCGGTCAATCCTGGGATCATTCTTGGAAGCCTCCACTGGACCCTCTCCAACGCCACCACATCCCATCTCAGATATCGGCTGCTGATGATGAGGTTTTCGAGCTTGGAGAGCCAATGATCCAGCCACCACAACTCTCTCTGCCCCTGCTGGTTAGGATAGAGGAAAACCAGGTGGATTTGGTCAGGGGCTTTGTGGGTTAGTGGGTGGCAGGTGATGTAAGATGTTAGAGGGAAGGTGACATTGCTGCATTGCACTGCTCCCCTTGCACGGTAGAGAGCATTCTGACTGGTTGCATCGTGGCTTGGTTCGGCAACTTGAGCGTCCAGGAGCGGAAAAGACTGCAAAAAGCTGTGACCACTGCCCAGTCCATCGCCGGCTCTGACCTCCCCACCGCCGATGGGGTCCATTGTGGTCGCTGCCTCAAAAAGGCAGCCAACATCATCAAGGACCCACACCATCCTGGCCACACACTTATCTCACCAATGCCATCAGGAAGAAGGAACAGGAGCCTGAAAACTGTAACGTCCAGGTGCAGGAACAGCTTCTTCCCTACAGCCATCAGGCTATTAAACACAACAAATAAGCTTGGAGCTCTGAACTGCAAAAGACTATATTATTATTGCACTATATTTGTCATTTATTGAACTTTTTGTTTCTCTTCCCCCGTTATATTCACTGTTTACATATTAACATATTGTGTTGTGCTGCAGCAAGTAAGAATTTCATTGTCCCGTCTGGAACATGTGACAATAAAACACTCTCGACTCTTCTAGACTGACAATGGCAGCACGTGCAGTGAATCTCACCTATGATGGCCTCTTTGACACTGGAGTCCACAGGCAGTATGTTCTTCTCCACCAACTCCATGGGACCGGGGCGCTGCGCAATCTTCTCATTCAGATCATCGGCCAGCCTTGCCCGCTTCAGCTTCATCTGCGTGGCTTGTAGGGACGGCTCTGCCGAAGTCTCTGCACGACAGCGTTCAGCACAGAGTTAGCAGAGGTGGACTAATTACATTAAAAGTCCATTTTTAATCTGACAGACCGAGGACATGGATGATGCCAAATCTCCAGATATTATTCCCTTTCAATTGAACATACAAAACATCACCTTTTAGCTTTTTAGTTTAGTTTAGTTTAGAGATTCGGTGCGTAAACAGGCCATTCGGCCCACCGAGTCCGTGCCTACCAGCGATCACCCGCACACTAATACTATCCTACGCACAATTATACCAAGCCAATTAACCTACAAACCTGAAGGTGGACACAAAATGCTGGAGTAACTCAGCGGGTGAGGCAGCATCTCTGGAGAGAGCGAATGTGCGACGTTTAGGGTCTCGACCAAAATGTCGCCCATTCCCTCTCTCCAGAGATGCTGCCTCACCCGCTGAGTTACTCCAGCATTTTGTGTCCACCTTCGATTTTTACCAGCATCTGCAGTTGTTTCTTACACAACCTACAAGCTTGTACGTCTTTGGAGTGCGGGAGGAAACCGGAGATCCCGGAGAAAAGGGAAGCGCAGGTCACGGGGAGAACGTACAAACTCTGTACAGCCTGCACCCGTAGTCAGGATCGAACTTGGGTCCCTGGCGCTGCAAGGCAGCAACCATATCGATACGCCCTATCAGCTGGTGGGTCAGATGCTATATTGTTTCTAGTGTGTAGGATAGGACTAGTGTACAGGTGATCGATGGTCAGTGTGGACTCAGCAGGCCGCAGGCCTTGTTTCTGTGCTGCATCTCCAAACTACACTAAAGCACCTTTATCGTTCCAATGTTTAAACAAATGTTTTCAATTGTCAAATTGGGAGCTTTCGAATCTCAACAAAATAAAATGTAAACATATTTAATTTTTTCAAGATTTCAGGGCCCTGCACCCTGCATAATTGAAACCAGTTGTAGTATGAACATGAACTGAGGCAGAAGTGTGGTCAAGTCTGATCTTGCACACCTTACCTTCGAGTATGTGCATTCTGACCAACTCTGCTCTCTCAGGACGTAATCGTATCTTTCTCTTTAAGTAGTCTTCAGTCTGCAAAGTTTTCAAAAACAGTTGGTTAGGTTGGGAAACCAGGAGGGCCACAGTGAAAGCACTTCGCAGGGGCAACAACGTCTCCAGTGAACTATAGTGCCACTCTGCATAGTTCCAATCCTTACAATATACAAGATATATCTTGCAGTATTATTTTTGGCACAAGGGGGTGTATATAGTGGACAGAGAGAGATCAGAACAGGCACAGGAGGGAAAGCATACAGTTTTCAACAGATCAGGGGATCAGACTTAAGAGCCTGTCCCACTTTCATGACCTAATTCACGACCTCTGCTGAGTTTGCCCTTGACTCATACTCGCAGCATGGTCGTTACGAGGTCGTAAGTGGTCGTAGCAGGCCGCGGTGCTAGTCGTAGGTACTCATAGCATCAAGTAGGTCGGGGCGTTTTTTCTAGCCTGATGAAAAATGTCCACGAGTGAAAAAGGTCGTGAATTAGGTCGTGAAAGTGGGACAGGGCTTTAAGGAGAACGGCCAGCTGCAACGTGCATGCAGAAGAAGAAGAAGAAGCTGGCACATTCATCTCTTTGTTTGTACAACTACTTCCATAAAGAACCAAATAAACTGCAAAATAATGACTGGAGGTTTTTGTTCTATTTGGTCTGCGTAAGATCACACCTCCTACCTGTGTAGTAATGGCAACGGAAAGTTGAACACTGGAAGAATTGGACATTTGCATTTACAATCTACAAAGGGCAATTCATTGAGGTGGTGGAATACTCTCCACTTGCCTGGATAAATGCAGCTTCATCAACACAGAAGAAATGCAATACGTCGAGGGCAAAGCAGCCAACTTGACTTGCAACCCATCTGCTATTTGGTGGTGAGCTTCACCCCGCACGCACCCTCCAAGGAAGTCATTTCTCCTGAACTGATCACTTGATTGACAGATTCACTGTCCTTGGCTCTGGTCATCCTTAATCCCTTTAGCTTCACTTCAGCAACACATCATTCCTAATCTCCATGACGTTGCCCTTCAACCTCCCCTTTCTTGGAAGAAGAGGTGTGTTGGTTTATTTGCTTCTAAACTTTGTTAAGGACTGGGTTCAACTCCAAACTATCACAGCTAGAGTGTACAACTAAGCTGGATGCAAAATGCTGGCGTAACTCAGCGGGACAGGCAGCATCTCCGGAGAGAAGGAATGGGTGACGTTTCGGGTCGAGATCCAGTCTGAAGAAGGGTCTTGACCCGAAACGTCACCCATTCCTTCCATCAGGAGATGCTGCCTGTCCTGCTTAGTTACTCCAGCATTTTGTGTCTGTCTTTGGTGTAAACCAGCATCTGCAGTTCCTTCCGACACATATAGCGTATAACTATTATGGGGCTTTTTCACGGGGCGACTTGACGCAAGAGTTAACCAGAGTTTAACATCGTGGGAACCTCGTGCGATAACAGTACGGCATTCGTGGACCACCGTGGACCACCGTGGCGCTAACGGCAGGTAATCGTGTAACTTGGTGACTCGGGAGAAAATTCAAGCAAGTTTGAATTTCTCCAAGAGTGACTTGTACACTTGTGGTTGAGCGTTGCAACATTATATGAACATAGTGGCCAGTGCGATATCCGTGCGATATCCGTAATAACTCTTGCGGTTACCGTGCGAACTCCTGCGAACGGTGACCCCGGAAGCTGGACAGAGGGGACAGAAGTTGAGTAAAAATTGTCTTCTGTGGGATTGAATTTAAAAAATAAAGATTTGCATCCGCATATGGACATCAACTTATTCATGAGTTATGTTAATGAGATTCAAGAATCTTTAAAAGGGACTTTACTGAAAGGCCCCGCATTTTTAGGGTCCGTGAGAAATTTTTCACATCTACTTCTTTGAGAGATACAGCTCGGAGTCCTCGCCGACTAGCGATCGATGCCTTTCCGAAGCAGGGTCCGGAACGCTACCAATCAATGTTCTCCAGAGACCCGTGTAAGGAGTGAACTGCACATGCTGGTTTAAATCGAAGACAGACACAAAAAGCTGGAGTAACTCAGCGAGTCAAGCAGCATCTCTGGAGAAAAATAGGTGATGTTTCGGGACGAGACACATCTTCAGACTCAATTCCGATTAGGATGTCTGAAGAAGGGTTCCGATTCGAATCCCCCCCCCCCCCCCCCCAATTCCCACCCACACACACAAATGCTGGAGAAACTCAGCGGGTGCAGCAGCATCTATGGAACGAAGGAAATAGGCAACGTTTCGGCCCGAAAAGTTGCCTATTTCTTGTGCATGTGTCGGAAGGAACAGCAGATGCCGGTTTAAAGAGAATGCTGGAGTAACTCGACGGCAGGCAGCATCTCTGGGGAGAAGGAATGGGTGACATTTCGGGTCGAGACCCTTCTGATATGCTGCTTGTCCCGCTGAGCTACATGTTGTGTCTATCTTCGTTTTAATCCGGCATCTGCAGTTCCTTCCTGGCCGAACCCGATTGAAAGATGAGAGGCTGGGCGATAGAGCACTGGGTGTGACAAGGATCAGGCTTCAGTAAGCAAAGTAAAGAGAGGTGGCAACGTTATGGAAATGAAGCGGGTAATCCGAGTGACTGGCGAGACGGTATCCTCTAATGTGTCGGGAAGAACTGTAGATGTTGGTTTGCGCGATGATAGACACAGTAATACTGGAGACAGACATAAAATACTGGACGGGCAGCATCTGGATAAAAGGAATGGGTGACGTTTCGGGACGAGACTCTGAAGAAGGGTCTCGAACCGAAACGTCACACATTCCTTCTCTCCAGAGATGCTGCCCGTCCCGCTGTGTTACTCCAGCATTTCGTGTCTATCTTCCGTATGCTCTGTGATGGTCATCTCGGAGTCAAGTGGCAACTCTGGTCTGTAGACACGAGGAACTGCAGATGCAGGAATCACGAGCAAAACACAGAGCGTTGGACGAGCCTGACCCTTTGAGTTCCTCCATCACTTTGTGTTGCAGTCAGGTCTGGACATTGCTTGGCTCAGTCTCAGGCGCCGGCTAACTAGGAAGGTCGAGTCAAAGTCCAGCACTAACACTCAAGAAATAACGTTTGCGGCCTGATGTTCCCAATATTTAATTGAAATCATTAATAAAGTAAATAAATAGATACCGGTCTAATCAGTATCTACGGGATTGGACAGGCTAGATGCAGGAAGAATGTTCCCGATATTGGGGGAGTCCAGAACCAGGGTCACAGTTTTACAGTCTTCATTTACTGGCGGCGGGTGTCTGTCACTGAAACAGGCAGGTGAGATTTCACATCCACCTTGTGTGTGCCTCTCTCTCTCTCTCCCTCCCTCCCTCTTACACAGGCTGAGAGACTCTGCCTCTGTGAGTGTACGTCTCTTTCTCCCCCTCTCCCACACACAGTAAGACCGAGGTACTGTGCTCAGTCCATCTGTGTCTCCCACATACACAGTAAAATATGTCTCCAAATGAGCCAATTCAACCAAGGGAGGATATTTATAGTGTGAAAAAAAAGTGACATTTGTGCCACGTGATGATTTAACAACACTTCACAATGTTCATTTAAGATATAACGGGAAAGCTCGGGAGACGGACAAGTCACTCGCACAAATAACAGAAATGCCGAGTACCATGGGAACTCTTGATCTACCCCCCGTTATATCGTGTGATATCGTGCTAGACCACGACCACTTCACTCTGGTTACATCTTGCGTCAAGTCGCCCCGTGAAAAAGCCGCATTAGCATGCTCCACAGAAGGGAGAAACAACACTTGGTAACAACACTGGGAAAACTTGATTTAATAATCTGTGTTAAAGTCACTTACCCGTGCCCTCTCCAAGCTCCTCCTCTGCTCGTGAAATGCAGCAGGACTCTTCAGAGCTGCAAGAGAGAGAGAAAAGTTCAACTGTAGCAACAGCCTTCACTTCTATAATAGTTCCAAGGCCTTAAAATATCTCAAAGCTCCACAGGAGCATGGTCAACTTTATTGTTCAGGTCATTAACTTCTAAGCAGGTCTGGGTCTGTTTACCACGATTTGTTTTGTTTAACAGTTTTTATTTGTGAGTTTTGGTTTTGATTTCAGTCCGCTGGGCAGCAGCTTCGGCAGCTTCGACCTCCCCGGGCCACGGAGTTTGAACCGGCCCGTTCGCGGAGCTCGGATTCAGCCGCGGGACTTACCATCACCCGGCGGGATCACAACATCGGAAGCCTGGATCGCCCCAACACAGAGGGAGAACAAGGAGGGAAGAGACAAGGACTTTAAGACTTTTGCCTTCCATCACAGTGAGGAGGTGCCTGGTAGACTCACTGTGGTGGATGTTAAACTGTGTTAAGTGTGTGCTTCGAGAGGCTGGTCCTGGTACACCTCAAAGGCTGCCTACCCCCCACACTGGATCCCTATCAGTTTGCCTACCGCAAGAACAGGATGCCATCTCAACGGCACTTCACTCCGCCCTCTCCCACCTCGACAACAGAGACACTTACGTAAGAATGCTGTTCATCGATTACAGCTCAGCATTCAACACCATTATACCATCAAAACTGATCACCAAACTCGGTGACCTGGGCATCGACCCCTCCCTCTGCAACTGGATACTGGGCTTTCTAACCAACAGACCCCAGTCTGTTAGGTTAGACAAGCACACCTCTTCAACCTTCACCCTGAACACCGGCGTTCCACAGGGCTGTGTGCTGAGCCCCCTCCTCTACTCCCTCTTCACCTATGACTGCACACCTGTACATGGTACTAACACCATCATCAAGTATGCAGATGATACAACGGTGATTGGCCTCATCAGCAACAACGATGAATCGGCCTACAGGGAGGAGGTCCAGCACTTAGCAGCATGGTGCGCTGACAACAACCTGGCCCTTAACTCCAAGAAGACCAAGGAGCTCATTGTAGACTTCAGGAAGTCCAGGGGCGGCACGCACACCCCCATCCACATTAACGGGACGGAGGTGGAACGTGTTTCTAGCTTCAGGTTCCTGGGAGTCAACATCTCCGATGACCTCTCTTGGACCCACAATACCTCAACTCTGATCAAGAAGGCTCACCAGCGTCTCTTCTTCCTGAGGAGACTGAAGAAGGTCCATCTGTCTCCTCAGATCCTGGTGAACTTCTACCGCTGCACCATCGAGAGCATCCTTACCAACTGCATCACAGTATGGTATGGCAACTGCTCTGTCTCCGACCGGAAGGCACTGCAGAGGGTGGTGAAAATTGCCCAACGCATCACCGGTTCCTCGCTCCCCTCCATTGAGTCTGTCCAAAGCAAGCGTTGTCTGCGGAGGGCGCTCAGCATCGCCAAGGACTGCTCTCACCCCAACCATGGACTGTTTACCCTCCTACCATCCGGGAGGCGCTACAGGTCTCTCCGTTGCCGAACCAGCAGGTCCAGGAACAGCTTCTTCCCGGCGGCTGTCACTCTACTCAACAACGTACCTCGGTGACTGCCAATCACCCCTCCCCCCCGGACACTTATTATTATTTATTCAAATCATTTGCTATGTCGCTCTTCCAGGGAGATGCTAAATGCATTTCGTTGTCTCTGTACTGTACACTGACAATGACAATTAAAATTGAATCTGAATCTGAATCTGAATCTGAATCTGAATCTGAATCGGTTTTGTTATTTTATTCTATGTTATGACTGCAAGGCATGAAATTTCGTTCAGACTGAAAAGTCTGAATGACAATAAAGGACACTTTACTTTACTTTGATGACATGGCTAACTCTTGTCAAAAGCCTAGCCCGCTCGTGTTTGATTCCGATATTGCCGAGCGATGGCGAATGTTTGAGACGGACTACTCTCATTATACCCGCATCGTTCACCGAAACGATCCCGATGATTTGAAAGCATCTCTGCTGTTGAATTTAGCGGGTCCGGAAGCTATGATCCGAGCTGACTCTTTTGAATTTCCACTAGACGGGAATGGTCTGGTAGTGGTGCCGGCTGAATCTATTGACAACTCGATGGTTTTGCCGAGGACGTTTAGAGAACTGTGTAAGTCTGAGCTCTTTACAGTCAATAATAGACAATAGACAATAGGTGCAGGAGTAGGCCATTCAGCCCTTCGTGCCAGCACTGCCATTCTCTGTGATCATCCACAATCAGTACCCCATTCCTGCCTTCTCACCATATCCCCTGACTCCGCTATCTTTAAGAATAGATACTGAGGCGCGTAAGATATTAGGCAGCACACGTGACCGGTCACACAGGGGGATTTCAGAGGATTGTCGAAGGGGCAGGTGGAACATTGGAGAGAAGGAACACCACAGCTTTTGTTTTGGGGAATACAGCAATTCATCATCGAGCCTAAAGCCAAGACTTTATTAGTCCTTCTTATTGCAACCGCAGATTTGACACAAGTATAGATACAGACAGCACCCAGAGGCGGCAATCCCGGGTGGCCGGGCTCTGGGCGAACAGTAGTTTGAGGATCTCATAGAAACATAGAAAATAGTTGCAGGAGGAGGCCATTCAAGCCAGCACCGCCATTCATTGTGATCATGGCTGATCGTCCTCAAACAAATAACCTGTGCCTGCCTTCTCCCCATATCCCTTGATTCCACTAGCCCCTAGAGCTCTATCTAACTCTTTCATTAATAAAATAATCCAGAGCTTGACATTTGTTACTGCAACAGCAAAAGGAGTATTCAAGTTTTAATACCAAAACTATTCTGGCCTACAAAAGGGAAGTGGAAACTGTAATAAAAGTTTCAAAAGTAAGTTGGGTAAAGACTTCAAGGGAACTGTATGCATTGTTGCTAAAGGTCATGAGAGGGACAAATTGGCAGTCTCTTTCAAAGGGATAGCACGGGCAAGATGGGCTAAATGACAGCCTCCTGCCTCTTGTAATGATTATAATCAACAGTTGAAGTGTGCAGAAGTGGGTCACAATTTTCTGTTACACCACCCAAAAGGCAAGCCACCAAAATTCAACAACACATGATGATGAGTTAAAGCCCCTGTCCCACCTAGGAGACCTAAACAGCAACCTCTGGTGACCTTGCCTGCCACCCAAGGTTTCCTTGAGGTCACCGGAGGTTTTGGCCACTCTCCCTAATGGTCGAAAGTGGTTTCCGCGTGGACGAGGCTTCATCTAGGTTGCTGCTATTTTTCCATCAGGATTAAAACCGGCCTCGACTAAAAATAGGTTGCCGTTTTAAAAATCGATAATTTTTTAGTCGCAGGTCTAGTCGAAGCCGGTTTTCTTCATAGTCGAGGAAGGTCAGGGAGAGAAGGTACAAACTTTGTACAGACAGCATCCATAATCGGGATCGAACCCAGGTCTCTGGTGCTGTGAGGCAGCAACTCCACCACTGTGCCACCACTAAACTAAATCTCTAAACTAAACCAAACTGTTTTGGGTAGACTTAAAAGGAAGCGGACGGAGGTGGATAATCTCACAAACCAAGGAATGAGTATTTTAATATTTGTATTCAGTTCACGACTATCAAAAGGACCCAGAGACACCAATGAACCTGGATGTGAAATTCAAACGAACTTAACTGGGTCACACACATGTACTAAAATCTAGCGGTCTTTTAAAATGTTCTGAATGTGATCTGGCAACCAAAAATTATAACCGAAAGGATTCAAAAATTATTAGAAAAATATACCACACCCTCACATTTATACCGGTTTCAGATGAGTCAAGGGCAAGTTTCAGAAAGCTAGCACAATGTTACATTCGCAGACCAAAAGCTTATTGTTGTCAAATGAATGAGTGAGACATTTCCTGTTCTCGTTCCAATGGGTGGTGATTCATTTCAAACGGTATAGATACCACAAGTGTGGAGATGAAACGGTTATGGGCCTGTTCCACTTACGCGATTTTTTCGGCGACTTGCCGGCACCCGTCATAGTCGCAGCAGGTCGGCGCTGGATATTCAACATGTTGAAATTTTTCGGCAACCTGCTGCGACTATTACGGGTGCCGAAAAAAATCGCGTAAGTGAGACCGGCCCCTTAGTGCAACCTTTGAAGCAAATATGTTGTATCCAAACTATTCAGTACCAAAGTTCCAAACAGAGGCCCAGCCTTTTATAAGTAATACTATTAATGCAGCTGAACTTGGACAGAAGGAATTATCTTCCTCTGAAAGGAAGCAGGTTTAGAGATACAATGAGGAAACAGTCCCATCGGCCCACCGAGTCGACACCGACCAGCGATCCCCGCACATTTACACTATCCTTTTAAAAACATTTTTTTTATCTACCAAGCCAATTAATCTACAAACCTGTACGTCTTTGGAGTGTGGGTGACAACCGAAGTTCTTGGAGAAAACCCACGCAGGTCACAGGGAGAACGCACAAACTCCATACGGACAAGGACCCGTAGCCGGGATCGAACCCGGGTCTCTGCCGCTGTAAGGCAGCAACTCTACCACTGTGCCACCATACCACCATAAAGGTCTCACGAGGCTCAACAACTGCCGGACGGGCTCGTGGACAGAGCAGTTAAGATAAATCTCAACACAGCAAACAAAAAAATAGGTTGAAAAGGCAGAGAAAAATTGGAACAGAATTGGAAACGGATGGTTTAGGGTCATGTTCATAAGTTGTAGAAGCAGAATTAGGCCATTCGGCCCATCATGTCTACTTCGCCATTCAATCATGGTTGATCTATCTTTCCCTCTCAACCCCATTCTCCTGCCTTCTCCTCATAACCCCTGACACCCTTACTAATTCCCCACAGCCATCAGGCTATTAAACTTGGCTCGGACAAAACTCTGAACATTAATAGCCCATTATCTGTTTATTTGCACTTTTTATCAGTTTATTTATTCATGTGTGTGTATATTTATACAATGGTATATGGACACACTGATCTGTGCTGTAGTCATGCCTACTATGTTCTGTTGTGCTGAAGCAAAGCAAGAATTTAATTGTCCTATCAGGGACACATGACAATAAACTCTCTTGAATCTTGAATCTAATCAAAAATCTGTCAATCTCCGCCTTAGAAATGTCCATTGACTTGGCCTCCACAGTGTCTGGATCCTGGGAAACTAAAACCTAACCCAGATTTCAAAATTTGATGAACTATTTCGCCAACCAGAAATAGTTAAGCTTCAGCCAAGCTTTAAAATAATGAGATTTATTGTAAATATAAAAAACTTGGATTGGAATCATTTTTTAAACGTCACCAAGCAAGTGGAAGGGTTTGATACATGGGGTCGAGCCAATCGGTCTGCTTGCCAATGAATGAATCAGTGAGGACCGTTTGACAAATGCACTGAAGGTTTGTACTCAAATCAAAGTGAGCGAAGCAACAGGTCGCAAACAACAGAGCTCCACGATCCACGGCATTTACAATGCAGAATGCTGCCATTTGCACATCATCTCAATGGAGAGGGGAAAGTGGTTGCAAAATACAACACTCATGGTTCTCAGCTGCATTCCTGCCTTTGAACATTTTTTCCTTGAGTTTAAAAATAACTCGCAGGTCTAGGACAGCTTCCATATTCAGCAACGGGGGTAGCTACTGTAAGCAAGTCAGAGACACAAGGAACTGCAGAAGCTGGATTACTACACAGAACAGAATCATGGGCCTATTTCCTTCGCTCCATAGATGCTGCTGCACCCGCTGAGTTTCTCCAGCACTTTTGTCTACCTTCGATTTTCCAGCATCTGCAGTTCCTTCTTAAACAGAATAATGGAGGGTTAGGCAGCAACTCTGGAGGATATGGATAGCAGTCTGCAGAGGAGTCTCGACATGAAACATTGCCTATCCATGTATTCCAGAAAAGCTGCCTGACCCACCGAGTTACTCCAGCACTTTGTGTTCTACTGTAAGCAAGTGCCTTGGCTTGTGGGGCAGGTGCTCAACATGCCAAGATATTAGTAGAAACTACACAAGTCTGACAATCTAGTGCTTCTTTTGACGTGCAATAAAACTACTTGGCTGCTTTCCTAATCTTCTACTTGTAAAATTATATATAACACTTACATCACCCATTCCGTTGCTGATTGCTGGATTTTTCCACGTCCAAGTGAATGGCCTCCACCATGTATTAACAAAATATTTTCCTTAAAGCCAAACCCAACCGTTACTCAAGATCAATATGGGACGGCACAGTAGCGTGGCAATCGAGCTGCTGCCCCACAGCACCAGAGACCCAGGTTGAATCCTGACTACGGGTGCTGTCTGTATGGAGACGTTCTCAGGCGTTCTCCCTGTGACCGAGTGGGTTTTCTCCAGGTGCTCCAGTTTCTTCTCACATCCCGGAGACATGCAGGTTTGTAGGTACACAAAAATGCTGGAGAAACTCAGCGGGTGCAGTACAAAAATGCTGGAGAAACTCAGCGGGTGCAGTAGGTAAGTTGGTTTTTGTGAATTGCCTCTAGACATTAGAATAGAACTAGTGTATGGGGTGATCGGTGGTCAATATGGGCTCGATGGGCCAAAGGGCCTGTTTCCACGCAGTCTCTCCAAAGCTAAATTAAATCAATACCGCCGATGCTTTCTAACAGGGATCAGTAGTGATGGATAATGATGTAGCTTCCACCTGAATGCCACAGAGGTTGGTTGTGACAATCCACTGTAATAAGTCACCTCTTCACAGGGATAGCTCAAACTCACCGACTGCCAAGTAGATCTTCTTCAGACGCACGAAAAAGTACAATGCAATTGTGTTTCCTTCTGTCCAGAGATGCTGCCTGTCCCGCTGAGTTACTCCAGCATTTTGTGTCTATCTTCAGTGCAAATGTGTTCTGCTTTTCAGTAATGTTGACAGGTTTCTCGGAAGGGTTCTTATTTGTTCTGCTTCTTTGCAGACCACGACTTTCTGGTTATTAACAAACACCCTGAAATCAAGGTTCAATCCAAAATACTCTTGACCATGACGAAGCTGACGACCGCTGGTCGTGCAGAGGGAATTCTCAGGACTGTACTTGCTGGTCTGTTACAAACACCAAAACTCCAGTTCACATGACTCCTACATCTTGCCATGATAACTAGGGAGATGGGAACCACGTGGGAAAAAATTGGGATGGCACGGTGGCGCAGCTGGTAGAGCCACTGCCTCACAGCGCCGGAGACCCGGGTTCCATCCTGACCTCGGGTACTGTCCGTGTGGAGTTTGTATGTTCTCACTGTGACCGTGTGGGTTTCCTCTGGGTGCTCTGGTTTCCTCCCACATCCCAAAGACATGCGGGTGTGTAGTTTAACTGGGCTCTAAAATTATCCTCAATGTATAAGGGGAGGATTAAAAAAGTGGTATAACATAGAATAGAAACATAGAAAATAGGTGCAGGAGTAGGCCATTGGGCCCTTCGAGCCTGCACCGCCATTCAATATGATCATGCCTGATCATCCAACTCAGTATCCTGTACCTGCCTTCTCTCCATACCCCCTGATTCCTTTAGCCACAAGGGCCACATCTAACTCCCTCTTAAATATAGCCAATGAACTTACCTCAACTACCTTCTGTGGCAGAGAATTCCAGAGATTCACCACTCTCTGTGTGAAAAATGTTTTCCTCATCTCGGTCCTAAAAGATTTCCCCCTTATCCTTAAACTGTGATCCCTTGTTCTGGACTTCCCCAACATCGGGAACAATCTTCCTGCATCTAGCCTGTCCAACCCCTTAAGAATTTTGTAAGTTTCTATAAGATCCCCCCTCAATCTTCTAAATTCCAGCGAGTACAAGCCAAGTCTATCCAGTCTTTCTTCATATGAAAGTCCTGACATCCCAGGAATCAGTCTGGTGAACCTTCTCTGTACTCCCTCTATGGCAAGAATGTCTTTCCTTTGTATGTAAACAGGTATGTAAACAATGATTGTAAACAGGTGATGGATGGTCGACATTAACTCAATGGGCCTGTTTTCATGCTGTTTCTTCATGCTGTACCTTCTACTCAGCGGCTGTGGCAAGCATCTTGTCCGGAAATATTACAATCTGGTTTGGGAATTGCTCTGCCCAGGACAAGAAGGCTCTGCAGAGAGTAGTGCGTTCGGCCGAACGCACTATGGGAACTTCACTCGCCCCCCGCAGGAACTATGCATCAGGAGGGGCAACTCCAGAGCCAATAAGATCATGGGAGACCCCTTCCACCCCTGCAACGAACTGTTCCAGCTGCTATGTTCAAGCAAACGCCTCCGTTGCCATGCTGTGAGAACGGAGAGGATGAGAAGGAGTTTCTTCCCAGAGGCCATTAGGACTGTAAACTCCTATCTCACCAGGGACTAACTTTACTGAACCACTCTACTGCTTGTTTTTTTTGTTTTTTTTAATTGCTGTTTTCTTCCTTTTTTCCTTCCGCCCACAATATTTAATATGTAAAAGAATATGTGATTCTGTTCCATTCAGTTTGTAGTTTGTTTGGTTGTTTGTCTTTTTGCACAAAGTCCGCGAGCATTGCCACTTTTCATTTCACTGCACATCTCGTATGTGTATGTGACGAATAAACTTGACTTGACTTGACTTGTATCTCCAAACTAAACTGAAACGCAGCAGAAACAAGGAACTGCCCCTATGTCCTCACACTGAAACAAGATGGTATGACCGTGTTGCCCCTGATAAACTTGCAGCGATACAACTTGCGGCGATAAAATCAAACTCTCAGTACATCCCACGCTGAATATCGCTTCAGCAACTCAAGATCTGCAAACAATGGCCCAACTTTGTGTGTTACAGACCAACTGTTGCAGTTGTATAAGACGTTGGTGAGGCCGCATTTAGAGTCTTGCGTTCAGTTTTGGGCACCATGTTAAAGGAATGATGTTGTCAAGCAGAAGAGATTTACGAGGATGTTGCCAGGACTCGAGAGCCTGAGCTCTAGGGAGAGGTTGAGCAGACCACTTTTCCTTGGAGCACAGGATGATGAGGGGTGATGTTATAGAGGTGTACAAAATCATGAGAAGAATAGATCGGGTAGACCTATTGCCCTCAGTAAGGGGATCAAGGTTTAAGGTGAGGAACCCGAGAGGTAACTTTTTCACACAAAGGGTGGTGGGTGTTTGATACCAGCTGCCGGAGGAGGTAGTTGAGGCAGATAATACCGCATTGTTAAAGAAACATTTGGACAGGTACAGGTTTGGAGGGATATGGGCCAAACGCAGGCAGGTGGGGACTAGTGTAGATGGGAAATGTGGAAGGGCCTGTTTCCGTACTGTAATGCCTCTGTCCCACTTAGGAAACCTGAACGGAAACCTCTGGAGATTATGCGCCCCAACCAACGTTTCCGTGCGGTTCCCGGAGGTTGCAGGTGGTTGTCGGAGGTTGCAGGTAGTGGAAGCAGGTAGGGAGACTGACAAAAACCTCCGGGAACTGCAGGGAAACCTTGGGTGGGGCGCAAAGTCTCCAGAGGTTTCCGTTCAGGTTTCCTAAGTGGGACAGAGGCATAAGACTCTATGACTCTAACTGCATGTTCTAGCCAAACACTTGTTTATAAAAATACAAGACCACTTTTCCAGCTCTGGTACTTAAGCCTTTTGAAAAATCACCAACACACCAGCAGACCAGACGAAATGATAGGCCCCAATGGACAAATCTCTTAAACTCCAAACACATACATCAACTCACAAAGCAGTTGTGAAACTGGACTGAAAAGATGGGGATCAATAAGTATGTCAGTGGCTAAGTAATCCATGAGTTATATTGTACTTTGTTTGTCAAAACGGGGATTTTTGTTCTCGAAACATTTCTTTAAAAAAAAAACCTTTTCTTGCAAGTTTTGTGCTCACTGCGAAATGTGGTTCAAATGCTTATCTGAAGGATTAGTAATCCACCAGACTGAGAACTAATGGTAAAACAAAGCTCAGGCATCAAGGTGAAACCTTGTTCGGGAGCGGCACAGTGGCACAGTGGGATAGTCGCTGCCTCACAGCGCCAGAGATCCGGGTTCGATCCCGACTACGGCTGCTGTCTTTATGGAGTTTGTATTTTCTCCCCGTGACCTGCTCGGGTTTTCTCAGGGATCTCCGGTTTCCTCCCACACTCCAAAAGGCGTAGGCTAATTGGCTGGGTAAAAATTGTAAATTGTCCCGAGTGTGTGGAGGATAGTGTTAGTGTGCGGGGATCGCTGGTCGGCACAGACTCGGTGGAGGGAAGGGCCTGTCTCTGTGGGTCTCTGCTATATCTCTAAACTAAACTAAGAGTTAGATTCTGTAAGTAAAATCAATAACCAAGAGCAAATTTAAAATGATGTTAAACTTACACCCTTCATCATGAATAGAGACTAAAAGCTGGAGTAACTCAGCGGGTCAGGCAGCATCTCTGGAGAAAAGGAATAGGTGACGTTTTAGGTCGAGACCCTTTTTTTCATCACCTATTCCTTTTCTCCAGAGATGCTGCCTGACCTGCTGAGTTACTCCACTATTTTGGGTCTATCTTCGGATTAAACCAGCATCCGCAGTTCCTTTATACACCATTCGGCCCTTTGAGCCAGCACCGCCATTATATGATCATGGCTGATCATCCAAAATCAGTAGCCTGTTCCTGCTTTCTTCCCATATCCCTTGATTCCGTTAGATTTAAGAGCTCTAACTCTCTCATGAATACATCATAACTGTAGGTCCCAATGGGAGTAACATCAATAGTATTAAAATGTAGCAAAGGACGCCAGAATCAACATAGACATTTTCAAAAGGATTCCGAGCGTGAACTTCATTGGCAGACCAGCTGAAATCCAAACAAGTTAAGGGGCTGTCCCACTGTACGAGCTAATTCAAGAGCTCTCCCGAGTAAAAAAAAAATCTAACTCGTGGTAAGCACGTAGAATGTACGTAGCGGGTACGTCGGAGCTCGGGACATCTCTTAGCGGCTCGTAACGCTAACGGCAGGTACTCGGGAAAACGCAGTACGCTCGGGAAGATTTTTCAACATGTTGAAAAATGTCCACGAGAGCCCCGAGTTCCTATGAGCGGCTATTACCGTAATTCTCCGAGTTCGAATCAGGGGAAACTCGGGAGAACTCTTGAATTAGCTCGTACAGTGGGACAGCCCCTTTGTGATTCACATTAGGAGAGTTTGGCGTAGTGTGTACATTCTCAACCTGACCTGCATGGGTTTTTACCGGGATCTCCGGTTTCCTCCCGCACTCCAAAGACGTACCGATTTGCAGGCTAATTGGCTTGGTAGAATTGTAAATTGATCCTAGTGTGTAGGATAGTGTTAATGCGCAGGGGTCGCTAGTAGGCGCGAATTCGGTGGGCTGAAGGGCCTGTTACCGCGCTGTATCTCTAAACTAAAAGCGAAACTGTTTTACAAATGGACCCAAATCATTGAGTACCCCAAACACAGGTCAACAAATAGGCAGAACACTTGCTTTGGAGGAATTAATCATAATTTACTCCCAAACTCATTATATTGGGGAAGTTATTGAGCACCTTTATTTAAAGAAAAATCTCTTCCTCTTCTCCAGTAATAACTATACTCAAACTTTATTCTCTCTTCCTCCAAACTCAGACCACTTTGCTTACACAACTCTGAGCAATGTTGTTCCATTGCTCCAGGTCAGATATCTGGGAGTTAGTTAAGGGCCTGTCCCACATACGCAATTTTTTTCGGCGACCTGTCATAGTCGCAGCAGATCTCCGAAAATGTTCAACATGTTGAAAATCCAGCGGCGACCAGAAAAAGGCACGACTCTTTGGGCGACTACTCACGACCAAACGGGCGTCACGTGTCGACATGTTGCGGGGTGACGCCTGTATGGTCGTGAGTACCCAGAGAGTTGTGAACTTTTTCATCCAGAGAGTTGTGAATTTGTGGAATTCCCTGCCACAGAGGGCAGTGGAGGCCAAATCACTGGATGGACTTAAGAGAGAGTTAGTTAGAGCTCTAGGAGCTAGTGGAATCAAGGGATATGGGGAGAAGGCAAGCACGGGTTATTGATTGGGGACGATCAGCCATGACCACAATGAATGGCGGTGCTGGCTCGAAGGGCTGAATGGTCTCCTCTGCACCCATTTTCTATGTTTCTATGTAAAGCCTTGCGGCATCTATACATGGTATGCAAAAGCACACTTCACCTCAAGCGGTCAGAGGTCTCCAGCATCTCGGGATTCATAATCAACGACTTCCAAACTTTGAATGAGGGGATTATTAACCATTAACCTAACAGCTAATGCTTTCTTGGGATGTGGGAGGAAACCAGAACGTTCAGTGGAAAGTTATGTGGTCACAGGAAGGATGCGCAAAGTCCAAAGACACCACCAGAGATCAGAATTAAACCAAGGCTATGAGACAGCAACTCTGTCAGCTGCACTACCCCCTGTCTTCAATAGAAGTCATCGCCATTAAATCTTCAATTACAAACTGCTGATTCTTCTTGATCATCATTTTTTTGTCTAATTGTAGTCCTGTAGGTCTGTGTCCAAGATGGCTGCCGTGAAGAGAGAGTGAACGCTGGCGCGCTTTGGCTGCCGCTGCTCTCTCTTCACACTGTGTTTTTGATTTTCTGTTTTTGGATTGAATTCTGTTTTTAATTTGTGTCTCTGTGATGTCTTTATTACTTGTTATATTCCGATTATATGTTTTTATTCCGATTACTATGTAAGGTGTCCTTGAGATGTCTGAAAGGCGCCCATTAAATAAAATTTATTATTATTATTATTATCTTTCACATTTTCTACTGCGAGGTGGTTTACGAACTTGCTGCTGTTTTTACGCCATTTACAGGTTCAACGTGAAATTCTAAACTTGAACTTTCAGCATCATCTCTACTTCTGCAAAAGCGCAAGCCTGGAAGAGATTTCAAAGTGTTGCTCTCCCCTTCTGTGCATTTAACTCCCTTCAACTGCATTCTTTAGTTTTAACTGGTATAACGTTAGGTCAAAGTTGTTCTGGAATTTCGTCACCCTTTATTTGGCTTGTACACGATATGCTACTGTAATATTCGTCCTGTGTATTTATGTCAATGGAATTGGGAGTCTGCAGAGCATATGCTTCCAATTCCATCCCCCGGAGTTTCCAAGCTTTGCAACAATTGCCCTGGGATTCTTGAGGGAAGAGTGACCACAACATTGAAAAAAACTTTTGGATGGAAGGTGAATTAATTCAATCCAAAGTTAGAGTCTAATGCAGGGGTGGGGGACCTGCGGCCTTAAGGCCACATGCGGCCTTCGAGGCCATTAAGTGCGGCCTTTTGAATGAATCCAAATTTTGTAGAACAAATCCTTTTATTTTATTTAAGAAGGAACTGCAGATGCTGGAAAATTGAAGGTAGCCAAAAATGCTGGAGAAACTCAGCGGGTGAGGCAGCATCTATGGAACGAAGGAAATAGGCGACGTTTCGGGTCCAGACCCTTCTTCAGGTCTGAACAATTCTCCCTTCTGGCTAGAATGCCTGGCTTTACTGGGAGGAGTCTGACAAGCTTCTTACTTGACTTGCAACAGATTAACACTTCAGGAACGAATGCCAGAACTGACTCATAGAAACATAGAAACATAGAAAATAGATGCAGGAGTAGGCCATTCGGCCCTTCGAGCCTGCACCGTCATTCGATATGATCATGGCTGATCATCCAACTCAGTATCCCATCCCTGCGTTCTCTCTATACCCCCTGATCCCTTTAGCCACAAGGGCCACATCTAACTCCCTCTTAAATATAGCCAATGAACTGGCCTCAACTACCTTCTGTAGCAGAGAATTCCACAGATTCACCACTCTCCGTGCAAAAATTGATTTTCTCATCTCGGTCCTAAAATACTTCCCTCTTACCCTTAAACTGTGACCCCTAGTTCTGGACTTCCCCAACATCGGGAATAATATTCCTGCATCTAGCCTGTCCAACCCCTTAAGAATTTTGTAAGTTTCTATAAGATCCCCCCTCAATCTTCTAAATTCTAGCGTGTACAAGCCGAGTCTATCCAGTCTTTCTTCATATGAAAGTCCTGCCATCCCAGGAATCAGTCTGGTGAACCTTCTCTGTACTCCCTCTATGGCAAGAATGTCTTTCCTCAGATCATGAAACATTCCTTTCTGGTACAAGAACATAAAAAGGTAAAGTGATCCAACTATAGCTAACAAACTTTTGATATGAGATTGAAAAAAGAGACATATTAGGTTTCCTGAAAAAGTTGCAAACCCCCAAGATTGGGCAGCATTTTCGACGTCCATCGGAAGGACCAAGACATTCAGAAATCAATAGAATAAAAATATGAGAATCAACTTCAATGGAGGATTAATTAGGTTGTGACATTTTCTACAGGTATAGGATGCAATGGGAAAAAAAGAAAAGGATTTGCAAAAGCCAATAAAAGGTATCTAACAGTCAGAACGAGATCAATTTACATCGGGGAACAAAGAAATGGCAACTAAGCAAATAATTCAGCCTTCGCACAAGGATATTAATGGTTCCTTTGTACTTCTGAGAAGCATCCAATGAAAGAGGAATTAAAGGAAACCAGTATTAGTAAAAATAGCGATGGAGAAATGATGTGTCTGAAAGCTGATAAATCCCAGGGCCAGATAATTTGCATCGCTGAAGGGTGGCAAACGCTGTCCCATTATTTATAAAAGGGGAGATAAACCAGGAACTGCAGGCCAGTGAGCCCTGTAATTAAGGTTCTTGTTCTAGTATGAGGGCGGCACGGTGGTGCAGCAGTAGAGTCGCTGCCTTCCAGCACCAGGGACCCGGGTTCGATCCTGGCTACAGGTACAGTTTGCACGTTCTCCTTATGACCACTTGGGTTTTCTCCGGGCGCTCCAGTTTCCTCCCACACTCCAAAGAGGTACTGGTTCGTAGGTTAATTGGCTTTGGTAAAAATTGTAAATTGTCCCCAATTGTAAATCTTGTCCCTATCTGCATGCTACTTTTCATTGCCCTTTCTGAAAACAGCCTGTTGTAATTCAGGTTCTTGTTCAGGCCTACAGGACACTGCGTAAAGCATCCATCATATAAGGAACCACATATCAAGACTGCAACTAACCAGAAACAGGACACGAGCCTCCACATTACCTCCACACTCACTTTCCAGGGTGAATCTGCCTTCAATGCGAGATAGAAACCCTAAAAGTCTCCCGAATATCACTAGGCCAAAGATGGACACAAAATGGCGGTGCAACTCAGTGGGACAGGCAGCACCTCGGCAGAGAAGGAATGGGTGACGTTTCAGCTCGAGGCCCTCCTTCAGACTGCGAGTCAGGGAAGAAAGAGGGATGCAGAGATATGGAAGGGTAAGGTGTGAAAACACAGATCTAAGGGGATGATGATCTAGGAAATATAGAATGGTACATTGTTAGCTGCCCCACGTTTGATTGCAACCTTGTCGTGTTCGGGGAGCTTGTGTGTCTCAGTGATCCCTAGAGCTATGGAGATTTTAGTCTCCTGTGAGGGTCTCCCATGCTGGACAGGCGGAAGGGTAGAGGCGAGACCAAGAGCGATCCACTGGTCCTCCAGGTTGGAGGTTGAGCGCAGGGCTAACAACCCTGTCTCGTAAAACTAACATGTTACGGAAACAGCAACTGAAGGAATCAACATTACTGAGTGGAGGACCTTCGTTGCTGCCCTACATGCCAGGAGGCAGAGTAGGTAGTAAGTAAGTGACATTGATTCCTACCTCCCTCCCCCCCCCCCTTTCCTATCTCTCCCTCAGCCCTCGGGCTCCTCCTCCTCCTTTTTCCTTTCTTCTCCCCACCCACCCCCCATCAGTCTGAAGAAGGGTTTCGGCCCTAAAAGTAGCCTATTTATGTTCCCTCCATGGATGCTGCTGCACCCGCTATGTTTCTCCAGCATTTTTGTCTACCTTCGATTTTCCAGCATCTGCAGTTCCTTCTTAAACAAGTAAGTGACATTGTTAGCTGAGGGGAAGGAGACAACGGGGCATACAATCAGCAATATTTATTCAGGAGCACAATAAGAGTTCCTTCCCAGCACCAAACCAAATTCATAGAATATAACCCATGCAGATCCCACTTAAAATAAACGAGGGGGTGATGAGTAGATTTATGTTCTGATTGACTGGGAATATGTCTGTGACATTATTGACTGGGAATGTGTCTGTGACATTATTGACTGGGAATGTGTCTGTGACTGCGTCTGATGGCATGGGATGAATAACATCCCCATTTTCCTGTCCATTGTACTGTCTGCTACATGAATGGTACATATACACCCAAAGCCAATGAAGCCCCCCCCCTCCCCTCCATCCATTCATCATGGCAATCAGGTGAGAGGGCTGCAATATACCTTGAATTAATTTTGAAACTAGTTCATCCAATTAAGGAAACTAGAGAACATAGGAAAATGCCAAAAGAGAAGAATCACGCAAAAAATAAATAAATTACAAACTACAGACTATTGGGCTTTAGGTCCTTCCTCAGTGTCTGACGATGAAGGAAGTAGCATTCTCAATAGAGCAACTCATTATCTAGAAGAGAAAAACTCAAGATTAAGCTCAAACTGCCTCCTTAGGAATATCCACACGACCAACAGAACCCTCCTACTTGAATGGTCGACCCGAAACGTCACCCATTCCTTCTCTCCAGTGATGCTGCCTGTCCCGCTGAGTTACTCCTGCTTTTTGTGTGCATCCTCCTACTTGAAGTCTGATGAAATGTCTCGACTTAAAACGTCGCCTATTTCTTTTCTCCAGAGATGCTGCCTGACCTGCTGAGCTTGTCGTGTCTATATCTTCCTCCAACTTCCAAAATTGTTACTCCAAAAGGTGGACTATTAATGCCCCAAAGACTCGTCAGGGCTTCAACATTAAGTCAACATACACCCATCTTCAACATTTGTTGCGTTGCTTGCAACGGTGGACAGACACTGATACTTAGCTCCTGGAGGCAGAGGCAATCCTTTAAGTCGAGTTTTTCGGAGACTTGTCGGCACCCGTCATAGTCGCAGCAGGTCAACATTTTCAAAATGTTGAAAATACAGCGGTGACCAGAAAAAGGTTCGGCTCTTTGGGCGACTACTCACGACCGTACAGGTGTCATGACAAGACTAATTCCACAAATGTATTTCATTGCTCTCACAAATGGCGCATCACTCTCTGCCCACAGAAGCACACACACTACATCAAAATCTTTTAGAATGAAATTAGTTTTCCGATTTCTAAAATATCATTTCGCAGAACATTTTCCATGAACACAGAGTCATCGAGTGTGGAAACAGGCCCTTCAGCCCATTTTGCCCATGCCAACCAATATGCTCCATATACACTAATCCCACCTGCCTGCGTTTGGCCCTTATCCCTCCAAACCAGTGGTTCCCAACGTGGGGCGTACGCTCCACAGGGGGGCAATTTGATTTTTAAGGGGGGCAATTGAGCCAATCCACAAATATTTCAATATTCTAATATAGAAATTTTCTCTCTCTTTATTACCTGTGAATACTCTTTTATTATCATATTTCTTTTGAAGCTTGTTTAAACCAAGGTATTGGCGTTTTGAGCTTCTTCAGCTGAAACGGAGTTCACTTTTTAAATGATAAGAATTATATATCACCACATGGGGGGGGGGGCATCAGGATTTTAGAGGTGATTAGGTGGGGCATGGCCAAAAAAAGGTTGGGAACCATTGCTCCAAACCTATCCTAAGCTTTTGGTAAATTGAAGAATATCGAATATTGAAGAATATGGAAACATTTGTTCTGTTATTAACCCGCTACCACCCTGAGCACAATTAGATCAACATGCAACCCGAATGCAAATTATTATGTTATATTATAATTAATGTCTATATTTTATAACATTTATCTCCCTTATCATTCACACGTACGATACACTTTGCCATAGAGGGAGTACAGAGAAGGTTCGCCAGACTGATTCCTGGGATGTCAGGACTTTCATATGAAGAAAGACTGGATAGACTTGGTTTGTACTTGCTAGAATTTAGAAGATTGAGGGGGGATCTTATAGAAACTTACAAAATTCTTAAGGGGTTGGACAGGCTAGATGCAGGAAGATTGTTCCCGATGTTGGGGAAGTCCAGAACAAGGGGTCACAGTTTAAGGATAAGGGGGAAGTCTTTTAGGACCGAGATGAGGAAAACATTTTTCACACAGAGAGTGGTGAATCTCTGGAACTCTCTGCCACAGAAGGTAGTTGAGGCCACAGTTCATTGGCTATATTTAAGAGGGAGTTAGATGTGGCCCTTGTGGCTAATGGGATCAGGGGTATGGAGAGAAGGCAGGTACAGGATACTGAGTTGGATGATCAGCCATGATCATATTGAATGGCGGTGCAGGCTCGAAGGGCCGAATGGCCTACTCCTACACCTATTTTCCATGTTTCTATGTTTCTATGTGAAACTTTACCAGACTTGCTGATTCGAAGGAAGGATATAAATGGGTGCTCTACTCATCTAGCATGAAACAATCCCCTGCCCAGGCGCTTGCTTTAATCCATGGTGCACAAGTGCCTGCGTGAATATCATTTATTTGCATCGCCAAGCTGGGGAGATTTCACGTTATCTTCTGCTCTGTGGTTGACAAACTGGACAAAGGACAAGTGGTTCATTGCAACACGTTTGCCCAAGTAGCATTTCTTGCATGAAATGTCTGTCACAATATATTCTGATTAGATGAACTTCTGCACTTAGGATGTAAGTGGCATTTGACGACACATCCTGCCGCCCACCCCCCCCCCCCCCCCCCCCCACCCCTACAATTTTGTCCTACAAAGGATGAGAGGGGATCTGATTGAAACATATAAGATTGTAACGGGTTTGGACACGCTAGAGGCAGGAAACATGTTCCCGATGTTGGGGGAGTCCGGAACCAGGGGCCACAGTTTAAGAATAAGGGGTAAGCCATTTAGAACGGAGATGAGGAAACACTTTTTCTCACAGACAGTTGTGAGTCTGTGGAATTCTCTGCCTCAGAGGCCGGTTCTCTGGATCTTTTCTAGAGAGAGCTAGATAGGGCTCTTAAAGATAGTGGAGTCAGGGGATATGGGGAGAAGGCAGGAACGGGGTACTGATTGGGGATGATCAGCCATGATCACATTGATTGGTGGTGCTGGCTCGAAGGGCCGAATGGCCTACTCCTGCACCTATTGTCTATTGAACACTTTGTTTACCCAAGCACCACAGCCGGTCTGGGACAATTCTGGGCAATCAGTTATAACTCCCCCCCACCCCCCACCAAGTGCATCAGCATTGACAGACCACTTGAATGTAAAGAGTGGAGGGAGGGCAAGTGCAAAGGGAGTACCATGTTGCCCTAAAATGTGCATTGAGGCACAATCCCAACTGCGATCAGGAGCTCGTTTTTGTCCGAATGTTGCAGGAGCTCCGAAGTCAAGATGCGCAGACCTTTGGGAATGCTCAAGGATGTTTCAGTCTGAAGTGCTCAGCAAGAACAGTCCAAAACACTGCTTAAGAAAAAAACCCAGCGGGTCAGGCAACATCTCTGGAGAACACGGATAGGTGACGTTTCAGGTCTGGACTCTTCTCCAGACATCAGTAGAAAAGTCCCGACCCGAAATATCACCTACCCATGATCACCAGAGATGCTGTCTGAAGAAGGGTTTCGGCCCGAAACGTTGCCTATTTCCTTCGCTCCATAGATGCTGCTGCACCCGCTGAGTTTCTCCAGCTTTTTTGTGTACCTTCGATTTTCCAGCATCTACAGTTCCTTCTTAAACAACATGCTGTCTGACCCGATGAGTTACCCAGGCACAGTGTTGTTTTTCTATTGTAAACCCAGCATCGGCAGTTCCTTGTTTCTATCAAAACACTGCTGTCCTTCTTTGGAACTGCAGCAGTTTTAAATTAATAGCTTCATAGGTTTAGGCCTACGATACACCCCTAGCAGAAGACTATCAGAGTGCTGTGAAAAAGTGACAGATAGAGGAGTTAGAGGCGATAGAGGCTGTCGGTACATATCTGCTAGCATGGGTAGAATAACTATTCAACTGGGACGTAGATCGGAGAAAAATACGGCCATCGTACTGTACTGACTTACAGCTTGCACTTCCCCAAATGAATATTTCACTTTGCATTGGGTTGGATGGGGAAAGAACCTACACAGTCGCTGGTTGTTTTTGTTTCCCTGGTGTGTGCTGTTTGCAATATCTACTTAAGTATGTGGTACTTTTATCATAGTTGGCTGTGAATTTTGTTTCCAATTTTGAATTTTTTAAATATCACCATTAGAGGGGATTTTAACATGGGATCTTTTATTTCTAAAGGAATTTAAAATAAAAATCTTTACGGGAGAACCACAGATGTCATTAAGTTTTCAGAAAATGATTTATTGTGACAACAGATCCAACACACTTCTAAGTCCTCAAACCTGACAAACACATACAATAGTCTGTAGATGCAAGGATTTGCAGATGCTGGGTTACAAAAAAAGACACAAAATGTTGGCGTAGATGTCAGGTGTTTGTCGGGTGTTATATGAGTGTTCTCCAGAGAGTCAGGCAACATCTCTGGAGAACATGGATAAGTGACATTTCAGGTCAGGGCTTTTCTTCAGTCTGAAGAAGCGTCACCTATTCATGTTCTCAAGAGATGCTGCCTGACCCACCGAGTTACTCCAGCGCGTTGTGTCTCTTTTTGTAAACCAGCACCTGCAGTTCCTAGTTTTCGTGCTGGAGCAGGCAGCATCTCTGGGGGTCATGGATAGGTGATGATTTGGGTTGGGACCCTTCCTCAGAATTGGTATATTGCTTGACCTTGAATAACAGGATCGTTTTACAGAGCTAGCTGATCTCCAATGTACACACAAACCCAGAAAGCATGTATTTAGTAATTCCACCATGGTAGGTAGAGCCCACTATCATACTAGTTGCTGGTTAGAGACTAAGAGAACACACACTGTGGATCTTCCTTTCCTGCTCGGAGGTAATTAGGTTGATTAATGCTTCACCCAAAATTAGATAGCTTGGAACCGAGAAAGAGGAAGAATGAATGGACTCTACATTTATGGGCCATTTCACAACCTCGCATGTCCTAATCCACTTTATCATTTTGCTTTTTTAAAAGAACGAATCAGAAAGTGCTGCAAATGCTGAAAATCTGAAACAAAAAATAATGGTGAAATGCAAGGAACGCCCAGACACTGCAGGGTGGTGCAGCAGCAAAGAGGCCAGTTCATTGGCTATATTTAAGAGGGAGTTAGATGTGGCCCTTGTGGCTAAAGGGATCAGGGGGTATGGAGAGAAGGCAGGGATGGGATACTGAGTTGGATGATCAGCCATGATCATATTGAATGGCGGTGCAGGCACGAAGGGCCGAATGGCCTACTCCTGCACCTATTTTCTATGTTTCTATGTTACAGCACCAGAGACCCGGGTTCCATCCCAACTACGGGTGCTGTCTTTACGGAGTTTGTACCTTCTCCCCGCGATCGCATGGGTTTTCTCCGAGATTTGCGGTTTCCTCCCACACTCCCCAAAGACGTGCACGTTTGTAGGTTAATTGGCTTGGTCTTAATGTAAATTGTCCCGTGCGTGCACGACAGTGTTAATGTACGGGGATCGCAGGTCGGTGCGGACTTGGTGGGGTCAAGTGCCTGTTTACGTGCAGTATCTCTGAACTAAACTTCTGTGGAAAGAGCAAACGTTCCAGGTCTGAGACCCTTTGACATGATGTCTTGGATCACAAATATTAACTCCATTTTCTCTTTCCACGGATGTTGCCAGACCTACAAGTGACTGAGTGGTCTCAGCAATTTTATCTTAATTTTTTTGTTGGAATGCAGTTGCTGTTGAAATTCAATACATGGACAACAAAACAGGTAGTAACAGGCAAGATAACCCATTAGTCGTGTCCACTGAAGAAAGGAACGTTGGTCGGGAAACCAGAACTCAGTCTGAAGAAGGGTTCTGACCTGAAACGTCACCTATCCACGTACTTCAGGGATGCTGCCTGACTCGCTGAGTTGCTCCAATACTGTCTTTCCTTGGTAAACCAGCATCTGCAACTCCTCGTTTCTACTCCCCTGGTCTAGTTGGTTTCATAAAAACATAGAAACATAGAAAATAGGTGCAGGAGGAGGCCATTCGGCCCTTCGAGCCAGCACCGCCATTCATTGTGATCATGGCTGATCGTCCCCTATCAATAACCCGTGCCTGCCTTCTCCCCATATCCCTTGACTCCACTAGCCCCCTAGAGCTCTATCTAACTCTCTCTTAAATCCATCCAGTGACTTGGCCTCCACTGTCCTCTGTGGCAGGGAATTCCATAAATTCACAACTCTCTGGGTGAAAAGGGTTTTTCTCACCTCAGTCTTAAATGACCTCCCCTTTATTCTAAGACTGTGGCCCCTGGTTCTGGACTCCCTGTTCTGCTGGGAATGAAGTAATGGAATTGTTTAGGTTTTAAGCTTAGATTAAATTATCATCACCTTTACTGGGCTATTATGAAAAACTTTCATTTGCCTGCTATCCATTCGAATCAGATCATACTTTAAATGAAGAAGGGACTCGACCCGAAACATCACATCTTCCTTCTCTCCATAGATGCTGCCTCACCCGCTGAGTTTCTCCAGCATTTTTGTCTACCATACTTTATATGGCGAAGCAAAGAATAGATTGTGCAGATAGGTTTATTTACCGATGGAAGAGTGGAGAGGTAGTATCGGATGATGGAGGGCCAGCCTGCAATGAGTTGCCGCACTCTGGTGCCATCTTGCACGCCACACCTCAGATCCACCCGGAAAGCAGACACAATGCAGGTGGTACAACAAATTCAGCAACACTCCCACAGCAGCACAAGACATTGCACGGAGCCAGGGGCACTGTGCAAAGTCATGCACGAAAATGTGTTCAGGAAGTTGTAAAACCAAGAACCCGGCTGATCCTCTAGATTAACAACTAATACCCACAAAAACAGAGGATGGCTGAAACTGGTTACTCACAACAACAAGGAAAAAAAGTTTGAACAACAGAACCATGTCTTAAAAAGGCAAGTACCTTCAGGGTAAATCTTGGAGCTGGATGTTTACATGTGTATATATAAGCACAATCTCCATGCAAGGGGCAGTTCTCAACCTGTTAGTCAACACAGACAGACACAAAATGCTGGAGTAACTCAGCGGGACTGGCAGCAGCACTGGATAGAAGGAATGGGGTGGCTTTTCGTGTCACCCATTCCTTCTCTCCAGAGATGCTGCCTGTCTGGCTGAGTTATTCCAGCTATCTTCGGTGTAAGCCAGCATCTGCAGTTCCTTCCTACACATGTTAGTCAATGCATCTCTCTTTATTTGTTCCCCATAATCTACTCGAGCTGCAGAAGCAGAACCTTGAGTCAAACCATTCTCCACCATTGTATCTTCCATTCCGCATCATTAATACCAACGCCCATGTTAAAAGTGGTACTGCTTTACATTCCACATCCCTCTTCTGCCTTGCTAAACTCTGCTGTTATTAGCCATATCCGTTAAAATATATTAGGTTGATTAAAAAAAAACCATGAAAGGCATTTGAGTGGCTCTGGAGACCAATGGCCGAATGGCGGGATGGGGAGTAGGGTGGAGGATGGAGGGAGACTCATGTCCTCCTCTTGCCATGAGTCTCCTGCTATTGAGACTTCCCTTTTGTACTTGCGCCCTGACCATGCAAACTCAGAGCTAAAAGCCAGAACCAACAAACATAGAAACATAGAAAATAGGTGCAGGAGTAGGCCATTCGGCCCTTCGAACCTGCACCGCCATTCAATATGATCATGGCTGATCATCCAAATCAATATCCCATACCTGCCTTCTCTCCATACCCCCTGGTCCCTTTAGACCTTTAAACGTTTACACCTGCCAAAGGGATTGCAATGCAAAGAATTCTGACAAAATAGCAAAGTTTGCAGAACTCCAAAGCCACAAAACAGCACAGTAGTTTTTAATGGTGCATGGATTGTCCTTTGCTGACCTTCCGTTAGAGGAAGGAGCGCTTACTTTTGGTCGTCGCTTGGACTTATTTTCTGCATCTCTGCCCATTATCAGCAGGAGTGGAGTATTAGAAGTGTTCAGTTCTTCTGCCTTATCTGGGCCCACTGGAATGTAACCATGTTTGCTGAAGGTTGATGGTATTGGAATAGTTTCGTTTACAGATACAGCACAGATTAAGGCCCTTTGGCCCATTGAGTCCATGCCGACTATTGATCACCAGTTCACACTTTTTCTATGTTATCCCACTTTCTCATCAATTGCCAATGCTCAGAGGCCATTCTCATCGATTGGCAAATGCCAATTTACAGAGGGCCAACTAACTTACAAACCCGCACGTCTTTGGGATGTGGGAGCAAACCCACGCAGGAGAACGTGCAAACTCCACGCAGAGAGTCCACACGTGTTTGACACCTTGAGGCAGCAGCTCTACCTGCTGCACCGCCATGGTATTGGTTTATTATTGTCACGTGTACCAAGCTATAGGGAGAAACTGTGTTCTGCAGGTTATCCAGGCAGATCACCCTGGATCACAGGATTACATTAAGCTGTGTAGAAAACTAATATGAACAGAGTGCAGAGCATCATGTCGCAGCTACAGAGGTGGGCGAGTGAAAGAGCCACAACGAGGCAGATTGGGAACTCATCCCTAGCATCGGGGAGACTTGTTCAAGAGACTATCCAGACCAGGGAAGAAGCTGTTCTTCAATCTAATGGCGCATGCTCTCAAGCTTTTGTATCTCCTACCCGCTAGGAGGGCAGAAGCAGAAATAACCGGGGTCTTACTGGTCTTTTCTTATGTTGGCTGCTTTCCCGAGGCAGCGTGAAGTGTAGATGGAGTCATATGGGGAAGGGGGCAGGAACGCATGACTAGTTTCTCTAATGGATTACATAGAAACATAGAAAAAAGGTGCAGGAGGAGGCCATTCGCCCCCTCGAGCCAGCACCGCCATTCATTGTGATCATGGCTGATCGTCCCCAATCAATAACCCGTGCCTGCCTTCTCCCCATATCCCTTGATTCCACTAGCCCCTAGAGCTCTATCTAACTCTCTCTTAAATCCATCCCGTGACTTGGCCTCCACTGCCCTCTGTGGCAGGGTATTCCACAAACACGCAACTCTCTGGGTGAAAAAGTTTTTTCTCGCCTCGGCCTCCCCGTTATTCTAAGATTGAGCTGCATTCACAACTCGGCAACTGGGAACAGAACAGCAGAGCAACAGGCCCTTCGGCCCACAATGCCTGTGCCGAACATGATGCCAAGAGCAACCCTCGTTTGTCTGCACTCAATCGATATCCCTCCATTCTCTGCATATCCACGTGCCTATCCAAAAGCCCCTTAGACACCAGCATCGTACCCATTTACCCTCTGTGTAAAATAACAACAATGACATCTTAATGCCTCTTAAACATCCAGGCACTTACCACCATCTGTGTAAAATAACAACCTGCCCTGCACACTCTAAACATTACCCCTCTCCCCTTAAAGCTCTTTCACCCAGTATTTGTTATTTGCCTCCTGTGGGAAATTTCTTTTTACTCCATCTATGTCTCTTATAATGTTATATATTTCTACCAGGTCTCCCCTCAACCTTCCCGAAAACAATCCAAATCAGTTCAACCTCTACATTACTTGCGGTCGTGGGCAGAACAGTATCCCTATCTTGCCGAAATGCATCCAGATAGGGCAATCTCTAAAGTGCATTTGTAGAAATTGGTTAGTCATTGGAGACATGCCAAACTTCCTTCCCTTCTGAGAAAATGGAGGTGCTGGAACGCTTTCTCGGCCTTGGTGTCAATGTGGTTAGACCCAGGACAAATTGTAGATGATATTTACACCTTGGAACTTGATGCTTTCCGTTATGTTCGCTCCAGCACCATAGATGCAGACTGGGGCGTGTTATCCACCCAGCTTCCTGAAGTCGATGATCAGATACTTCATCTTGCTGACACTGAGGGAGGAGTTGTCGCCATAAATCCCCTTGTCCGGATAATCTGGGAGGCTGGGGTTGATATGCACCGTGACCAGTCTCCCGAAACACTTTATTGTGATGGATGTCATAAGGACTTGGTGTAAGTGTAAATTGTCCCTAGTGTATGTTGGCTTGTGTTAATGTGCCCCCGGGGGATCGCTGGTCAGTATGGACTCAGTGGGCCGAAGGGCCTGTTTCCGTGCTGTAACTAATCTAATCCAGACTGATTATTCTGTTGGGGTATTATGGAGCAGAACATGTTGCTTTGACCTCGTGTTGGATTCAACAGCTGACTCTTCTGATGATTCCACAAGTATATGAAGGAAGGGCTGGTGGGAGCCTGGGTCATAAATTTAATTCATTGTAAACTCTCCCAGTGTAAAGTGTAAGACATTATTTAAAAATAATTCAAGTTTGACCCTGGGACCTAACATTTAATCAATTCTAGTTTCCATCACACCAGCAGAAGTGGTGGACACTGCTCATTTTCTATTATTAGCCAACTTCGAATTAAACTATCAAGTGAACTTCCTTCCTTTTCCCTTTAAAGTTGTTGTCTGGGCGGAGTGGGGAGAGAAGCAGCAACCAAATTTACATTGTACTTGCAAAATGCATTGCCCCATAGCGACATCAGTGTTTATGCTTCACCAGCACACTCTCACATTCCCTTCTCCTCTGCGTACGTATGGTGCTTATTTACCAATGACATCTGTCTCAGTATCTCACGATGGTAGCATGATTCACATTCCACATTCACACCGGATATAAAGATTCATCCTGAAATAGTTATTGGAGCAATCATCGTAAACGCAAAGGCAGACTCTCATCACAAGACTAGTTCACTTCAGTTCCAGTTTAAAACTGAACTGAACTAAATCCCCATCTCAAATCTATCAGATCAAGCTCACAGTCTTCAGCTAATCACCACTGTCTATCAGTGTCTGTACACCTATAACATGATGTGATTAAGAGTGCAATTTATAATCTTCTTCTACTTCTAGCGTATGGCATGCACAGCCTAAAGTTGTAGGACAACTTGTTCTATTTGATCTTACTCGATTGTGCACGCCAGGTTGATTGCATTCGTCGAAACAGGGCGGACCACGTGAAGGTTGCAATCTTCCACCCCCAAATTATAATCAAATAACTTTTACCCAGAGTAGGGGAATCGAGGACCAGAGGACATAGGTTCAAGTTGAAGGGGAAAAGATTCAGGGGAATCCGAGGGGTAACTTTTTCACACCGAGGGTAGTAGGTGTACGGAACAAGCTGCCAGAGGAGGTAGTTGAGGCTGGGACTATCCCACCGTTTAAGAAACAGTTGGACTGGTACTTGGATAGGACAGGTTTGGAGGGTTATGGACCAAGAGCAGGTAAGTGGGACTAGTGTAGCTGGGACATTACTGGCTGGTGTGGGCGAGTTGGGCCGAAGGGCTTGTTTCCACACTCTATGACCAGGGCCGGATTTAGATGAAGAGAGGCCCTAAGCTGTTCCACTTGTGAGGCCCCCTCCGCGTTGGTTTTCAGCGCTGGCGGTGAGCGGACAGCCATGGCGGCCAAATCTCCCACAATTCAAAGCGAGGGAGAAAGTGCCTGGATACGGATAGCGGGGGGAGATGGAGAAAGAGAGAGAGAGAGGGGGTCCTCGCCCAGAGTAGGTGTCCTGCCTTGGCCAGAGGCCCCCCTAGATATCAAGGCCCTAAGCTTCAGCCTATGAAGCCAAGTGGTAAATTCGGCTCTGCGAGGCCCCCCTAGACCTCGAGGCCCTAAACTTAAGCTTGTCTAGCTTATAGGTAAACCCGGCCCTGTCTATGACTCTACCAAACGCAACCTACTCCTGTGGAGTTAGTGCATGTTACTCTATTGCAATGCTCTATTGAAGGGAATTATGATTTTTCACACAGCTGATCAATGTGAAGCGTGTGACGGGCATGGGGACCCAGCCCCAAGCTCAGTAGCGTCCAGGCCACACCCACCTCTCAAAACTGAAGATAGACCCAAAGAGCTGGAGTACGTCAGTGGGACAGGCAGCATCTCTGGAGAGAAGAAATGGCCTTCCTTCTCCCCAGAGATGCTGCCGGTCCCGCTGAGCTACTCCTGCTCTTTGAGTCTATCTTCGGTTTAAACCAGCGTCTGCAGTTCCTTCCCACACATTTGGGCTTCTCCAAACTGTGTAGGCGGGGCTGGTTTTCAGCTACAGCTTCTTCCCCATTTACTAGAGCCCAGAACGTTGGGCAGAAACGATCAAGGGGCTAAACCGAGGGTCTCCGGCCTTGCATTTGACACCGTGCGGCCGTGAAAACGCTACAAATATCAATCTTTGGCAGCAAATAACATCAGGAAACAGCGAAATCCTGCACGCCACTAAATTCTCCCTCCCATTCAGAATTGACTGGCAGGCTTACCTGTACTGGGCACCGGGAGACATTTTGCTGCTGGTCCAACCAATGCCACCATGCCAGTGACTCTGTCAGCAGCACTCTGTCAGGAGTTGCCAGGAAACGGCCATGCCACAGCATCCCCAACACCACAGACTCATTCTAAAGTGCTGCCGAACCGGTCACCGGCCACCGCGGCAGACGATGAGTTTTTATGTTTAAATATATTCCGGATGAGAAGAGACTATTCGGGTTTAGAATGCACAGCAATTTGCGGAAACACCCTCTCTCTCTCTCTGTCTCTCTCTGACCTGGCAGGCCAAAGGAGGAAGAAGACAGAGTCAAACAGCCAGCCGTCACAAGCCCGTCTCTGAAAGGCAGGGCTTGAGAGGGGCGGGGAAGGCGGGAGAGGAGATGGTGTGTTTGTGGTTGCGGGGAAGTTGAGCGGTAAGGAAAGAGGGTTCTATGTGGATTGCTAGATTCAATAGTTAAAAACCCTTACTCTGGACAGCAGCACCCTTGAACCCCACCACCGTCCTGTTTCATCCAACGCCTAGGCTTGTGTAATGCTGATTCTACACTGCTGCTGACATCTTAAAAAGGCAAGCTGCACATGCTGGAGGAAAGTGAAAGACAAGCTCATTCTGAACAGCTCGACTCTGTGTGTGTGTGTGTGTGTGTGTGTGTGTGTGCGTGTGTGCGCGTAAAACATTTATCACACGGTAAAATACAAAGGCTGAGAATGAGGATGCAACCATTTTGCAACTGTGTGCATAGGCTAATGGTGGTGTCAAAATGGTACCATAAACTGTGATTAAAATGGGACGTGCAGCCGCCCAGCCCAGCTCCTGCTATGAGTGTGCGCTGTAGGCACCAAGCACTTACGTGGCATGATTCCCTGGCTGGCCAACTCTTCACGTGTCCTCCGCTGCTGAAGCTTCAGTTGCAGCACTGCCGGAGAGAAGGGACAGACATGGTTAGTGCCACTGAGCGGGTGCTTCAACGCCCCGCTTTGAGAAAGTTCTCCATTTCTAACTCCACTCTTTTGCAGAAGTGGCAATCGACCGAGGGTTTCCGCCCAGCTGCCTCGACGTAGGAAATAACAGGGCAGCGTGTCACGCTGACAAGCTCCACAAGCAGACAGGACCACTTTTTCTCCTGTCATAAATAAAACTTTGAAGGTTTAAGTTCTCTATACGACACTTTGCAACTTACATTTTAAAAGTGCTGCTTCTACGCAAACCACAAGGCAGTTGTGAAAGTAAGTCAAGTACTGCATCTCACGGCAGCAGAGCAGGACCTGACGTTGCAAGTCAAGAGATTACTATCAAACCGTGACAGGATCCACAGGATGGTTGGCAGAGAGGAAACACGGCCTAGACAGGCAAAGACAAGGTCTAGGATCCCAGTGATTTCATGTTCTTCCAGTGAGTGACCTAGAAAGCCCACACTGTCTGCTAGGGCAGCACTGTGGCGCAGTGGTAGAGTTTCTGCCTCACTGCGCCAGAGACCAGGGATCGATCCCGACTACGGGTGCTGTCTGTACGGAGTTTGTACGTTCTCCCCTTGACCTGCGTGGGTTTTCCCCAGGTGCTCCGTTTTCCTTCCACACTCCAAAAATGCACGGGTTTGTAGGTTAATTGGCTTTGGTAAAAACTGTAAATTGTCTCTGCCTCAGAGGGCGGTGGAGGCAGGTTCTCTGGATGCTTTCAAGAGGGAGCTAGATAGGGCTCTTAAAGATAGCGGAGTCAGGGGATATGGGGGAGAAGGCAGGAACAGGGTACTGATTGGGGATGATCAGCCATGATCACATTGAATGGCTGGAAGGGCCAAATGGCCTACTCCTGCACCTATTGTCTCTTGTCTATTGTGCCTAGTCTGTAGGATAGTGCTAGTGTACGGGGAATTGCTGGTCGGGGCGGACTCGGTGGGCCGAAGGGCCTGTTTCCACATTGTATCTCTAAGCAAACCACACAGCAGGACTTGCATTTCTGCCCCAGTTTCCCCCCCCCCCCCCCAATCCGTTGGACGCGAGAAACTACAGATACTGGAATCTTGAGTTTAACATCAACGCGCTAGAGTAACTGAGCAGGTCAGGTATCATCTGTGGAGGGTCTGAAGATCTGAAACCTATTCCCTCCACAGATGCTGCCTGACTCGCTGAGATACTCGAGCACTCGGTGGTGTTCAGCACCAATTTTATTACTGGCCAAGCTTCAGTTTGAAATTGCAATTGACACTGGTCCATAACGTTCACATCTCTGTATACTCCAGGTTCTTTACTTCCAGGGGCAACACACTCAAATTGTCCCGAGCCGTCTTCATACCCGTGGCCAGGTCTGTGATCTTCTCAGCTCATTTCTCACACTCAAATTACGTGTTCACTGACCAGAACTGGATGCAGCTAGCATAGATTACCAAGCTACTCCACCATAGTTTCCACCACAAAGTTCAACATCCCACTGTTGAAACCCCAAGTATTGAGAATCTAGCCACAAGATTGAACAGTAACACTATTAGTCTAGTTTGAAGGTAAACTGGCCATTGCATGTCTCCTCTGAAACATAGAAATATAGACAATAGGTGCAGGAGGAGGCCATTCGGCCCTTCGAGCCAGCACTGCCATTCATTGTGATCACGGCTGATCGTCCCCAATCAGTAACCCGTGCCTGCCTTCTCCCCATATCCCTTGATTCCACTAGCCTCTACCTAACTCTCTCTTAAATCCATCCAGTGATTTGGCCTCCACTGCCCTCTGTGGCAGGGAATTCCACAAAGAGAAAGCAAGCGAGGCAGAAATGTACACAAACACAGGCCATTTCATATGGTGGACAAAAATGCTGGAGAAACTCAGCGGGTGAGGCAGCATCTATGGAGCGAAGGAATGTTTCAGAAGGTATTGAGTCTGAAGAAGGGTTTCGACCCGAAACGTTGCCTATTTCCTTCACTCCACAGATGCTGCCTCACCCGCTGAGTTTCTCCAGCAATTTTATCTACCCTAGACAGACGAATGGATTGGGAGAGAGGTGAATGACGTTTGTTTGGATGGAATCAAGCTGCACGATGGAGGCGGTATAGGAACATAATGCGTGCTGGACGAAAGGTTAGGAATAGGGTGATTCAGCAACTGGCAATGACTAATTCTGTGTCAGATTTTGCCTGAGAATACTCCCGAGTATAACCTTGGCTACATTAAAACTGTTCTGTTAATAAACTACTATCTACCTCATTGGTGACCCTCGGACTATCTTTGATCGGACTTTACTGGGTTTATCTTGCGCTACACGTTATTCCCTTATCATGTATCTGCACACTGCGAATGGCTCGACTATATTCATGTAATGTCTTTCCGCTGACTGGTGAGAAAGCAACAAAAGCTTTTCACTGTACCTCGGTGCATGTGACAATAAACAAAACTGAACTGATCAGGGGCGCTTCCGGCTTACAAGACAACTCTGGCGAGGGAGCAAGAGAAATGTTGTTGTGAATTGAATGACTGAAAGCATGACAACTACAGATAAGCACCGGGATGTGACAGCTTCATGAATGTCCCCCTCAACCCGAAAGAAACATTTCAAATATAGATGCAGAATTATTATTGAGTTGAAGGATGCACCACACAACACAAACATATCTTACACGGAGGCATAGCAGGAATTAAAGGGGTTGATGAGGCATGTGGAAAGAAGTCCATAGGCAAAATGCTAAGCAATAATTCTTTAATAGCTGTTGATTGCTGATTGCAATCAGAGTGCCTTTAAAAAATGGTGTAGTGACTCAAACATCAGGAGGCTGATGGGTGAATAAAAATAACTTCACTATTTTAATATCTCTCCTTTATGGAGGAGTGTTTCTCTATACATTTACATCTATTATTAAAATTGTTCAATAACACAAGGAGTGGTGGGTGGATGGAACAAGCTGCCAGAGGAGGTAATTGAGGTCATTCGACAGGTATATGAATAGGACAGAGGGACAATCAGCATCTCTGGATAGAAGGAATGAGCGACGTTTCGGGTCGAGACCCTTCTTCAGAGTCAGAGACCCGAAACATCACCCATTCCTTCTCTCCGCAGATGCTGCCTGGCCCGCCGAGTTCCTCCAGCATTTTGTGTCTATCTTCAGTTCCTTCCCTACACATGGATAGGACAGGTTTGGAGGGATGTTGGAGGACTAGTGTAGACTTGGAGGACTAGTGTAGCTGGGACATGTTGGCCTGTGTGGGCAAGTTGGGCCAGAGGGCCTGTTTCCACGCTGGATCACTCTATGACGACCAAATGAAGATTCTATGAGATGGCTTGTGCAAAGATGTACACAGGCCAGTGAAAGCCTCCACTTTGATAAGTTCCTCATCCAAAAACCAAACCTTCCATATCAGAGTTATTCAGAAGGAAGAAAAAATAACCTCAACCCAAATATAACTTCATGGCCTCCATGCAGGTCCTCGGCCAACTTCTCCCACCAATATAATGTATTTATAAAGATCTTACATATAGACTAATCAGCTGCAGAACACCGAGCTATAATTACATTTTCACAGCTATTTTAATTTATTGTGGCCTCAGTAAAACTAATAATAAGAATGAAATAAACATCAATATTAAATCATATCGTGCCACAGTACGAAAAGCTGACTAGCAGTGTTAAATCAATTGAAAGCATTATCCAATTAAGTCAGCTCATTAAAGATAGACACAAAATGTTGGAGTAACTCAGCGGGACAGGCAGAATCTCTGGAGAAGGAATGGGTGACGTTTCGGGTTGAAACCCTTCTTTAGACCTCACAGTTCTCCTTAAATAGTTCTCCTGTTCAAGTATGTTTCTAATTCATACTTAATAGTTATCATTTAATCTGCTTCGACACTGACACAAACAATGCAATCCTGATCATTACAGATGTGTCTTGGTATTAAAAGTCACCATCTATAATTAAGCAACCGTGAAACGTGGGTTCAGTAATTAATGGGAATGGCAAATAGTACAGCACCGTGGCGCAGCAGGTGGAGCTGCTGCCTCACAGCACCAGAGACCCGGGTTCGATCCCGACCTCGGGTGCTGTCTGTGTGGAGTCTGAAGAAGGGTCCCGACCTGAAACATCACCTGTCCATGTTCTCCACTGAGTTACTCCAGCACTTTGTGTCTTTGGGGTGGCACAGTGACACAGCGGTAGAGTTGGTGCCTTCCACCAGAGACCAGAGTTAGATCCTGACTGCGGAAGCTGTCTGTAAGGAGTTTATTGGAGGAGCAGCACCTCATATTCCGCTTGGGCAGTCTGCACCCTAGCGGCATAAACATTGACTTCTCCAATTTCCGGGAGTCCTTGCTGTCTCCTCCCCTTCTCAGCTCTCCCTCAGCCCTCTGGCTCCTCCTCTTCCTTTCTCCCTTTTTTTCCCCCCCCAACCCTACATCAGCCTGAAGAAGGGTTTCAGCCCGAAACGTTTTCTATTTCCTTCGCTCCATAGATGCTGCTGCACCCGCTGAGTTTCTCCAGCACTTTTGTCTACCTTCGATTTTCCAGCATCTGCAGTTCCTTCTTAAAAACATTGTACGTTCTCCCTGTGACCGCGTGGATTTTCTCCGGGTTCATCCCACACTCCAAAGACGTGCAGATTTGTAGGTTAATTGGCTTTGGTAAAATGATACATTTCCCCTAGTGTGTAGGATAGTGCTATTGTACTGGTCGGGATGGACTCGATGGACCGAAAGTCCCGTTTCCGTGCTGCTTCTCTCAAGTCTAAAAGGTACCTTGGGCTTTATTGCAGGGGGCTTGGAATACCTTTACAAGGAAATCTTGTGGGAGCATCGCAGAGCTACTGTGAAAACACACCCAGACTAATGTGCACATTTTATGTCTCATTAACCAGTTAAAAAAACAAATCCAGCATTTTAGGCAAATCACTTCTTGTTCTATTTGATCTTATTTGATTGTGCACGCCGGGTTGATTGCATTCGTCGAAACAGGGCGGACAGAGGTTTGTCCTCGGATGAGAGATTGATCGTGACTATTCAATACTCAATGAAGGGTAGAAGGAAGAAAGAACATCTTACAGAAACAAAGATAATTATTAGGGGACTAAGGGCAGTCACGGTGGCACAGCGGTAGAGTCGCTGCCTTACAGCAAAATGCAGCACCAGAGACCCGGTTCGATCCCGACTACGGGTGCTGTCTGTACGGAGTTTGTACATTCTCCCCATAATCTGCGTGGGTTTTCTCAGAGATCTTCGGTTTCCTCCCACACTCTAAAGACGTACAGGTTTGTAGGTTAATTGGCTTGATAAAAATGTAAAATTGTCCAAGTTGTCGATATGCAGAGAACTGCCCTGCCGACTACAAAATTCAGACGGTTCAGAAAGTAAGAGACACTGAAAATCTAAATCCTCTAGCGAGTTTAGAATGCTTTGAACAAACATATTAGTGTTAAGGGCCTGTCCCACTTTCACGACCTAATTCCGGACCTCTGCCGAGTTTGCCCTCGACTCATATTCGCAGCATGGTCATCACAAGATCGTAGGAGGTCGTAGGTAGGTCGTGATGCTAGTCGTAGGTACTCGTGGCATCAAGTAGGTCAGGCCGTTTTTCTAGCCTGATGAAAAATGTCCACGAGTAAAAAAGGTCGTGAATTAGGTCGTGAAAGTGAGACTGGCCCTTAAGGCAGCACCCTCATCCACACACTTTTTCCTCACAACACTCAAATCCCTGTTAGTGCCCTTTTACTGGTTTATGTTTGTTCAAATGGCTTTTAATTTCCTTCCCTATATCTAGAATTAAACTAACTGGCCTAGAATATCCAGTGTAGACAAAAATCCCGGAGAAACTCAGCGGGTGAGGCAGCATCTATGGAGCGAAGGAATAGGTGACGTTTGAAGGTGAAGAAGGGCCTCGACCCGAAACGTCACCTAGTCCTTCACTCCATAGATGCTGCCTCACCCGCTGAGTTTCTCCAGCATTTTTGTCTACCTTCGATTTTTCCAGCATCTGCAGTTCCTTCATAAATAGAATATCCAGTTTATGCTTCATTGTGCTGAACATAAAATTTGTCAAACCCTACACAATCGGAGTTTGGACAATTATAGGCTCACAAACAAAATTGTCTTCTCATCTTCCTCTGTCACTGATGAATCATCTGAAACCCAAAAGGTGGGGTGGAAGATTGCAATCTTCACGTGGTCCGCCCTGTTTCGACGAATGCAATCACCCCGGCGTGCACAATCAAATAAGATCAAATAGAACAAGTTGTCCGACAACTTTAGGCTGGGCACGCCATACGCAAGAAGAAGAAAAGAAAAAGGAGAAGAAGACGAAGAACCCCAAAAGGTGACTTATCCAACTAGAAACTTTGCTGGAGTAACTCAGCGGGACAGGCAGCATCCCTGGCGAGAAGGAATGGTGACGTTTCGGGTCATAGAAGCATAGATAGAAACATCGAAAATAGATGCATGAGTAGGCCATTCGGCCCTTCGAGCCTGCACCGCCATTCAATATGATCATGGCTGATCATCCAACTCAGTATCCCATACCTGCCTTCTCTCCATACCCCCTGATCCCTTTAGCCACAAGGGTCACATCTAACTCCCTCTTAAATATTGCCAATGAACTGGCCTCAACTACCTCCTGTGGCAGAGAATTTTGTGTCGAGACCCTCCGTCAGACTGAGAGTCAGGGGAGAGGGAAACTGGAGGTACGAAAAGGCACAGAACCAGGTTTGTAGGTGAATTGGCCTCTAAATTGCCACGGGTTTGCAGGGAGTGAATGAGAAAGTGAGACAACATTGAACTAGTGTGAATGGGGGGGGGGTGGGGGGCAATGGCGGGGGGTGGACTCAGTGGTCTGAAGGCCGTGCTTCCATGCTGTATTTGTCAATCAAATCAATCCTTCATACCATAATTCAGATTTCAATCTTCCGTATCATTGCGATACATTCCGAAGCATTGCGCTCAGAATGTTAGCGTGGTCATTTTGGAGAGCAGTTAAGGCTCAACCATCTTGCTGTGGTTCACATGCAGGGCAAATTAGATACATTTAGCAGGATTTAATGAATCAGGTGGGGGTTTTTTTTTTACAGAAGTCTGACATTTACACGGTCACCATGACTGACATAGGCGTTATCTTCAACATCTGTTTAATTAACCAAATTAATAAAACCCCCACTGGCACTGTGGCATGCATATCCAGATCATTAGTTCAGACCCTCTGGGTTTTGCGTTTACACACCCACTGCACGACTGTGACAAACATTCCTGCCTTCTTGACTCAGTCCTTTATCAGAAAGCACGACTAACCTTGTTTGAAACAGCAGTGACTGTGCTGGAGGCTGTCAGGGCAACAGTGTTCTGGCCATGTGCTGCCTCCAGTGACAGACAGAATCTCGGACAGGACAGATTTAATTGTCCTGCTCTTGTCCAGCATGGTAAAAGGTCGGCACAAACAGCTTTTTCGTGAGCTAAAAGCTGTTGCCTGCAGCGGTGAACTTTGACAGTGCAGCGAGAACTCCGGCAACTATGGTTTCCAACTCTTGACACGCGATCCCCGGGACCACAGAAGCCGGCTTCAAAGGGGGGGAAAAAAAGAGCAAATCTCTTTGTTTATAATCTAACAGCCGGGGAAAGATCGGGAGAAGGAAAAAAAAAAAATCACACGGATTAAAATGAGGCCGGACTGTTGTCCACAAGAAGGAGCCTGCACTTGTATGATGCGGGTTGATATTTGCACGGTCTGCACTTTACAAGGCAGGCAATGTGCAGCAACAACTGACTCCATGGAACCAAAATAGTCAACTTGCAGCTGCTTGCCTTGCTCCAATCCACACATGCTTCTTAAATTATTATTCTTTTTTTTTTTAAAAGGTTTTTAATATCAGAGAATCCATCACGTTCTTTATTTACTTTCTAAGTAACACCACAGGTGTTTGATCGCTTCATCTTGCAGCCCCCCCAGGTCTGTGTTTGATAGGCGACGTTGCATGTCCGCACAAGTAGCTTATCATGTAGGTAAGCATTGCATCATGAAATGATCCCTCCAAGGTGAACGCCTCCGCTCGATTTAATTGTCCAAAACCATTTCAAGGGCACAACCAGCCTTTATTACTACAGGTAGACAAAAGTGCTGGAGAAACTCAGCGGGTGCGGAAGCATCAATGGAGCGAAGGAAATAGGCAACGTTTCGGGCCGAAACCCTTCTTCAGACTGATGTGGGATGGGGGTGGGGAGAAAGGAGAAAGGAAGAGGAGGAGCCAGAGGGCTGAGGGAGAGCTGAGAAGGGGAGGAGACAGCAAGGGCTACCGGAAATTAGAGAAGTCAATGTTCATGCCGCTAGGGTGCAGACTGCCCAAGCGGAATATGAGGTGCAGCATATGAGGTGCTGCTCCACCAATTTCCGGTGGTGCTCACTCTGGCCATGGAGGAGGCCCAGGACATAAAGGTCGGAGTCGGAATGGGAGGGGGAGTTGAAGTCCTGAGCCACCGGGAGATCCGGTTGGTTAATGCGGACCGAGCGGATTTATTACTATAGCAGTACTTCAGCCATGGTTATGATCAGAAATGTGCTCGGGATTGGGGAGGGAATAAAAGGATGGACCAGATTTCCTGGTCCTTCCGTCAGAAGGTGCTCGAGAAAGGGAAGGGAGTTAATTATGGAATCAGTCTGAAGAAGCATTTCGGCCCGAAACGTTGCCTATTTCCTTCGCTCCATAGATGCTGCCTCACCAGCTGAGTTTCTCCAGCATTTTTGTCTACCTTCGATTTTCCAGCATCTGCAGTTCCCTCTTAAACAGGGAGTTAATGATGCTGCCTTCACTGTGATATTGCCTCATACTTCCACCCTGATGGAACTCAACCGCTGAGCCACCGTGACTGTTTATTTTTCTTTGTAAACGGCGCCAAAATATGGCGACTGCGCATTTGTGGGTTGTGCAAAAGAATTTCACCGTGCCGCGCGTACGATAAAGAACCTACGAACCATTGATAGATTAGCAAACTCAAAGATTCTCCAGAGAGTTACTCCAGCATGTTGTGTGTACCTCCTCTGGCAGGAAGACCTTTTTTGCAAAATTAAGGGAAATAACCACAATTTCCAAAAAACAGCCAAACTATTAATTTTCTCTTTCTGTTTCATCCTCAAGATGAAAGTCCAGCCACTGCAGACTGGGGGAATAGAAGCACCAGCTACCTCATCAGATCAGTGGCTTTATGTCTCCAATGAGATGGATTTGTAGAAGGATGATCAGCTGCAAACGCTACAAAAATTGAGCACGTATCCAACATGCCAGCCATCTCCTGGGCAGGAAAAAAGATATTAATAAGCCAAGGCACGAGAAAAATTCAATAGGATAAAGTGTCAGGATGGCAAAAACTATTATTTAATCTTAGCGCCTCTGCGGGAAATTTTAAAATCGACAAGAAACGGTGAAAAATATAGGAGGCCTTCTTACCAGATTTGTCAGTCTCCATATTCCACCAACAGGTGGCAGAAATTTGAGACCCAAGCCTGCTGCCCTGAGCCCAATGGTTGAGCAACGGCAGATTCTGTAAAGCAGGATTGTATGGAGATGAATAGGCAGTGCAAGAACAGGAGAGTATATAACAGAGGAGCGCATGTATTCTCTGTCAGATGTCATTCAAGAAATTAGGAAGCAGGTTACACAGATTAGCTGTGATACGAGGCCCAAGCCACAGCATTCAATAGACAATAGACAATAGGTGCAGGAGTAGGCCATTTGGCCCTTCGAGCCAGCACCGCCATTCAATGTGATCATGGCTGATCATCCCCAATCACTACCCCTCCCCATAATCCCCTGACGCCGCTATCTTTAAGAGCCCTATCTAGCTCTCTCTTGAAAGTATCCAGAGCACCTGCCTCCACCGCCCTCTGAGGCAGTCTAAAGTCGTACAGCACAGAAAGACCCTTCGGCCCAACTCATCCATGCATACCAAGATGCCCCATCTACTCTTGTCCCATTTACCCATATCCCTCTAAACCTTGAGGTGCAGGCTCGAAGGGCCGAATGGCCTACTCCTGCACCTAATTTCTATGTTTCTATGTTTCTATGTTTCTCTTCCATGCACCTGTCCAAGCATCTTATATGGAACCTGTCTCAACCACATCCTCTGGCAGTCTGAAGGAGGGTCCCAATGCAAAACATTAGCTGTCCACTTTCTCCAAAGATGCTGCCTGGCCTGCTGAGATACTCCAGCATTTTGTGTCGACCTCCTCTGTCAGTTTGGTCCATATATCGACCACCCACTGAATGAAAAAGTTGCCCCTCAGGTTCCCATTCCATCTTTCCCCTCTCAACCGTAAACGTATGACCTCTGCTTCTTGATTCCCCTACCCTGGGTAAAAGACTCTGTGCATTTACCCTGTCTATTCCCCTCATAATAATTTATAATAATTTTATTTATAGAGCACTTTAAAAACAATCATAGTTGCAACAAAGTGCTGTACATCACTAATCATTGACAAAAAAGTTAATACACACCAATAATAACAATTAAAAGATGGAGTAAGTAAAGATATTCAAAATAAAGAAATATTAAAAACACTAAAAACAGGAGCAAAGTCTCATGCATGGTCAAAAGCCAGGGAGTATAAATGTGTTTTAACACTGGCTTTGAAGATAGACAGTGAGGGGGCCTGTCATGATTGTATACACTTCTAGAAGGTCATTCCTCAGCCTCCTAGACTCCAAGGAATAAGGTCCTAACCTGTCCAACCTTTCCCTATAGCTCGGGTCCTCAAGTCCTGGCAACATCCTTGTAAATCCTCTCTGCACTCGTTCAACCTTAAAATGCCTGTCTACCTTTCCATTATTACTTGAGATCTTTGCGTTCTTCCTTCACTTCTTGTTTATAAATGGATGCAGGTCGCTTCAAATGGAAAAGAATAGGGGTGGCACGGTGGCGCAGCGGTAGATGCCAGAGACCCGGGTTCGATCCCGACCAAGGGCGCTGTCTGTACGGAGTTGGTACGTTTTCCCCGTGACCGGCGCTGATTTTCTCCAGGAGCTCTGGTCTCCTCCCACACTCCAAAGACCTACAGGTTTATAGGCTAATTGGCTTTGGTAAAATTGTAAATTGTCCCTAGTGTGTATAAGATAGTGCTAGTGCCCAGGGATCGCTGGCCGGTGTGGACTCGATGGGCCGAAGGGCCTGTTTCCGCGCTGTATCTCTAAACCAAGAAAAAACTAATAGTGGGATATTTTCAAATGAATAGACTGCTCATCACTCGGTCAAATGCCCATCATCTATCACATGTTAAATAAAGGGAAATGAGATAATCCTCGTGCAGATCAGCAATCGATTAGTGCAGCTTGAAAGAGAAAAACATATTTAATTCAGTAATTGGTTAAACCCATGCAGACAAAATGGCATGATTAATCTCAGCTTTGGCCTCCATCCGGCTTGCTGTTGAACTGACTTACAAGTGCCAATTTATTTCCCAACCCTGACTGCATTGGTCCTTGGAACAAAAACCCTCAGGAATTGTTTACTTATTAAACAGGATTAGGGAACAATGTGGAGTTCCAGATGCAGCAGATTGCCCAACCATATTAGGAGCCCTGTGAATGCCCGTTGAAACCACTTCTATTTATTAAAGGTTTTGTCTCGTAAACGCTCAAATTATGTATTAACAAAGCCTCAAAATAAGTAAAACGAGTGTATTATAGAACAGGTAACCTCACCCTTACCTATTCAGCCAGGCGAGGGACTGGTGGAAACAGGACAACCCTGCCCTGTTCTGCATAGACTCGTAATCAAGGAAAGAGTTACACAAAATGCTGGAGTAACAGGCAGCGTCTCTGGATAGAAGGAGTGGGTGACCGAGACCCTTCTTCAGACTGAGAGTCAGGGGAGGGGGAGATACAGAGATAGGAAGAAGGGTTCCGGCCCAAAACGTTGCCTATTTCCTTCGATCCATAGATGCTGCTGCGCCCGCTGAGTTTCTCCAGCACTTTTGTCTACCTTTGGCGTGGGGGGGGGGGGGGGGGGGAAGAAAGTGGAGCAAGATGCTTTCTTTTTTCCAGTTCACCCTCCATCAATCTCCCATCTTGTTTAGCTGCCTCATGCGCGGCACCTTGTCAAAAGCCATCTGAAAATCCAAGTAAACAACATCCACTGTCTCTCCTTTGTCTAACCCGCTTGTTATCTCCTCAAAGAATTCCAACAGATTTGTCAGGTACGATCTCCCCTTAACAAAACCATGACAGTTTGGGCCTATTTTATTATGTGCCTCCAAGTACTCCAAAGTCTGAAGGACGGTCTCGACCCGAAGCGTCACCCATTCCTTCTCTCCAGAGGTGCTGCCTAGCCCCGCTGAGTTACTCCAGCTTTTTGTGTCTATCTTCAACCCTAACAACCTCATCGAGTCATAGAGAGAGAGAGACAACACGGAAACAGGCCGCTCGGCCCAGCGATTCCCTGCCGACTACTTCCATTTTTACACTAAACGCTGGAGTAACTCAGTGGGTCGGGCAGTGTCTCTGGAGAACATGGAGAGAGGATGGCATTTTGTGTCTATCCACCCTCACCCTCTGCATCTGCAGTTCTTTCCTACTCCTTACTCTTAATAACAAACTCAAATCTTATTAACCACTGAAGTCAGGCAAACCGGCCTATAAATTCCTTTCTTTTGCCACTCCCATCTTAAACAGTGGAGATAAGGGCCTGTCCCACTTGCATGCGATTGCGTGCGTTTGGCGCGACCAACCGGAAGCGGAGGTCGCCCTAAGTTTGCGCGTGACGTCATTTACGTCATGCTTACAAATCAGCTGGGCAGGAGGCGGGCCGACTGAATTTGGGCGTCGCACTGCGTCGGGCGGTGATGTCATCACAGAACGCCACGCGCTAGGCGTACGCCGTCAAGGCGCTGCGTATGCCGTCAAGACGCCGAATACGACCACAATGCGCCTGCATGCGTACGCGAGCCGACAGGCCGCTGGCGCGCGAAGATTTCGGTCACTGCAAGAATTTCGCAGCCCCGCGCGATGTCGGGACCAGCCCCGCACAACTCCATACCCCTCCGCGCTTCTAAGTGGGACCGGTCCCGTGCGGCCATATACGGTGCCTATACGCCTCCAGCGACCACGAGGTCAGGTAATTTGCGAGCCCAGTTCACGTAAGTGGGACAGGCCCTTTACATTTGTGATGTTCTAGTCCTGTGGAGCCATTCCTTGTGCTCCAATGTCTTCTTCTCCTAAATTCCAGTAGGGATAGGCCCCTCTTGCACCTTATATCCATCACAGATGATTTATCAATAATGAGCATCCTCGGCATTTTGTTTGTTTTCAGATTATCAAAAACTAATGGAAAGTACAACCCAAATCTCAGTAAACGCAGTATGGAATTAATTAATATCTGTGATATAAGAATGTATTGTTCAAGAAACTAAGAAATCAATATTTTTTTTTAAAAAACAGTGATAGGCGCTTGGAATGTGCTGCCATGGATAGTGCAAAAAGCCATGATAGTTCTGTTTCAGAGCCGCTTAGACAGGCACGAAAATGCAGGGATTGGAGGGATATGGATCACATGCAAGCAGGCAAGGTAAACTTGGTATCATATTGCGGACCTAAAGGCCTGTCCGCGTGCTGTACAGTTCTATGCTCTGCGCTTTGTTCCCTGTCTAAATGATGCATCTCAAACAAGCAGTCAACTTGTTGGTAAACAAAATTGCTGGAGAAGCTCAGCGGGTGCGGCAGCATCTGTGGAGCGAAGGAAATAGGCAACGTTTCGGGACGAAACGTTGCCTATTTCCTTCGCTCCACAGATGCTGCCGCACCCGCTGAGTTTCTCCAGCAATTTTGTCTACCTTCGATTCTCCAGCATCGGCAGTTCCTTCTTGAACATCTTGTTAGTAAAGCTAGGTATGTATTCAATCAAGTGCCGGTACTGGCTGTGCTAAAAGAATGTTTTTGTTTTCATACTAAAGCCGTAACGAGAGCTTGATGGGTGCATCAAAACTTGTCCTCTTTTCAACTCCCTGGCCCACCCACCTTCAGCGACCAATCCCCCCCCCCCCCCCCCCCCCATCCCATCCCCACTCCCCCCCCCAAACCATCGTCACCACAACCAGAAGCAAATCATTTGGTGCGTCTCACCTTGCAGCAACCTCTCCTCCTGTTGGCTGAACGTGGAGTGGCACAGGCGTCTAAGGCATGGGGAAGTTCGCCCCTCGGTCTCCTGCCCTTCCATCTGAGGGCCCGTTTCACATAAGTGCTCTTTGGGAAGAAAATAAATAAATAAAGTCAATCCAGTTCACAACCCGATCAGCCCTACCTACCACCCTAGATATAGTGTCAGCCAGTACAGAACCGGGCCCTGCGGCTCACCTTGTCCATGCCGACCGAGTTGGCATTCTGGCCCAGTCCCATTTGGCCAACATCCCTCTAAACCTTTCCTACCTGTATATCTGTCCAGATGCCTTTTGAAAGCCACACACAAAAAAAAACTTCTACCTTGAGAGCATGAGGAGGGAGAGGCAGATATTGAAGTATATTGCTTCCGAGGGACAGAATCAAACAAACATTCAAGCACTCAGCAAAGGAGTGCTGGTGTAACTCAGCGGGTCAGGCAGCATCTCTGCAGAACATGGATAGATGATGTATCGGGTCGGGACCCTTCTTCAGCAATGAAACACTCAGTACTGCTCCACGATCAATGCAAAAGACCTTCACTGGTAGCCGACGCACAAGATTCAACAGTAAAGCTAAGCTGCCTCATGCCTTGCCAAGTACAGTCACCAAAAAAAACACAAACTTCAGTTGAAAATGATGCATCCAAGTCTTAATAAAACAGCTGGAAGGAAGTTTCTTCATCAAAAGAACCAAGGACATCACATAAACAGCAGTCAAATGACACAATGCGACCACACAAAACACTTGCATTACCAGCATTCACTTCAACGCAAACATTTGGTTGTCCCCAGCTTGAGTCTGGCTGTGTTCCATCTCGTACTCCCTTGCAAGGCTGATGAAACCTCGGAGATGGAGTGGCTCAGGGAGGGATCACCCCCTTCCGTGGGGCAGCAGCCTCAGAGCTCGGACTGGGGGCTACTGCCGGATAGAGGTCCAGTCTGCACATTCAACAGGCTGCATCATTGAAACACTCACACCCTGAAGGCAGCCTACATCTCCCTTGCTATCCAACAAAACACAAAGGCAAGATTTAACTCGAGTCATGTGGAGAACATTTTTTTAAACCTTCAAAGCACACAATGTATTCATAAAAATTTCAAAGTTTATACATTACCGAATATGCCAGTCAACAATGTCATCACATGCAATGTTATTTAATTACATAACATTAGCATGACTGCAGTTATTATTTACATACAAACTTCCAGCAGGCTTTTACTGGGGGTTTGACAAATCCCAGTCACTGAACATGAAATGACAAGAGGTCCTTAATGTTGTGGTCCTCCCCCCACAGAACCCTCGCAGTGGCAGCACCCGTCTTAAGCAAGTTCCTTAGCACGGTGCCCGGTCCATCATCGGCTCTGACCTTCCTTCCATCGAGGGGATTTATCGCAGTCGCTGCCTCAAAAAGGCTGGCAGTATCATCAAGGACCCACACCATCCTGGCCACACACTGATCTCCCTGCTACCTTCAGGTAGAAGGTACAGGAGCCTGAAGACTGCAACAACCAGGTTCAGGAATAGCTACTTCCCCACAGCCATCAGGCTATTAACCTTGGCTCGGACAAAACTCTGATTATTAATAACCACTTTCTGTTATTTGCACTTTACCAGTTTATTTATTCATGTGTGTATATATTTATATCATGGTATATGGACACATTGATCTGTTTTGTAGTAAATGCCTACTATGTACTGTGTGCTGAAGCAAAGCAAGAATTTCATTGTCCTATACAGGGACACATGACATTAAACTCACTTGAACTTGAACGGTGGCGCAGCGGTAGAGTTGCTGCCTCACAGCGCCAGACACCCAGGTTCAATCCTGACTACGGGTGCTGTCTGTACTTTGGGCAACTTCTTGGGATTTTCTCCACAAAATTTGAAATTAAGCCAGGGCAGTGGTAGAAGCATGGTACTTACGGCACATTTTAAATTGCAAAGTTTTTGACTTAATTTGATTTATTAAACTGAAATTATGTGTGTTTAATTTTTTAATTTGGACCAATTAAAAAAAGTAATAACTGACTAAGCTGCCACTGCAAGTCGGTGCAGGTAGGGGGAGCAGATGAGCACAGCCAACTCATTTACACTGAGGAAGGGTTTCGGCCCAAAACGTTGCCTATTTCCTTCGCTCCATAGATGCTGCTGTACCCGCTGAGTTTCTCCAGCTTTTTTGTCTTCCAACTCATTTACACCTTTGGTTCAGGAGGTTCATGTAGATTTGTTGTATGGACTGGAATAATGACGACAGATGGCACAATGGGCTAAGTGTTCGGCTGGCGACCGGAAGGTAGCCGGTTCGAATCCCGCTTGGAGTGCATACTGTCGTTGTGTCCTTGGGCAAGACACTTCACCCACCTTTGCCTGTGTGTGAATGTGTGTGAGTGACTGGTGGTGGTCGTAGGGGCCGTAGGCGCAGATTGGCAGCCACGCTTCCGTCAGTCTGCCCCAGGGCAGCTGTGGCTACAGAAGTAGCTTACCACCACCGAGTGTGACTGAGGAGTGAATGAATAATGCGATGTAAAGCGCCTTGAGTATTAGAAAGGCGCTATATAAATCCCATCCATTATTATTATTATTAATGACATTCTTACTTTTAGAACTTTACAGACACATTAGTCACAACACCAACAATAAAAAGTTATTCTAAGGAAATCAGACCTACAATAGTGAAAACAAAGTAGCTTTGCAATTAAAGGTCTGTTTATTGTCATGTGTACCAATTAGGGTCAGGTCGGGGTGGGGAGTTTCCCCTCCCCCCCCCCCCCCTCGCCACGGGTACCATATAATCCCGTGCTACCTGCTCCATGGTCGGATAGTCGGCGACTAAACCGTCTCCCCCACCTGGTTTGCCAGGTGAGGAAGGGGGCCGTGGACCCCCAGCAGGACCAAAAACAAAACCTGTCAAAGGGCGGATGAGCTCCTAGCGAGCCAACGGCCATCCACACACTTCAGTAGAAGTTGCGATCACTGTCGTACACGGCATTGTAAGGCACCGTGCCCGTTGATGTTTTCAACGATAATGATGATGGCCAATTAAGGCACAGTGAGACTCGATTACCAGTGGAATCAGTGGTGTGATGTTGGCAGTGGTTGGGTGCTGAGGTAGGGTTATGCAGGGTGGTTCAAGAACCCTATAGTTGATGGGAAAAAAACGATTCTTGAACCTGGAAGCGAGTTCTCAAGCTCCTGTAACTTCCTCCCAATGCCCGCGATGAGATGTGGGCATGGCCAGGGTGGGATGGGTCGTCAATGGTATGAGCCACCTTCTTGAGGCAGTGCTTCCTGGAGATCCCTCTGTTGGTGGAGGGGGGGCCAGTACCTGTAAAGGACCGGGGCAATGTCCCCCACTTTTTGTCATCACCTTCGTTCTTGGGGGTGTTCGAATTACCAAGCCAAACCATGATGTGGGAAGCACACTGAGTCAGTACTCAGAGTCGACAGATTTGGCTCAATTTTCAAATCCCTGTTGTTATCGGTGTGAAGTTCTTGACCTGCCCATGAAGCCCCATTGTCCTGGTGGCTTGCATCACAGCTTGGTTTGGGAACATCCAGCATAGGGTATGAGCGTGTGAAAGTGTGCATCAACAGACTCAGGAACAGCTTCTTCCCCTCCATTATCATGCTTCTGAAGGGACCTTCCATAAGCTGGGGTACTGTCCAACTCATCTCTACCCTCCTTATGGACATTGGACTTTGTCTATGGAACTGATGTGCTACAATGCACATATTTTGCACTCCGTATCTTCCCCTTTGCTCTATCGATTGTACTTGAGTTTGACATGATTGTATTTATGTATGGTATGGTACATGGTTGCATTTATGTTATGTATGACATTATCTGATCTGTGAGGATCAGATAATGTCAAAACAATTGAGACTTTCCTGCTGCTGTGGTATGTCTGTATGTCATGGAATTTTGTCCCATCTTATGAAGCTTCAAAAAGTACATTCATAATCAATGGTGCCTTGTTTCAAAGTTGATTAGACATATCACAACATATGTATTCAAAAGGGAACTGCAGATGCTGGAATATCGAAGGTACACAAAATTACTGGAGGAACTCAGCGGGTGCAGCAGCATCTATGGAGCGAAGGAAATAGGCGACGTTTCGGGCCGAAACCCTTCTTCAGACTCAGACTTCAGACTTCAGTCTGAAGAAGGGTTTCGGCCCGAAACGTCGCCTATTTCCTTCGCTCCATAGATGCTGCTGCACCCGCTGAGTTCCTCCAGCAATTTTGTGTACCTTCACAACATATGTATATACCCAGTCTATCTTGGAGTGAAGTGTAACAGAAGCTTGCAGAAATCTTTCAAGAATGAGTAATAGATAATTGTTGCTCCATACTGGATCTAAAAAGCAATTAGATAATGATGCAAACAAGCTGCAGACTATAAAATATAGACACAAGGTACTGGTTTATTTTAGTCACGTGTACCAAGATAGTGAAAAACTTTACTGGACTTTGTCTTGCACTAAACATTATTCCCTTTATCCTGTTTCTGCACACTATGGATGGCTTGATTGTAATCAAGTGTCGTCTTTCCACTGACTGGATGGCACGCAACAAAAAGCTTTTCACTGTACCTCGTGACAAAGTTTAGTTTAGAGATACAGCACGGAAACAGGACCTTCGGGTCGGTGCCGACCAGCGGTCCCCGCACATTAACACTATCCTACACCCACAAGTAACAATTTTTTACATTTACTAAGCCAATTAACCTACAAACCTATACGTCTATGTGCTATACTATGAGTACAAACAAGCAAGATGGGTAATGCTAAGAGAACAATACCATTACGAGAAAGTGCAAATAAAAAAGTGCAAGGGCTACAATGAGGTAGATTGGAAGATCAAGACTATGACCGTAGCTGATAACAACAGGGAAGCAGCAGCTCCTGAATTTGGTAGTTTGTGCTTTTAAGGTTCTGTATTTTCTGCCTGATGAGGGGATGAGTGGGGTGCAAATGCTGCTTGATCATGTTGGGAGTGGGGATTCTGTGGATTGCCACTCCAACTCTTTTATTATTGTGCACCAGTGGTGGTATCTCCATGTCCAGAAGCCCCTCCTCTCTTGCAGGAGCATGCGTTCAGTGCAGCTCCACAAGCTACCTGCTGCATCGGACCTTAAACAAATATCCTTCATTTGCCTGAAAGCCTATTCTGGAAGCCCAGATCATTTGCCTCCCAGCTCATTTAGGGTTAGGAATAGGGTTAGGAAGCACAGCCTGAAGCAATAACCAGTTTCATTATGTGTAGGAAGCCCTTCAGCCCACCGGGTCCGTGCCGACCAGCGATCCCCGCACATTAACACTATCCTACACCCACTAGGGATCATTTTTACATTTAATAGTTTAATAGTTAATTATTTGGTCTTTAAGTCCTTAAGTATTTATTGCTTTCAGGTATTGTCCATATTGTATTTTATGTCTTTTTTGTCTGCTTTCATTCTGAGTGTGTGGGTTTGCTGGTTGTTGGCTTTTGGACATCTGAATTTCCCTGAGGGGATCAATAAAGTGTTTATTATTATTTACCAAGCCAATTAACCTACGAACCTGTACGCCTTTAGAGTGAGGGAGGAAACCGTAGCTCCTAGAGAAAACCCACGCAGGCCACGGGGAGAACGTACAAACTCTGTACAGACAGCACCCGTAGTCGGGATCGAACCTGGGTCTCCGGCACTGCATTGGCTGTGAGGTAGCAACTCTACCGCTGCGCCACCGTGAATGAGCCAAATAGAGTATTTTAGCTCAGTTTGACCCTTTGCTCACCGAGTTTTAAATGTAGCGGCATCAGGTGTGTTCTTCCAACACAAGTGGGGAGAGAATAAACACATTGAGACTGAGTCTCGGGAGTCTTGACATTTGATCACAACTGCCAAAAAGTGAGGGGTGAAGGGTGGGAGGGAGTTGCTGAGGGGCAGTAGCGTTGAGCGTATCAACACGATAAAGTCCAGGCACTGCAAGCTGCTTGGCTGAGACACTTCATTCAATCATATCCAAGCCACTGAGAGACCAGTGGGAAAAATAAGCTGTTCAAATCGTCAGCAACATGGACATTCAAGCAGAGTTGGAAAACAGCAATTAAAACAAGGTAGATAAGACACAAAATGCTGGAGTAACTCAGCGGGACAGGCAGCATCGCTGGGGGGGAAGGGACGGGTGATGTTTCGGGTCGAAACTCTTCTTCAGGCTAACTCAGACCCTAGTCTGAAGCAGGGTCACCTGTTCCTTCTCTCCAGAAATGCTGCCTGTCCCGCTGAGTTACTCCAGCATTGTGTGTCCATCTTCGGTTTAAAGCAGTATCTGCAGTTCCTTCCGACACAATTAAAACAGTACTCCATCCCCAGCGCTCTGTTTGCTCTCGAGATAGCTGTATCCCTCAGCTAACAGGGAAGAGGACAGACAGCTAGCCCAGCTCCCAGCCCAGCTAGCCCAGTTCCCAGCCTAGCTAGCCCAGTTCCCAGCCTAGCTAGCTCAGTTCCCAGTCCAGCCAGCCCAGCTCCCAGCCCAGCCAGCCCAGCTCCCAGCCTAGCTAGCCCAGCTCCCAGCCTAGCTAGCCCAGTTCCCAGCCCAGCCAGCCCAGCTCCCAGCCTAGCTAGCCCAGTTCCCAGCCCAGTCAGCCCAGTTCCCAGCCTAGCTAGCCCAGTTCCCAGCCAAGCTAGCCCAGTTCCCAGCCAAGCTAGCCCAGTTCCCAGCCCAGCCAGCCCAGCTCCCAGCCCAGCCAGCCCAGCTCCCAGCCTAGCTAGCCCAGTTCCCAGCCCAGCTGGCCCAGTTCCCAGCCCAGCCAGCCCAGTTCCCAGCCAAGCTAGCCCAGTTCCCAGCCTAGCTGGCCCAGTTCCCAGCCAAGCTAGCCCAGTTCCCAGCCTAGCTAGCCCAGTTCCCAGCCCAGCTGGCCCAGTTCCCAGCCCAGCCAGCCCAGTTCCCAGCCAAGCTAGCCCAGTTCCCAGCCTAGCTGGCCCAGTTCCCAGCCCAGCTGGCCCAGTTCCCAGCCCAGCTAGCCCAGTTCCCAGCCCAGCTGGCCCAGTTCCCAACCCAGTTAGCCCAGTTCCCAGCCTAGCTAGCCCAGTTCCCAGCCCAGCTAGCCCAGTTCCCAGCCCAGCTGGCCCAGTTCCCAGCCCAGCCAGCCCAGTTCCCAGCCAAGCTAGCCCAGTTCCCAGCCTAGCTGGCCCAGTTCCCAGCCCAGCTGGCCCAGTTCCCAGCCCAGTTAGCCCAGTTCCCAGCCAAGCTAGCCCAGTTCCCAGCCCAGCCAGCCCAGCTCCCAGCCCAGCCAGCCCAGCTCCCAGCCCAGCTGGCCCAGTTCCCAGCCCAGCTGGCCCAGTTCCCAGCCTAGCTAGCCCAGTTCCCAGCAGTGAGCAGGCACTTGACCCGGATTCCACACAACCCTACCCAGTCATGTGCTGCTTTACCTGCACTTTACTCGGTGGGTGACGGCCACTGGATTCCACGTTCTGAACAAGGCCATCGCTATCCAGCGGCGCGGGGTATTTTCTATCGATGTTCACAGCTGCTTCGACCCACAGTCTTTTTGCACAAGCTTATCGCCAGACACATTTCGAGCACACAGACATGTTCTGATGTGGACCCCTCCCACTAGCAGTTAGGTGCAGCCAACATGCATGAGCTCACCCTTACAAGCAGAGCAGCCTTGAATACACAAAGCTTTTACTGCTCTTGTGAACTTTATCCTGTGAGGACAATGGCTTGCTTTCTTCCACAATCAATGTTAACCCCTTCATTCAGTTTTCTTTTTTGCAAAATAAAAAAAGTGAAAAGATCGCACGCCACGACTTCCTTGCTGAAGTGCTGAAATGAAGCATCTTCCCGTTTCCTGTGCACAGCCATTCTGTTGAACTTATTCACAACTGTGGTGCTTTCTCACCAGTCTCACCTTCCAGACAGTCAAGCCCAGGTCTGGAACTGTTCCCAAACGCACACAAAGCGCCCAGGTTACCTTCACCAGGGCAGCTTACAGCCCAGCGGTATGAATATTGAGTTCTCCAACTTCAAGTAACCCTTGCATCCCCTATCTCTCCGTCCCTCCCCCACCATCGCACTAGTTTCAATAGACAATGGACAATAAGTGCAGGAGTAGGCCATTCGGCCCTTCAAGCCAGCACCGCCATTCAATATGATCATGGCTGATCATCCCCAATCACCACCCCACTCCTGCATTCTCCCCATATCCCCTGACTCCGCTATCGTTAAGAGCCCTATCTAGCTCTCTCTTGGAAGCATCCAGAAAACCTGCCTCCAGGCAGAGAATTCCACAGACTCGCCACTCTCTGTGAGAAAAAGTGTTTCCTCGTCTCCGTTCTAAATGGCTTACCCCTTATTCTTAAATTGTGGCCCCTGGTTCTGGACTCCCCCAACATTGGGAACATGTTTCTCTGTCGTCCTGTTGAGTTGCACCATCTTTGTAACTCGTTATCACCGAGTCCGTAGCCAACAAGGGGGTGGTTGGGCCACACTTCCTCGATGGTCGTTGCTTTTTGCATATCTTTCACTCATGTGTTCCATGCACCGTCCGTACCTCTTGCTTCCCTTTCCCCTGACACTCGGTCCGAAGAGAGGTCTTGACCTAGAACATTACCCATCCCTTTTCTCCAGAGATGTTGCCTGACCTGCTGAGTTACTCCAGCTTTTTGTGTCTATCTTCAGTCATTGTAATATGGTGCCGTTTATCTTCCATTTTAAATAAATCAAATATTTACAGGGACTCATTTGAGGTTCTTAAAACAGAGACACTCGAACAAAACTATTATGAAAAGTGATGCCACCTTTAAGTCCATTCAATTCAAAATCTATGCCAACAATGACTCATTTGTTATTAGAGGCATTGAACCAGATCAAGAAGGCAATGTCCATAAAATGCTTCCAGCTAAAGTCCCTCCTTGCTAAGGTTCAGCAGTGACGTAGCTCACACAGTAAACATACGTGCGGTTTGCACAATAATGGTGTGAGAGGTTATGGAGAGAAGGCAGGAGAATGGGATTGAGAGGGATCAGCCATGATTGAATGGCAGAGTAGGGTCTCGACCCGAAACGTCGCCCATTCCTTCTCTCCAGTCCCGCTGCCTGCCCCGCTGAGTTACTCCAGCTTTTTGTGTCCAGAATAGACTTGATGGACTGAATGGCCTAATTCTGCTCCCACCGCTTATGACTTGCAAATAGAAAAGATCTGTGTAGGAAAACAACTGCAGACGCTGGTTTAAATCGAAGATAGACACAAAATGCTGGAGTAACTCAGCCGGGACAGACAGCATCTCTGGAGAGAAGGAATGGGTGACGTTTCGGGTCGACCTACTTGATGCCACGAGTACCTACGACTAGCATCACGGCCTGCTACATCTTCCTACGACCTCGTGACGACCACGCTGCGAGTATGAGTCAAGGGCAAACTCGGCAGAGGTCTTGAATTAGATCATGAAAGTGGGACAGGCCCTTTAAACATTTGAAACAATGGCACAAAATAAGCAAGTCTATAAAATGCTTCGAGCTAAAGTACCTCCTTGCTAAAGTACCTCCTTGCTAAAGTTCAACAGTGACATAGCTCACACAGTGAACGCACATGAGATTTGCACAGTGACGGTTCTAGGGGGTATGGGGAGAAGGCAGGAGAATGGGGTCGAGGCACAATCAAGAAGCTGATGCTCATGATCTGCTCAGTCTCGTTAAACTGCATCCTATAACCCAGAGCAGAAAAAAATTAGCATTATGCATTATGACGACACTTATTTTTGTGTTAGCCTATAATTTCCCCAAAGAAAATGGCAGGATTCGTGCCTCCCAATCCATCCAAAGGGACCTCTCCATAGATGCCAGATTGTATTACAACTTTACCCCAAGTCACGCTGACCTGTTGTGCATCGTTGCACAGGTAGGTTAGAGGAACAAAGGGATTGCACTGCACAAATATGCCACTCACTAAAAAGTCGCGCCACAGGTTGGCAAGGCCATTAAACAAACTGGACAAGAGCAGGGGTTGATTTGTCGAGCAATAGAAATGAAATGTTGGGAAGTTGTGTTAACTATGCATTGAGTAGGAGGGAACTGCAGATTCAGAGTGTGAAGAAGGGTCTCGACCCGAAACGTCATCCATTATTTCTCTCCAGAGATGCTGCCTGACCTGCTGAGTTACTCCACCATTTTGTGTGTAACTGTGCATTGAAGGCCGTAATAACAGGTTATTGACAAGCAATGTAGTAGAGAATTCGCAGGAAACTTCTTGATCCAACGAGTGACGAGAATAGACAAATAAAAAAGCTGGAGAACGTCGCCTATTCCTTCTCTCCATAGATGCTGCCTCACCCGCTGAGTTTCTCCAGCATTTTTTTTGTCTACCTTCGATTTTTTTCCAGCATTCACTCTCGAGGGAAGTTTGAAGCAAACAGCACATATTCACAGGGGAGGACTGGACTCGCGTTTGGGAGAAGGGAATAGAAGGGGGTAAACAATGATAGTTTAAGATGAGCAAAGGTAAGAGATTCAAGTCAACTGTACTGTGTGTACTATATCAGAATTAATTATTCTTACAATGATGATTGGGTCAGACTGGACTGCCTCAGGTGGAGGCAGGTTCTCTGGATACTTTCATAGAGAGATAGATAGGGCTCTTAAAGATAGCGGAGACTGGGGATATGGGGAGAAGGCAGGAACGGGGTACTGATTGGGGATGATCAGCCATGATCACATTGAATGGCGGTGCTGGCTCGAAGGACCAAATGGCCTACTCCTGCATCTATTATCTATTGACGTTGTCAGGTCAGAGATGGTCTGGATTTTGATTTTATGCCCAGCACATCTCCAGCCGGGATGACCCATCAGTCTGAAGAAGTGTTTCGGCCCGAAACGTTGCCTTATTTCCTTCGCTCCATAGACGCTGCTGCACCCGCGGAGTTTCTCCAGCATTTTTGTGTACCACCTGACCCAAGACAATATCCAGTTTAGTTTAGACATACAGCGCGGTAACAGGCCCTTCGGCCCAACGGGTCCATGCCGACCAGCGGCCCCTGAACACCAGCAATATCCTGCGCACTCGGGACATTTTAGAGCATATACCGAAGTCAATTTGCCTACAAATCTGGACGTCTTTGGATGTGGGAGGAAACCGGAGCACCCCGGGAAAACCCACTCGATCGCGGGGAGGACATGCAAACTCCGATCAGACAGCACCCATAGTCAGAATCAAACCTGGGTGTCTGGTGCTGTGAGGCAGCAACTCCACCCCCTGCGCCACCGTGCCCCTCCAAGTTATCGAACCCTCCATTGAGGCACATTGCTATGATTTAGGAAACATCAGCGATTTTGTGCAATGAAAACTCTGACAAACAACAATGGTACAAATGACTAGCTAGCCTGCTCTGGTGATGTTGGCTAGCGGATAAACAATGATCACAATACCAGATAAACACCCTTGCTGTTCTTCACAACGGTGTCATGGGATCTCTTAGATCCAACCGAATGGTTCTTGGCTAATGTCTCACCTGAAGGACAACACATTTCACAGTGCAGCATTCTGCCGGAGTGGGGAGACAACCTTATTACAACAGGAATGGAACATAAATGGAAGGAGCAAGCATTAGACGCCTTACTGCACCAATTGATAGTGTTGCCTTGAGGACATTTGCCTGCGATCCAAAAATCAATCTAATGTGGATATATTCTGACTCAACACTAGTGGACAGCTGCTAATATGATGTTTAAGAAGGAACTGCAGATGCTGGAAAATCGAAGGTAGACAAAAATGCTGGAGAAACTCAGCGGGAACTTCACCCAGAGTTTCTCCAGCATTTTTGTCTACTGCTAATATGTGTCTACCTTCGATTTAAACCAGCATCTGCAGTTCATTCCTCCAGAGATGCTGCCTGTCCCGCTGAGTTACTCCAGCATTTTGTGTCTACCTTTGATTTAAACCAGCATTTGCAGTTCCTTCCTCCAGAGATGCTGCCTGTCTCGCTGAGTTACTCCAGCATTTTGTGTCTATCTTCGAAATAAACCATAATGTACCTTCTCTGGTCCATGGTCACAATGTAATATTAGCATTCCACCACGCCAGCTACTATGTGATACAAGGACATATTAGTATGGATGTCAGAAGTAATGGGGAGAAGGCAGGAGAATGGGGTTAAGAGGGAAAAATGGATCGGCCATGATTGAATGGCGGAATAGACTTGCTGGGCCGAATGGCCTAATACTGCTCCTGAACTTGCATTGCATCAGGAAGCTGCTCACCATTTTTCCTCTTGTTCAAAGGGGAAAGGCCGTTGCTTGACTGCAGCGTGAGCTCTTGCAGTTCATTAGTGACCGCTTCACTCTGCGGACTCGGGGCAGAGCCATCCTCTTCACCGTCGCCAACCCCAACACCGCCCGACCCCTTCCCAGAGACGGCGAGGGGAAGGCCGACTTCATTCGGCAAATCCACTTTGGCTTGGTTATTAACCTGGAACAATCAAAACGAAAAAGACATGTTAAAAATACGAGCGCATTCTGACCGCTCTACCGTTTCCTAATTGGAGGACTCGAAAGAATAAAAAGAGGCTGTAATTACAAATTTCAATACTTTGGAAAGTTGCATTCTGTTTGTAGCGTCACCGTTAAGCAGCAGAAACAAAGAACTGCAGGTGCTGGCTAAGACACAAAGCGCAGGAATAACTCAGCAGGTTGGGCAGCAACTCTGGAGTAACACAAAGTGCGGGAGTGACTCAGAAGGAAGAAAAATCTCGACCCGAAACGTCCCATCCATGTTCTCCAGAGATCCTGCCTGGCCTGCTGAGCTACTGCAGGAGTTTGTGTCCATCACCCTTAAGCCGTGGGTCCAGGTGAATTCTGCTGAGATAACTATCGATGATGAGACATTGAAAAACATGGATTACATTCTTTGTGTCAGGATCCATCTTACGGAACAGGCAGGTCGGCAACAATAACCAAATTCACCACGATCATCGTGCATCCCAGGAACTGGTGAAGGTTAAGACCTCAAAGCCAGTATTCATCGCATGGTCTTCAGGAATACAGCGACCTCCCATTCTCCTCGACAATCAGAGGTGTGAAACCACTGCAGCAGCCACCCCCGACCACTGATAAACACCATGTCAATCACCTCCATATCCAGTGACAGGGCACAGAGGAGGTTTGCGAGAATGATCCCGGGGACGATTGGGTTACATATGATGAGCGTTTGACGGCTCTGGGCCTGTACTCGCTGGACACAATAATAATAAATAATAATGGATGGGATTTATATAGCGCCTTTCTAATACTCAAGGCGCTTTACATCGCATTATTCATTCACTCCTCAGTCACACTCGGTGGTGGTAAGCTACTTCTGTAGCCACAGCTGCCCTGGGGCAGACTGACGGAAGCGTGGCTGCCAATCTGCGCCTACGGCCCCTCCGACCACCACCAATCACTCACACACATTCACACACAGGCAAAGGTGGGTGAAGTGTCTTGCCCAAGGACACAACGACAGTATGCACTCCAAGCGGGATTCGAACCGGCTACCTTCCGGTTGCCAGCCGAACACTTAGTCCATTGTGCCATCTGTCGTCCCATGGGCTATGGATATATACAATGGTATATGGACACACTGATCTGTTCTATAGTCATGCCTACTATGTTCTGTTGTGCTGAAGCAAAGCAAGAATTTCATTGTCCTATCAGGGACACATGACAATAAACTCTCTTGAATCTTGAATTAGAAGGATGAGGGAGGATCTCATTGAAACTTGCCAAATAATGAAAGGCCTGGATAGTGAATGTGGATAGTGAATGTTTCCGCTAGAACCAGAGGGCACAGCCTTAGAATAAAAGGATGTACCTTTACAAACAAAATGAGGAATGTCTTTAAGCAGAGGGTGGTGAATCTGTGGAATTCATTGCCTCAGGCAGCTGTGGAGGCCAAGTAATTGGGTATTTTTAAAGCGGAAATTTACAGGTTCTTGATTAGTAAGGGTGTCATAGGTTACAGGGAGCAGGCAGGAGAATAAGGTTGATAGGGAAAGATAGTTCAACCATGATCGAATGGCGGAGTAGACTCGATGGGCAGAATGGCCTAATTCTGCTCCTTTGATCGATGAAAGAGTCTGAAGAAGGGTCTCGAGGTGAAACATCACCCATTCCTTCTCTCCAGAGATGCTGCCTGTCCCACTGAGTTACTCCAGCTTTTTGTGTCTATCTTCGGTCTAAACCAGCACCTGCAGTTCCTTCTTACCCTCTGACCAATGAACAACAAGGGGGTCAGTCAATGCTTATTCATTGGCCAATGTGCCCAGCATTGTTTCAATTTTAATTCAATTAAAAAACTTTATTGGCATGATAAAAAAACATTGTTATATTGCCAAAGTATAAAACATGACATACAAATTTGAAATGCATAAGTATAAATACAAGTATACAGTGCATGGATAGATATGTCCCTGTACATAAACTTGCAATAGGCCGATAGCCCTTTATTGATTGCTACACGTTCTTGCAGCTGTAAGCAGTACAACACAATAGAAAGTTTAGCAATTCAGTATTAATTTCTTAGTGTTAGTTAATGTCGGTTAGTGTGTGCGTACATATGTGCATGTTGGTCATTCACCGTCTCTCAGGTTATGGCATGCTGTTACGTATTGTGCACCAATATGTGCCGTATTTCCTTCGCCAAGGATTATTCTTAGTTTTGATGTATCATCTAGTTCTTTAAAATCAGGGGTTGCCACACTGAGTTTGTCAAAGTACGCTTTCCTTGTTTTGTCAAATTTATTGCATTTTAGGAGGAAGTGCACCTCTGTTTCAACCTCATCTGTCAAACAGTGGCCGCATATTCTGTTTTCTCTTGGTTGCCAGAATCTCTTCTGTCTTCCTTTTTCAACTGCCAAATAGTGGTCACTTAACCTGTATTTGGTGAGGGTCTGTCTCTGCTTTAAGTCTCTGCTTTACACTGAAACAATTGCGGTTGTTTGGGGCATATCATCTGGTGTCAGGACTCCATAACAGCAAGGTATAACCAGGAGGGCAGGGAGCTTCAAGGATGTTATCAAAGCCCCTTCAAAGCACCCGGGACATTACAGCAATCTCTGGCCATGATTGTTCAAAATGGAGGAGCAGCATCCAAAATCTGCCACGGGCAGAACATGGTGGAGTGAAAACAGGAGGGCAGAACCTCGCAAGCGATATGTCGGGAAACTCCTGCACTAAACGCTGGGTTAGAACACACAGTGGCCACAAACCGTCCGTGACCACGAGGGACTGCCTTGGGCAACAATGAATGCAAGTCCGAAAAATGGGTTGCAATTTCAAACAATGACCTTCAAGATGAGAGATTAACATCGCATGGCTAATAGCCCTTGACAATTTATTTTCTTTTGGCTTCAGGCAGCACTCAAACCATAGGCACACAATGAAGTCCATCAAACCACATCCTTTTCAGAAATCTTCAAAGTCTATCACTTTCACCAGGCCTTTTGATCACCCATTTCCTAGTTCACTTTCCCCCCCCATTCACTTTTTGTCAGCCTCCCGTGGTCATTCTTTAACTGTACGAGTTAAATCAAGAGCTCCCCCGAGATCTAAAAAAAATCAAACTCATGGTAAGCACGTAGAATGTATGTAGCATAGTCAGAGCTCGGGACGTCTCTTAGCGGCTCGTAACGCTAACGGCAGGTACTCAGGAAACGCGGAAAGCACGTGAAGATTTTTCAACATGTTGATAAAATGTCCACGAGAGCCCCGAGTACCTACGAGCGGCCATTGCCGTAATTCTCCGAGTCCGAATCAGGGGGAAACTCGGGAGAACTCTCGACTTAGCTCGTACAGCGGGACAGCCCCATTCCTCATCAAATACATTGGACATACACGCAAAGTTTTATCACAAGATGCTTCAAAGTGCTGGACTGAGGGTCATTTTAAATCTGCAGCCATGTTATTGTAAGCTATTACTGTGGTGCGTACCAAGGTACGGTGAAGAGCTTTTGTTTGCGTGCTATATAATGAAACTATACAATGTACTCAAGTACAAGCAGGTCAGGCACAAGTACACTGGTAATGCAAAGGGGAAAAATACCAGAGCACAAAACAAAGATGAAACTTACCCCCCAGGTCTAGCCAGCAGTGCAGACAACCACAAATGTTAGATTACTGCGGAAAGATACTTCCGTTTTAAACGGCTGCGCAAACTGTATAGACATCGGCTCTCAGACCCTCACACACCACCTAGCCCGGCTCAAGAACAGCACTTACTAAGACCTGGGACAAAGTGCTGCATTCAGTAAGAGAATGACTCATTCTGCTCCTCCCTGAGGCAAGGGGCAGAGAGATCCCAATGACAAAATGGAAAGCTGCAAACCACTCCTCAGAACAATATATCCCCCGCACTTTCAAGATCTGTTTTTAACCTCACTGTAATGAGGTTGCCAAGTCAAAACAGATACTTTTATTGCCCAGCCCCAGTGTCTTTCCTGTGCGTTGTTCCAAGATTTCCACAATAAATGCCAACAGAAACTCAAATAAGCAGGTATTCTATACAGATGTATACTCTTCAGGAAGAACACTGACCATTAAGGGCCTGTCCCACTGTACGAGCTAATTCAAAAGTTTCCCCTGATCCGAACTCGGAGAATTACGGTAATAGCCGTTCGTAGGTACTCGGGGCGTTCGTGGAGATTTTTCACAGTGCTGAAAAAAACTTCACGAGTTACCGCGTTTCCCCGAGTACCTGCCGTTAGCGTTACGAGCCGCTACGAGACATCCACGAGCTCCGACGTAGCCGCTACGTACTTACCACGAGTTAGATTTATGTTAAACTCGGGAGAGCTCTTGAATTACCTCATACAGTGGGACAGGGCCTTTAGCACCTAGAGCGGCACGGTGGCACAGTGGTAGAGTTGCTGCCTTACAGCGCTTACAACGGGATTGATCCCAACTTTGGGTGCTGTATGTACGGAGTTTGTAAGTTCTTCCCGTGACCCCGTGGGTTTTCTCCGAGATTTTCGGTTTCCTCCCACACTCCAAAGACGTGCAGGTTTGTAGGTTAATTGGCTTGGTACGAATGTAAAATTGTTCCTAGTGTTTGTAGGATAGTGTTAATGTGCAGGGATCACTGGTAGGTGCAGACAATAGAATTGAAAATGGCAGACCAACGCCGGAACTTAAAGAACAACAGCGCAAAGGAACAAAAACAATGAGAACATTTAAAACAGCTTGGTACAACAGGAAACAAAGAGAGAAGAATTGATTCCGTGTACAAATAATATGTTAAGTAAATTTCTTTGAGCTATATGTTTTTAAATACTTTATTAAGAGATAGGACCTATTGAAGACAAATTACTTGATAAAAGTCGGGGAGAACAATCTGCGCATGCGCGATTTCCCAGATTTTTTTTAAAGCCGACTAACAGCTCACCGGGGAGAGAACAATCCAGCCACCTCCACAGCAAATCTAACGTTTTCTATCAGAGACGTATACACAATCACGCCTTCAGCTTCCGATTCATTGCCATCTGCTAACCAACAAGTTCAAGTCTTAGCATGAGAGAGTCAACAATCAGATAGTCACTCTGCAATAGGGTGGTAAAGAAAGCTTTTGGTGTGCTAGCCTTTATAAATCAGAGCATTGAGTATAGAAGCTGGGATGTAATGTTAAAATTGTACAAGGCATTGGTGAGACCAAATCTGGAGTATGGTGTACAATTTTGGTCGCCCAATTATAGGAAGGATGTCAACAAAATAGAGAGAGTACAGAGGAGATTTACTAGAATGTTGCCTGGGTTTCAACAACTAAGTTACATAGAAAGGTTGAATAAGTTAGGTCTTTATTCTCTGGAGCGCAGAAGGTTAAGGGGGGACTTGATAGAGGTCTTTAAAATGATGAGAGGGATAGACAGAGTTGATGTGGACAAGCTTTTCCCTTTGAGAATAGGGAAGATTCAAACAAGAGGACATGACTTCAGAATTAAGGGACAGAAGTTTAGGGGTAACATGAGGAGGAACTTCTTTACTCAGAGAGTGGTAGCGGTGTGGAATGAGCTTCCAGTGGAAGTGGTGGAGGCAGGTTCGTTGGTATCATTTAAAAATAAATTGGATAGGCATATGGATGAGAAGGGAATGGAGGGTTATGGTACGAGTGCAGGCAGGTGGGACTAAGGGAAAATAATTGTTCGGCACGGACTTGTAGGGCCGAGATGGCCTGTTTCCGTGCTGTAATTGTTATATGGTTATATGGTTAATAGTCTATATTATAGCAAGGATAAAGCATCTCATTCAACACGAGAAAAAGCAAAAGCATTTGAAAATGAGAGCACTTTTCAGCATGGATTGAAGCGGGCCGAGAGGTAAGAGAAGAAGGTAGGGTTAATGGGCACCGCATTCCCAGACAGGATTTTATAATCTGATATCCCCAAAGGTTTATTTTTACCTCGGCTCACAAAGATTTCCAGATGATTATAGCGTATATTCCAGTGCTGACAAATCACTATTCCACACTAAAAGGAAATCCTAATCTAAACTGTGCAAAAAGTTGATTACTGTAAAAAACAGTAAGTTCAACAGTATAACATGTACTGATTACATTAAGTTCAACAGCATAACATATACTGACTGGTATATGTTATACTGTACTGACTACGCCCCTGGGGTGATATCCCTTCCTTGTTAGAGGGGTAGCCCCACTGGACTCTGCCCCGCTATGTTCAACAGCAGAGCTAACTTCTCAGTACATCCCAAGCATAGACCCTGGGCAGATCCTGAGCTTTGCAGCCACCGTTCACTGACCGTGAGCTAGTTTCATGAATAACTTCCCACTTCAAGGAGAAAAGACTGCCCAGTCACTTAGCAAAAAGCAAACTTTTTTCTTAAAAAAAATTAATTCAGCTGTTAATAGTTTTCAGTGAAAAACATGGACAATACCTTGCACAAACGTGCTGTTAGGATCTAGAATGCAATGTTTACAGAGGGTGAGAAACCTACACAGTACAAAGGACTGGTAGGAGCAATGCTGGGCAGTCTGTCTCCTGGTGCGGCTGTGGCCTTTCATGTGGCCAGGTACAGGTCACAAAGAGGGTTTTGTTCTCAATCAACTTGCCACAAGGAACACACAGCGCACTCTATCATCACTTACTGCAATGACGCAGCCTTCGATAGAAGTTGACAATTACCGTTCAGACGTTGACCTGGAATAGAGGGACCCCTTAATTACCAAAGTGGACATTTGTAATGTTTTCCAGGTGAGACAGAGAGGCACTTGGACAGCAGAAATAGCAATGCTCAAATTCTGCCTGACCTTGAGAATATCAGAAACTCTGACTTTCCAATTGAATGTCACAGAAAATTCAAAGTACATCACATGGGGACAAATGAGAGAGTTACAATCCATGGAATGACCACTACATACGCAATAGTTATGCCCCAATAACCGGCGAGGAATTGTCTTGCGAGAGTGACGTTGTATAGAATCTGGTGCCACACAATGCTCTAAAGACTTTACAAGGGCGGTACAGCAGTGCAGCGGTAGAGTTGCTGCCTTAAGGGGCTGTCCCACGGGTGACCTAAGCTGCGAGTTTAGAAGAGTTTGCCCTGGACTCAAACTCGCAGCATGGTCGACACGACGTCCTAGGAGGTCGTATGAGGTGGCTGGAATTCTCCTTCATGCTCGAGGGAGGTTCCTGCCTACTCGCGGCCTCAGCTGGGACGTGGAAAAATTTGAGTAGTGCTAATACGTCAATCTGGGTAAATACTCTGGTCAGTTCAGCCTTCTCTCCAGCTTGAAAATGCAAAGACCTGAGAAAATAGTCTCGTAGCTCCACAGGAGTATGCGAGTAAAATTTGGTCGGCATGGGTCTTTGTCACTCGTAGTGCAGTGGAGTGGGGTCGCTATTTACTTACAGGCAGTCGAGGGCAGCCGTAGGCAATCTCCTTTGCTGACCGGCCATTTTGATTGGCTCATTGGAGTTTCAAGACCTAGGAAGACCTAGGAAAAATGCCCGCTAAACTTTTATTAAACTTCTTAAAAGTGTCTCCACTCCTTATCCCCCCTTCTCTCCTTCCTCTTCATCGCACAGACAGCGTTCCTCTGCTGTCCCTGGCCCCCACCTTCGGCATGTGTGTGTGTGTGTGTGTGTGTGTGTGTGTGTGTGTGGTGTGTGGTGTGTGTGTGTGTGTGTGTGTGTGTGTGTGTGTGTGTGTGTGTGTGTGTGTGTGTGTGTGTGCGCGGTCGATAGGTGCAGCTCGCTGTTCGTGTCGATCCTCTCGCGGTTTCAACGCGGCCGGCCGATCCAGCTCGAGGCTTTCCAGGCGAGTGCCCTCGAGCTTGAAGGTCGAAGGCGCTCTTCTGAACTCGCGGATTAGGTCGCCCAAGTGGGACAGCCCCTTAACAGTGCCAGAGATCCTGGTTCGATACTGACGGCAGGTGCTGTCTGTACGGAGTACGCACCTTCTCCGTGATCATTCTCCAGGTACTCCAAATGCAATACAGTACAGCCAGTGAGGGGACACAACCAGAAATAACAACTTTTCAGCGGAAAATTACAGTCAGCAAGTTACGACAAGGCAAATCCCAATGATAAATGCCACCTCTTTCTGATTATGTCACTTTCAAGCATAACACAAAGATTGAAAAAATGACTTAACTTGTCAGCTTTATTAACCAGCAGTTCAAGGTCTGTTTACACTGCAGATGAAAACGCCCACTTCTTCAAGCAGTGTTATCTAACCATTGTCTGTTATCTTGCCACCTCTTCCTCTCACACCCTGCCAACTCACCTTGAATTTTTGAATTCCCCTTTATTCTTTGAAAATCGATTAAACTGCAAACGCTAGAAATGTTTTGGTTTTTTTAAGCTTTAGTTTTAGTGATACAGCACGGAAAGGGGCCCTTCGGCCCATCGAATCCGTGTCGACCAACGCTCACCCGCACACTAGTTCTATCCTACACACACTGGGGACAATTTACAGAAGCCAATCAACCTGCAAACCTGCACGTCTTTGGAGCTTGGGAGGAAAGAGGATTTCAGTATAGGAGTAAAGAGGTTCTTCTGCAGTTGTAAAGAGATCTGGTGAGACCACATCTGGAGTATTGTGTACAGTTTTCCTCTCCTAATTTGAGGAAGGACATCCTTGTGATTGAGGCAGTGCTCGTCTCCTAATTTGAGGAAGGACATCCTTGTGATTGAGGCAGTGCAGCGTAGGTTCACGAGATTGATCCCTGGGATGGCGGGACTGTCATATGAGGAAAGATTGTAAAGACTAGGCTTGTGAAACTTTTTCACCCAGAGAGTTGTGAATTTATGGAATTCGCTGCCACAGAGGGCAGTGGAGGCCAAGATGGATTTAAGAGAGAGTTAGATAGAGCTCTAGGGGCTAGTGGAGTCAAGGGATATGGGGAGAAGGCAGGGGCGGGTTATTGATATGGGACGATCAGCCATGATCACAATGAATGGCGGTGCTGGCTCGAAGGGCCGAATGGCCTCCTCCTGCACCTATTTTCTACGTTTCTATGAAACCAGGACACCCTGAGAAAACCCACGCAGTCACAGGGAGAATGTACAAACTCCGTACAGACAGCACCCGTAGTCGGGAAAGAACCCGGATGTCTGGTGCTGTGAGGCATCAACTCTACCGCTGTGCCACCGTGCCGCCCCAAATCTAAAACAAGAACAGAAACCGTTGGAAATACTCAGCAGTTCGGGATGAGATAAAAGTGAAAATTTCAGGTCAAACCGCTTTTGATAAAACTAAAGAGGAGACAGAGCAGCTGGTAAAGCTGCAGGGAGATTGGGGAGGGAATGTTTCTTTATTCCACTGCACTTAGTTCTATATTTATTCCACTGCTCTTAGTGTTATCTTCAAACATCAATGATGTTTTGTGTAAATGAGAATCTCCCCATGTTACTCTATATTTGATTAGTGCTGGCGTCAGGGGTTATTGGGCGAAGGCAGCAGAATTGGGTTAGGAGGGAGAGATAGATCAGCCATGATTGAATGGCGGAGTATACTTGATGGGCCAAATGGCGTAAATCAGATCCTATGACTCATGACCTTATATATAACCTTCACTCACGGTTCAAGTTGCTGCAGGGGATGTCCAGAGTTACTGAAAGCACTGGGTAAACACAAGTGTTACCTTCCATTGAGAGGAGACAAAAATGCTGGAGGAACTCAGCGGGTGAGGCAGCATCCATGGAGCGAAGGAAATAGGTGACGTTTCGGGTCGAGACCCTTCTTCAGACCCTTCCATTGAGAGATCAGACTAATCAAATCTCCCGTCGGTGAACTTGCAGAAATTCGCCCATTGGAAACAACTACAGACTGGGCATCAGTCAAGCTCATCAAGTTCCCACAATAACAGCAAAGAAATGCCAGAAAACACTCATCATTAAACTTAAGTTGACGGCATTGCAACACAGATTTTATTTTCCGCGATCCTCTGCTTTCTCCTACCACCCAGCAATTGTACTGAATGTCCTTGGCCGTTTTCACCCACACTTCCTGTACAAGCTTGCCTGCAGTCAAACAGCAGTAAGAAAGAAACAATGCTGAGATTTCACTGCCTGGAATCTGTCACGTATGCCCAATGTCTGCTACCCAGGCCTGCTGGCGAACTTCCACGGAAAACCGGTCCGCCAATCCTCCCGACGTTGTTTTTTTATTCGTTTGTGGTCACAATACACCTTGTATTTGTATTACTAACTACCAGTGTGAACCCCTCTCCGATGTCAGGTAAAATACAGGGACACAGACCAAGGCAGCTCGAACCAGCTCATGCACTCACACATTCAACTGGCTAGACAGTCATCGTATCATACTGCAGCCTCTCTTTCATAGAAACATAGACAATAGGTGCAGGAGTAGGCCATTCGGCCCTTCGAGCCTGCACCGCCATTCAATATGATCATGGCTGATCATCCAACTCAGTATCCCGTACCTGCCTTCTCTCTATACCCCCTGATCCCTTTAGCCACAAGGGCCACATCTAACTCCCTCTTAAATATAGCCATTGAACTGGCCTCAACCACCCTCTGTGGCAGAGAATTTCACAGATTCACCACTCTCTGTGTGAAAAAAATAAATAATTCTGATCTCAGTCCTAAAATAATAATAATAATAATAAATTTTATTTATGGGCGCCTTTCAAGAGTCTCAAGGACACCTTACAAAAATTGAGCATGCAGAGGAAAAACATGTAAGGGGAATGAAATAAATAGTAGAGACATGACTAGTACACAAAGTAAAGACAGAATTCAATACAAAACACAGTATGAGGCAATTAATGCACAGATGAAAAGGGAGGGGGACGTGGGGCTAAGGATAGGCAGAGGTGAAGAGATGGGTCTTGAGGCGGGACTGGAAGATGGTGAGGGACACGGAATTGCGGATCAGTTGGGGGAGGGAGTTCCAGAGCCAGTTCCAAAAGACTTCCCCCTTATCCTCAAACTGTAACCCCTTGTTCTGGACTTCCCCAACACCGGTAACAATCTTCCTGCATCTAGCCTGTCCAACCCCTTAAGAATTTTGTAAGTTTCTATAAGATCCCCCCTCAATCTTCTAAAATCTAGCGAGTACAAACCGAGTCTATCCGGTCCATAATGAAACGGTGGTGACAAACGGTGGTCACTCTATGACTCTCTAAAAGAAACTGCAGATGCTGGGATCTTGAGCAAAACACAAAGTGCTGGAGGAACTCAACCAAGTCACACAGTATTTCGGGAGTGAATGGACAAGTGATGTTTCGGGTTGGGACCCTTCTTCAACCGAAATGGTGACCTACTCTTTGTAACATTTGGAAAACCATTTGTTGGATATAAGGTTTAAGAAGGAACTGCAGATGCTGGAAAATGGAAGGTAGACAAAAATGCTGGGGAAACCCAAAGGGTTTCGGCCCGAAATGTTGCCTATTCCCTTCGCTCCATAGATGCTGCCTCACCCGCTGAGTTTCTCCAGCATTTTTGTCTACATTGGATATAAGGGTTTGGTTTGATTTAACCAAGTGAGAGGCAATATTAACAACTATTTAGTCATTCAACAGAAGCCAGGGAGGAATCTTTAAAAAGGTGAGGAGAATGCAAGTCACAATCCCTCTGGGCATGAAAACTCAATGAAAACTCGATAAAGAACTGCTCTTATAGACTTTAAAAGGGTCTACTGGCAGTCTCCAGGACTCCGTTACTGAGAACCGTTTGTTACCTGAACGATTTAAAAAATATAATTTAACAAAATATAATTGTAATCAATTATTTACAAGAATAATATGTACAATACAAAACACAACAAACACACCAGCATGGCACTAAGGAAAACAAATATTCTTAAAATATAAAATATACTGAAATTTAAACAACCATATTACAATCCTTGTCAAGGATGTATTCCACCCCCCCCCCCCCCCCCCCCCCCCCGCGGTGCCCAGCGGTCCCGGAAATCCCCCCAGGGTGTCCGTGGACAGTGCGTGGTCCCTCTCTAGTCCCATCCGGGCGCGGACGTAACCCTGGAAAAGGGACAGGCAGCCAGCCGGCTCGGGCAGTGCCCTCTTCCGCCTGGCCCCGTGACCCGTGGATGGTCATTTTGGGAAGGCCTCGGAGCAACCCAACCAGGACATCTTCAGCTCTACCCTCTCCCCCTACGCACAGGGTGTCCGAACATGACTGACCTGTTGGTAGGTGGCAAAAGAATTAGGGCAGTGTGAGGGAGGATCACAGAAACAGCTCGACGGGAGGGTGAGGAAGAGCAGACACCAGATTCCTCCTGGGATAGACACACAAAGCTGGAGTCCCCAACTCTCAGTCTGAAGAAGGGTCTTGACCTGAAACGTCACCTATTCCTTTTCTCCATAGATGCTGCCTGTCCTGCTGAGTTACTCCAGCTTTGTGTGTCTATCTTCGGTTTAAACCAGCATCTGCAGTTCCTTCCCACACATTTTGTCTGTACACAGAAATTGCCAGCTTTTGTCATGAAGATTTAGCCCTTCCAGGTTTAGTCCCACTCACCCCAATCCAGCCACGTCAAACTTCCAATGCATATACTTCCTACACTCGCCCAACCTTCACACAGGGCAAGACATTGCACAAGGTTGGAAAACACAGTCTGATCCGCAGCGAGTGCTTGCAGCAAACTACACGCTCTGCTTTCCCCCGGAACGTCCCAGATTTGGTTTCCAAGCCACTGATAATTTCCTAAAACTCGTTTAGCCTGCTGAATGAGTGTCAAGACAACAGCGCAACACAACAACAGCCGAAGGCTCAACGTTTTTTTAATGAAAACATACAATTTAACTCCCACACACGATGCATTCATTCCTTATAGGACGACGGGGATGTGGGATTAAAATCTGCCAGCCACAGTGGACTGGAGAGCTTGCAACAACAACTTCTTATTCACCAAAGCTCACTGTACTCTCCAGAAGAACCAAGAGATTACGTTGGTAATAATTTTCCACAGTTCCTGAAGACAGATAACACCTGAAAAAAGCACTAAAAATGTGGAGTAAGTCAGCGGATCATTTGAACCAACAGGTAATGTTCCCTCCCCAGAAGCTGCCCGATTCTCCGAGTTCATCCAACGCTCTTTTACTGCAGAAAGAAAAATCGCCCAGAAGTAAAGGGGTGCACCAGAAATACGACACAAGCGATTCTCAAAGAGGAACGCTTGGTGTCAGGTTCCCATCAGATACAGACACAAGGAACTGCAGATGCTGGTTTACAAAAAATATGCCAAGTGCTGGATTAACTCAGCCGATCAGCAGCATCTCTGGAGAATATGGATGGGTGCCGTGCCGGGCTGGGACCCTTCAGTGAAGAAGAATCCTGACCCAAAACGTCACCTATCTGTGTTCTCCATCCAAGAAATTGCAGAGAATTGCGGATGCAGCCCAGACCATCACACAAACCAACCTCCCTTCCACTGACTCCATTTACCTCTCGCGCTACCTCGACAAGGCGTAATCAAGGACGAGGCGCACCTTGGCCACTCCCTCTTCTCCCCACTCCCATCAGGCAAAAGGTATAGAAGTGTGAAAACGCACACCTCCAGATTCAGGGATAATTTCTTCCCAGCAACTGAACCATCCTACCAACAACCAGAGAGCTGTCCTGGACTACTATCTACCTCATTGGAGACCCTCGGACTATCTTTAATCGGATTTTAACTTGCAGTAAACATTATTCTGTTATCATGTAGAAACATAGAATATAGGTGCAAGAGTAGGCCTTTCGGCCCTTCGAGCCTGCACCACCATTCAATATGATCATGGCTGATCATCCAACTCAGTATCCTGTACTGCCTTCTCTCCATACACCCTGATTCCTTTAGCCACAAGGGCCACATCTAACTCCCTCTTAAATATAGCCAATGAACTGGCCTCAACTACTTTCTGTGGCAGAGAATTCCACAGATTCACCACTCTGTGTGAAAAAAAAATTTCTCATCTCGGTCCTAAAAGACTTCCCTCTTATCCTTCTGTACCTATCTTTCTGTACACTGTGGACGGCTCGATTGAAATCATGTATTGTCTTTCTGCTAACTGGTTAGCACGCAACACAAGCTTTTCACTGTACCTCGGTACACGTGGCAATAAACTAAGCTCATCACGAAACTCAGATATGCTACCTGACCCACTGATTTACTCCAGCATTGCCCTTCTCCCCCCAGATACAGTTTTCGAAAGGTGGAGAGTGAGGCAATTTGAAAGAAGAGAATATGACTTTGATAAATAACATCCGAGAAAGTTACAAACACAACTCTTCACAACGCCCTTTCACCCAAAGTATAAATTGTAACAGAGACACAAAGGGAAGCTAGACTGGCCATGTTACACCTACACCCGGGGGCAGATATTTACAACTTCTGGCCTGCCACATTTGGACAGGTATGTATATTCCTGACTTGCATTCTTTCGCCCCGAGCTGCAGAGGCATTGATCAGTGCAGCTGTCAAGCCCAGGCTAAGGCAAAACAAAGGAGCAGACTGAAGCAACGCCATTCTTTATAATAACCGCAACCACCTCCAACTTGAAAACCCGTAATACGAGATGCTTTTAATGGGTATTGGTATTCTTCAGTCGGTGAGTATGTAGTTCATTCAAGATAGATTTTCTTCTCGATTGTTCCCAGTCCCGTCAAGTAACAGGGGTGCAACAAACATACAATGAAAGTCCAACCATTTTCAATGAGCTGAAGATAGACATAAAAAGCTGCAGAAACTCAGCAGGTCAGGCAGCATCTCTGGAGAATAGGAATAGGTGACGTTTTGGGTTGGGACCCTTCTTCAGACTAAGGAGGCTCTCGACCCGAAACATCACATATTCCTTTTCACCAGAGATGTTGTCTGACCCGCTGAGTTACTCCAGCTTTCAGTGTCGATCTTCGGTTTAAACCAGCGTCTGCAGTTCCTTCCTACACGTTCAATGAGCTGACTAGTACAGTACACTGGCCTTCCAACATGCCTGCACACTGCACACAGATTAAATAAGTGTCACTCTACCATTCTTGTTCTAAGAGTGTCCACGTTATTTCTGGAATTTTAATCTAAAGAGCCATTGGCAGAACAACTGATCACTGCCACAAGGACTCTGCAAAGTTTCAAGGAGGGAGTAGCATATACGCATATACCAAAGCGAATGGTATGTTAGCTTTCATAGCAAAAGGATTTGAGTATAGGAGCAGAGAGGTTCTACTGCAGTTGTACAGGGTCTTGGTGAGACCACACCTGGAGTATTGCGTACAGTTTTGGTCTCCAAATCTGAGGAAGGACATTATTGCCATAGAGGGAGTGCAGAGAAGGTTCACCAGACTGATTCCTGGGATGTCAGGACTGTCTTATGAAGAAAGACTGGATAGACTTGGTTTATACTCTCTAGAATTTAGGAGATTGAGAGGGGATCTTATAGAAACTTACAAAATTCTTAAGGGGTTGGACAGGCTAGATGCAGGAAGATTGCTCCCGATGTTGGGGAAGTCCAGGACAAGGGGTCACAGCTTAAGGATAAGGGGGAAATCCTTTAAAACCGAGATGAGAAGAACTTTTTTCACACAGAGAGTGGTGAATCTCTGGAACTCCCTGCCACAGAGGGTAGTCGAGGCCAGTTCATTGGCTATATTTAAGAGGGAGTTAGATGTGGCCCTTGTGGCTAAGGGGATCAGAGGGTATGGAGAGAAGGCAGGTACGGGATACTGAGTTGGATGATCAGCCATGATCATATTGAATGGCAGTGCAGGCTCGAAGGGCCGAATGGCCTACTCCTGCACCTAATTTCTATGTTTCTATTCTTGGGATTAGTCTCCCCAAGATACTACAATACACAGATATATCGTTTCCTCTCATTTCATGCACAACCATCATGACATAACCATGACGGCCCTATCGATTAACAAAAGCATTTTGTACAGCTGTGAGACTTAATGAACTCGTGCCATAAAGCCGTCGAAGGACTGAATGAACTCACTCCTTACAGGCATCAAAAGACTTATTACAGCAATATTACACAGCACTGAAAGGACTTTCAGTACTCCCTTCTCCGTCCGCTGAGGCCTACAGGATTTGCTGGTTGCCAAATCATTTCAACTCCCCAACCCATTCCCATACTGACCTTTGTCCTAGGCTTCTTTCACTGTCAGAGTAAGGCCACAGGCAAATTGGAGGAACTGCGCATCATATTTCGCTTGGGTAGTTTACAACCCAGCGCAAATAAGCTCTGAACTACATGGACTATTATTGGTGGTAGACAAAAATGCTGGAGAAACTCAGCGGGTGAGGCAGCATCTATGGAGCGAAGGAATAGGTGACGTTTCGGGTCGAGACACATCTTTAGACTATTATTGCACTATTATTGTTTGGTGTGTGTGTGTGTGTGTGTACACGTGCTTCTGTGAGTGCGTGTGTGTACGTGCGTCTGTGAGTGCGTGTGTGTACGTGCGTCTGTGAGTGCGTGTGTGTACGTGCGTCTGTGAGTGCGTGCGTGAGTGCGTCTGTGAGTGAGTGCGTGAGAGTGCGTGTGTCATACTTTATCATATTGTTTACAGTGTACTATGTTTACATATTCTGTTGTGCTGCTGCAAGTAAGAACTTCATTGTTCCAGCTGGGACGTATGATAATGAAAACACTCTTGAGTCTTGAAAGTTGAATTTATCTCATTTTATGTAACTACTACTACTAACACTCCCTTCCCTCTTCCTGCACCCTAGTTCCAGTTCACACATTGCATCCCTCTTGATCGGTGGGCGGCGCGACTCACGTCCATCTGTCTTTTTATTATTTTTTGTCTCGTTTGAATGTAGTTTTTATTTTATTTTTTTGTGTATGTGTGTGGGTATGTGTGTGCGGGGCGGGGGGCGGGGGGTGGGGGAAACTTTTAAAAATCTATCCCCTGCACGGAGAACCCGACCTTTTCTCTGTCGGGTCTCCGTTGTCGTTGGGGCCTAGCACCGTGGAGCGGCCTCCACCAGGAACGACCTGGGGCTCCAGTCACGGAGCTGCGGGCCTACTCACCATCTGGCCGAGTTCGGAGCGGGAGGAGCGGTGGTGGCGCGCTGCTGCGACCTGACCCCGGGGATTCGGAGGCTTACCGCAGGTCTGGTGGACAATGACACCGGGAGCCCGCGGGTCCCTGCTGGGAGACCGCTTTTCGGGGCTTCCGCAACGGCGACTTCACCCGCCCGAGTTGCGGGGTTGAAGAGTACCTGGAGCGGGGCCTTACATCACCGACCCGCGCGGCTTGGAATGGCTGTGGGACTTTGCTAGCGCCCGCCGGGGGCTCCAACAACAAGACTCGGAGCGTGGCCTTCCACCACCCGGCGCAGCGTAAATGGCCGCGGGACAATTACCATCGCCCGCCGGGGGCTTTGACTTTGACTCTGACATCGGGAGGGGAATGGGAAGTGCAGGGGAGAGATAAGTCTTTGCCTTCCATCACAGCGAGGAGGAGATGCGCTGTGATGGATGTTTGTGTAAATTGTGTTGTGTCTTGGTTCTTTCTTGTGTGTATGACTGCAGAAACAACATTTCGTTTGAACCTCAATGGGGTTCAAATGACAAATAAATTGTATTGTATTGTATTGTATTGTATTGAGATCACAGCTTCCCAAGCCAACAATGGATCTACCAGGGCACCCACCACCCTGCCCAAGGTCATTTGTCCCAATTGGTCCTGGTCTATTCTCTCCTCCAGCTCGTCACCCCCCCACTGACCCTACTTTCAGTCTGAAGAAGGGTCCCGACCTGAAAAAAGGGATATTCTTTCCCTCCAGAGATGCTGCCTGACCCGCTGACTTACTCCAGCATTTCGTGGCTATCTCTGGTATAAACCAGCATCTGCACGTCTTCATTTCTAGATTTTGTACTTTAACAATGTCAACTCTACAATTCATTTAAAACACAAAGTGCTGGAGTAAATCAGCGGGTCACTGTGTGGGCGGAATAGATAGGCGACGTTTCAGGTCGGGACCCTTCTTCCATGTATCAGGATACATTTTAATAGCCTAGTTAGCTTGCACTGCTGATTGCTTGTCCTTGAAGAACATTCCCCTTAATGTAATGCAAGTGAATCATCAATGTTGACTGGTTAATCAAAAAATAGATTTTTTTAAATTTTTAATTGAAGACAATATCATGAGTTTTACCTTGCACTTTATCTAATCTGGGGCCAGCACAAAGTTTGAGGAAGTTTTAAATAATGCAGCTGAAGGGAGATTTCAGGAATACCAGCAGCAACCTATTCAATTAGTAACCTGACTCACTATTTGCTGTCTGTCTACCATGGCTGTTGTTACTTCCATAAACCTGGTGCGTCGGCACAAAGTGGGGTGAATGGCCTTGTGCCCCATGACTCACTCTCTGCAGGTAAAGGAGAAATGACCCTGCAGATGAAGCAAGCTGAACAAGCAAAAGAAAAAACAGAGAAGGCACTAAATCTAGTTCGTAGGTGATAGGACCAGAATGAGGTCACTTGGCTCATCAGGTTTACGCTGCCATTTAATCATTCAATGATGAAGTTGGGGTGGGGGTCTGATGAAGTGATTAATGTGCGGGGATCACTGGTCAGTGCGGACTCGGTGGTCCGAAGGGCCTGTTTCTGCGCTGTATCTCAAAACTAAACTAAAAATATTTATTTCAAATGTCCAACATATTCCAACAAACACTCGTTAGTAGGTATAAGGCGATTGCAGGTAGCAGTCCTGAAAAAATTAAAGGTACACAAAAATGCTGGAGAAACTCAGCGGGTGCAGCAGCATCTATGGAGCGAAGGAAATAGGCGACGTTTCGTGCCGAAACCCTTCTTCAGACTGATGGGGGGTGGGGGGGAGAAGGAAGGAAAAAGGGAGGAGGAGGAGCCCGAGGGCGGGGGGATGGGAGGAGACAGCTCGAGGGTTAAGGAAGGGGAGGAGACAGCAAGGGCTAGCAAAACTGGGAGAATTCAACGTTCATGCCATCCGGACGCAAGCAACCCAGGTGGAATATGAGGTGCTGTTCCTCCAATTTCCGGTGTTGCTCACTCTGGCAATGGAGGAGACCCAGGACAGATAGGTCGGATTGGGAATGGGAGGGGTAGTTGAAGTGCTGAGCCACCGGGAGTTCAGGTAGGTTATTGCGGACTGAGCGGAGGTGTTCGGCGAAACGATCGCCCAACCTCCGTAGTCTCACCGATGTAAATCAGCTGACATCTAGAGCAGCGGATGCAGTAGATGAGGTTGGAGGAGATACAGGTGAACCTTTGTCGCACCTGGAACGACTGCTTGAGTCCTTGAATGGAGTCGAGGGGGGAGGTGAAGGGACAGGTGTTGCATTTCTTGCGGTTGCGGAGGAAATTAAAGGTATTTTTCTTTAAAAAAACCTCAAGCAGGACCTCAAGGTATCTGTGGTCTGATGGGGGCAAGGCGTTTGAGCTTTAATTACACCCTCAGTGTACCCCAATTGTACAGTTAATATTTCCCTATACTTCTATTTACCCATCTCTAAAATCAATAGATCAATAAGCTGATAGAACCAAGGCTATCAAATGAACAACGTACAGAATCTCACCGAAACAGAAATTCTGGAATTCAAAACTTAGTGGAGCTCAACTTATAAAAAATATGCTGAGAGAGACAAGAAGCCAATAAAATAATTGAAGATTCGTAGTTTACTAATGTAAAAGTCCAATTAAATTTGTAAAGCAACGAATGGTCATACGGTCATAAGTAATAGGAGCAGAATTAGGCCATTTGGCCCATTAACCATTCAATCATGGCTGATCTATCTCTCCCTCCTAACCCCATTCTCCTGCCTTCTCCCAATAACCCCTGACACCCGTACTAATCAAGAATCTATCTATCTCTGCCTTACAAACATCCGTGATAGATGTGTGTATATATTTATATAATGGTATATGGACATACTGATCTGTTTTGTAGTAAATGCCTACTCTGTTCTGTGTGCTGAAGTAAAGCAAGAATTTCATTGTCCTATCAGGGACACATGACAATAAACTCACTTGACTTGACTTGACAAATTGCTTATAAATTCTACTATACCTTAACGGTCGTGATCACAGTGAATGGCGGAGCTGGCTCGAAGGGCCAAAAGGCCTACTCCTGCTCCTATCGTCTATTGTTAAACATCAATTCAAACAAATTGGTCCGTCAAAAACATTTACACTGTCAAATGTCTGCACATTTTAAGTTGTTGTCGGTTTTGAAATATTCGGAACAGGGACTTTTCAATAGATTTTGTCAAAAGTCTTTACTAAATCAAACCTCAAAAACAACATATCCAGTTACATATGACCGACATAAAATATGGCCCCGAGTGCACTACTCGTAATTCTGTGGAGAACTGCCAAACAGCTTCAGCCTGTTCATCAGCTTCTGGCCGACATGCACACCTGCACATTACATTAAGGAATAAGCCAGAGGTCAGGTACTGATGCAACTAATCTCCCACACTCCCACACTCAGCTCTGCTCTGGTGCACTGCGCAGCGGCACTTAATATCCTGAATAAACAGCCCCACACCATTATGCCATGGTTTAAATAACACAGCACACCTCAACTCACACACATGACTTGCAGACCTCAATTTAAAAAAAGTGAGGATGTTCCCGTTTAACTTCAATCATGATGATCTATTTATTTATTTATTTATTTTATTATTTATTTCGAACTGAATAAAAGAATAAAAAGCAAGTGTGAAACAGCATACATGATTAAATTATTGTGTAGAAAAGAACTGCAGATGTTGGTATATATCGAAGATAGACAGCATCTCTGGAGAACAGCTATGTGACGTTTCAGGTCGGGATCCGTCTTCAGATTGAAGAAGGGTCCCAACCCGAAACGCCACCCATCCTTTTTTATATCTCTAGTTTCCCTCTCCCCTGACTCTCAGTCCGAATATCCGAAATATTCCTTTTCTCCAGAGATGCTGCCCGACCCGCTGAGTTACTCCAGCACTTTGTGTCTATCTTTGATTAAGTTATTGATTGGGCGTGCGTTTAAATAATGACCTTAACTTAAAAAAAAAATAAAAAAGTTGCCCCTATTTTGATGTCTCTGACCTGCATATTTATAAATCAGTCCAAAGAACTTTAACAGCAGTAAGCTACCGAGAAGCTATTTGGGTAGTTATGAGGCAGAGTCTCAGTATTCACCACCCAAGACTAGTCTGCTTCATGGCTTAGCAGTGGCAAAAAGGCCTGGAGAATATCTGGGCCTGTGGAGGTGTGAAAGTGGTGCACAGGGAGCAAGTGTGACCAGGTCAAGCAGTGTGCAGCCCAGGCACTCGAGTGACTGAGGCTGACAATCTGGTCTACAACCTATAACAAGGCAGGACACTGGAACAGAGTGACCGAACACATTTCCAGAGTAGACTTGTGACGGTGGCACTAGGATGCACTGGTAGAGCTACTGCCCGAGTGGCCAATGACCCACGTTCAATCCTGACCTGCAAGTCTGTGGAGTTTGCCCGGCCTTCTTTTGACTGCCTGCGTTTCCATCGGGTGCTCGGTTTTACCTCCCACATCCCAAGACCAGTTTGGTCGGTGAATTGGCCACTGTAAACTGCCCAATTACCCCACTAGTGTAGGTGGGGAGAATAAATTGCAAGGAATACTAGTGGAGCTCTGTGAGACAACCTGGACTTGATGGGCCGAATGGCTTGCTTCTACGTCACAAGAAAATGTGAAGGCAAGTCACTCATGACAAAAGTTATCTCTGCAAAAGAATTCTAAGAAGCCAGCATGGGCACGCCTACAAATGCAGAGTTTTTCAATTAAGTTCACGATAGGGACCTTTTGAAAATGCAAAGTCATTAACCTGAAGGCAAATTATTAGCTGGATAAGGAAGCGAGTTGAGTTGCAGGAGATCGAGTAGGAGCGATTAGCGATACCCCACAAGCAACTGTATTGACTACAATGATTCACAGTACATAAAAGCTACTTAGATTATAGGATAGAAAGCTGCAGATCAAACACTGGCGATTCCACAAAGAGAGCCGGCATTTTATGCTGGCCACTTGGAAACATTACATTTCAAAGATTACATTAACAGTTATAAACAAATATGCAAAACCATAGCAAATGGATTTTAATGCAAGCAAATAGGAGGTCATCAACTTTTGATCCAAAATGAAAATGACTAATTCACAAGTAGTAAAGAGAGAAACACTGATGTCCAAAGAGACTGAGGTCCATGTAAACAATTAAAATGCCTGGGACTGGGGTCAGAAAGTATTAAAAAGACCAATGACCATTTGCCATTATATTTGCCATTTATCGACTTCTTACAAGCATATGGTGCAACATACCCGTAGAAATTAACTGTTTCTGGATCGGTCAAGAATAATAAATAGCTATTTCTCCTTCAGTTCCCTGTTTTCTATCTCCTCTTTTTCTCTCTCTATTTTCTCTCTCTTCTTCTTTCCTTCACCTCACTGTTCGATATCACGCACTTCTCTATTTTTCTACTAGTCTCTTTCTTTTCTTCCATTTACTGCTAAAAAAAAAATAAGTTGTACATAACATGTAACATGCCAATATATATTAGGTATCTGTGGAAATAAACGTCGCCTATTTCCTTCGCTCCATAGATGCTGCTGCACCCGCTGAGTTTCCCCAGCAATTTTGTGTATATTAGGTATCTACAAGGTACCACATTATTGTACTTACTACTAATAAAATAAAAATAAAAAAAATAAAAAATATATTCAAGGGCAATAGGGACAAATCTTATTTTGCAGCTGTAAGAAGGGAAGAGATTGAACTTTTTTTCACCTTCCATCACAGTGAGGAATGTGGAGGAGTCACTGTGGTGGATGTTTATGTTAAAATGTATTTTGTGTGTTCCGTTGCTTTTTATTGGTATGACTGTTTAAAATAGTAAGTGGAAATTCCTCGTATGTTGCAAAACATATTTGGCTAATAAAGTATTATTGAAGTTGTGATTACAAAGTTCTCTCTTGTTGGCTGGAGATGGAGCACTTCTACATCAGCACAGCTGATGTAGAAACTCCGAGCACGATACACTAACCTCAGAGGAAGCTCAAGGAAGTTCGTTCAAGTGACAACTGGAGAGATATCACAGGCCAAGGCTGCATTTCCTAAAACTCACACAGTTACGAGATGACATGATTGAATGAGAGGTAAATTCCTTTGGGTAGATGGAGAGAAACCATTGATGGTGGTGTATTGATGATAATTGGGGCATGGACATGGACATTGTCTGATTTAGAATCGCAGAGCATGGAAACCAGCTCTTTGGTTTCATTTGTCCATGCCAACCTAAATGCCCCCTCTATACTTGTCCCACTTGACCACCTTCTTCTTCCGTGTGGCGTGTGAACAGCCTAAAGTTGTAGGACAACTTGTTCTATTTGATCTTCCGTTTGCGCATGTCGAGTTGATTGCATTAGTCGAAACAGGGCGGACCACATGAAGGTTGAAATCTTCCACCCCCACATTTGACCCATATTCCTCTAAAGCTTTCTTATACATTGTTGAGCAATGACAGAAAATCTAGGAGACAGGCAGCTCAGGCAGCATCCATGGAGAAAGACATCAAGAGTTCACGTACCTCTCCAAATGCCGTTTAAATGTTGTTAATTATCACCTCTGGTAGCTCATTCAATATACCCGCCATCCTGTGTGTGAAACAGTTGCCCTTCGGGTTTCTATTAAATCTTTCCCCTCTCACCCCCCACCTTCAGTATGAGCAAGTGTAACCACCAAAAATCATCAACTTTGTTTACATTTTGTACCTCTCAGAAGTGGCCGTAGCAATTTACAAAATAATTTTAACACTGGCAACTACTTTCATTGAAGAAAGTGTATTTAAGTGCACTCATCACTTTAATTTCACGTCTCATGTATGTTGTATTTTTATGACTGTTGGCAGATCAATTTCCCTCCTGGGATAAATAAAGTTCTATCGTATTGTATCGAAAGGAACAACTTATCAATGAAGTCAATTCTGTCACAGCCTGGCAAAGAAAACTGTGGATTCCGCTAAAATAGTGATCACTGCTTATGGATTTGATATTCTAACATAAAATATAGCAATGATTTTTCCAGTAGCACAGGATAAACACATTAAAACCACACGGAAGATACAAGGGAATGCGACAACCCTTGTGTGGGATTGTCAGTGATAAAAATGATCCTGCATTCAGGGTTATTTCCCAAAGAGCAAGTTCCAAAACTCACTTTGCAATTTAGTTAGCATTTGTGGCCGTAAATTCTGACATCATTTTCTTACTTTACACTTGGGCCACGGCAAGACAATAAAGCAAAGGATCTGCTATGCAATTAAAAAGACCCTCGGAATTATATAAAACTGTACTGTGTCATTTTTCCGATGCTCTGTCGACAGGAGTAAAAGCGAGCACAAGTAAATTGTGCACAGCTTGAAGAAGAAGAAAAAAAACCCTCATCCCCTTATCTGTGAATGAAAACAAAAATTAGTTTGCATTCATTGCTCTTCAGGCGAGTCCAACCATAAAGTGACAGGTACAGGCAGCATCTCTGGAGAGAAGGAATGGGTGGCCTTTCGGGTCATAGAAACATAGAAAATAGGTGCAGGAGTAGGCCATTCGGCCCTTCGAGCCTGCACCGCCATTCGACATGATCATGGCTGATCATCCAAAATGGCTGGTCGACACAAAAGGTCACCCATTCCTTCTCTCCAGAGACGCTGCCTGTCCCGCTGAGATTTTTTGCGTCCATCTTCGGTTTAAACCAGCAACTGCAGTTCCTTCCTACACATAAAGTGAAAGGAACAGGATTTTGCATGGAGTCCAAGTATGTTGACAGCCCTCGAGCCCACAGGAAATGATTATTAGGAGTAATTTCAAAAGACAGCACAACTTGACATCAGGAAATCAGACCATCGCACACAGTGGAGTTATTAAGAGCAATGAAAAGCAAACGGTGCCAAAGATGAAGGGTCAGCCAAGTGTAGCGACTCTCACACATATTTCTCTCTCATCACCAGTGGCCTTGGATGTTATTACAGAGCATGGCCAACCATGCAACAATGTGCTAATATATCCAAGTGGAGTGCCCTTAGATAAATCACATCCATGCTTTTTTATGAAGCCAGTTAAAAATGTGACATGCCATGATGAAATTGTTCCCTAACAGCGGAGTTGAGAGCACAATGGCAACACCATTCAAGCTTGGTGAGCACCGACAGAAAATCTAGGAGACGGGCAGGTCAGGCAGCATCCATGGAGAAAGGAAACAATAGTCAAATCAATAACCCTGCACTAGAATGGAACAGTGTGAAATCAAGCTTGTTTTAACCTGTAGAAAGAAGCGAGAAACTGTAGTCCATATCTGTCAAGGTTATTCTTAGTGTTTAAGAAGGAACTGCAGATGCTGGAAAATCGAAGGTACACAAAAATGCTGGAGAAACTCAGCGGGTGCAGCAGCATCTATGGAGCGAAGGAAATAGGCAACGTTTCGGGCCGAACCCCTTCTTCAGACTGATGGGGGTGGCGAGGAGAAGAAAGGAAAAAGGAGAAGGAGAAGCCCGAGGGCTGAAGGATGGGAGGAGACAGCCCGAGGGCTGAGGAAGGGGAGGAGACAGCAAGGGCTAACAAAATTGGGAGAATTCAATGTTCATGCCCGCAGGATGCAGACTCCCCAAGCGGAATAATTATTCTTAGTTTAGTTTAAATACCGGATGGATTTAAACTGGCAGTTGGAGACAGGACGACAAAAAAAAAAAAGATTGTAAACAAAGTTGGGAAAAGATGTTGTTAATCTGAAATTGTTGAATTCAGTGTAATGTGCCCAAGGGGAAAATGAAGCGCTGCCCCTTGAACTTACGAGTTTCATTGAAACCATGTAGCGGGTCAAAGACTTTGGTAATTGATGGGAACACAGTAGAGAATTAAAGAGGCGAAGGGGCAACTTTAACAATTGAACCTTGGTGTTTGGTAAATCAATCACCACAGATATTCCCCATTCTCTACAACACTCACTCCCTCCATTTAACTTTCAAAACATACTATTTGTTTTACGGGGGCAGAACATGGAGGCCACGGGCAAACTGGAGGAACAGCTTAAGGGTAGCTTGCAACACAATGGTGTGAACATTGAGTTATCTAATTTTAGGTAACCTCGAAAGGGCCTGTCCCACTTTCACGACATAATTCACGACCTCTGTCGAGTTTGCCCTTGACTCATACTCGCAGCATGGCCGTTATGAGGTCGTAGCAGGCCATGATGCTAGTCGTAGGTACTCGTGGCATCAAGTGGGTCGGGGCGTTTTTTCTAGCTTGATGAAAAATGTCCACGAGTAAAAAAGGTCGTGAATTTGGTTGTGAAAGTTGGACTGGCCCTTAACACTCCCACTCCCTCCCCCCCACACCCCCCTCTTTCTCCCCCACACATCCCTCTTTCTCCCCCCACATCCCCTCTTTCTCCCCCCACCCACCTCTTTCTTCCACCACGCCCCCCCCCTCTTTCTCCCCCACCCCCCCTCACTCTCCTGGGCTTGCATCTATTCCCTCCCCCCCCCCCCTCCACTTTTTTTTACTCTGCCTTCACAATTCACAACTTCAATCCTTTTGTCTCACATCTTCTGCTTTAATATCTGGCCTTTGTTCCAACCACCTGCATAACACCCCCCCCCCCCCCCCCCACTCTTCCCCTCACCTGTGTTCACCTATTACCCACCATGCTTTGTCCTGCCTCTCCATTCTCCCAGCCTTCTTCCCCACCCCCCAGCCACAATCAGGTCCTGACCCGAGACGTCACCTATGTCCATGTTCTCCAGAGATGCTGCCTGACCCGTCAAATTACCCCAGCACTTTGGATTCTTTGTTCTTCTTGCCTAGCTGCCATCTGACCTGCTGATTTCTTGCAGCATTGTACCCTGGTTTCAAAATGTCCGCCATCTGTAGTTGTATTCTCCAATCTTGGTGAGACGGAGGTTATGCCTGTAATTAGCCGTTTTCTACTCAGCTTTTTCTGGAGAAATTATTTTTGCTTAGACAGAGAATTTCCCTGCAGTTTGTCAGAAGTTCCATTTCCCTCTGCTCTTCAAATACATTGCATTTTGTAAACTGATACTATGCACAGTACATTAGCTAACCGAGCCTACACCCAAGCCTCAAATGCTTCAGCCAGTAGACTGGAGAACAGTGACAAAGAGCAAAACATTTTTTTTTATGGACAGAATATATCCAAAAATAAAGAAAAACGAAAATGGAAATTAGATCAAAAATCAGCATCCAAAAATAGTTTTTAGCTTGGAGACTTCATGGCAATTTTAGATTCTGATGAATAAACTCTCCCCAAAACAGACACGCTATTTATTCTGCATTTATACTTTGCAGCAATATAGTCATATAAAATAACAATGGTGCGGGCAGCTTCAATGTCATCTTATGAAGATGAATCACAGGCATGGAATCATTCCTGGTCGATGCTGCTGCACCTCCATGTTCATAAATTCATAAATGATAGGAGAAGAATTAGGTCATTCGGCCCATCAAGTCCACTCCGCCATTCAATCATAATAATAATAATAATAAATTTTATTTAATGGGCGCCTTTCAGACATCTCAAGGACACCTTACATAGTAATCGGAATAAAAACATATAATCGGAATATAACAAGTAATAAAGACATCACAGAGACACAAATTAAAAACAGAATTCAATCCAAAAACAGAAAATCAAAAACACAGTGTGAAGAGAGAGCAGCGGCAGCCAAAGCGCGCCAAATCATGGCTGATCTATCGCTCCCTCTCAACCACATTCTCCTGACTTCCCATCATAATTCCCAGACGCCCGTACTAATCAAGAATCTATCCATCTCTGCATTAAAAATATCTCCACAGCCCTCTGTTCTCAATAGTAACGATCAGGAAGCACCACAAGTAACGATCAGGAAAAGTCAATAGTAACTCACTCATCTCTCAGTCAGATAATTGTGGATTCAAACCTCATCCAAGATCAGACTGACGAAACTAAGCCACGTTGCCAAAGGTATTAAACACGTCATGGTAATGCACAGATCCCGTGATGGCACAGAGAGAATTGGAGAGTTCCTCCCAGCAAACTGGCCAGTAATTGCAAGTTAGTTGAAAAGTCATGGTTGTCCAGAAGGTATAAAAGGCTCCAAAGGAATGCAGATTTTCCCCTTCTGACACCACCCACCCTAGTCTCGCTGACAAGCCATGGGGAGACCAAGAAATGAACAACACGAGTGTTGCCTTCCAGAAAGTTGAGATAAACGACTCATTTCCAATGCGCAAATGAGGGCAATTTCAACGCCTAATATCCTTAAGTCCTTGTTACAAGAAATAAAAGGTAGAAATCGAGCAAAAGCAAATCATGGATCCCCTTGTGAGGAAGGAACTGCAGATGCTGGTTCAAGCCGGAGATAGACACAAAAAGCTGGAGTAACTCAGTGGAGATTTGCGTTACTTCACCTTTTTGTGTCTATTTATGAATCCCTTGACAGACTTCATTCAAGTAGATGACTGAGGTGGCATTTGGAGAAGGAGCTGGAGAGGAGCAGGTTAATGGAGCAGGTTAATGCTGGAACAACACCAAAGCACAATAGTGTTAAGCTGGGTGAAACTTTTTTTCCTATTTTGGTATTCACGATTTTAAGAAATAATCTAGAACCATGGCCAAGACGTGGGCGACCCAACATCTGGTATCCTCCATTCCTGACCCAAAAGAGGAATTGTATTTATTCAAAATTTTTTTTAAATATTTGAAGTCAAATTAAAAAAATTAAAGCCAGGAATGAAAACAAAACCCAGATGTACGAATATTTGGGTTAAAAAAACACTAGTCCAAGGATGATAGGTATGTTGCAGGTAGACAAAAATGCTGGAGAAACTCAGCGGGTGCAGCAGCATCTATGGAGCGAAGGAGATAGGCAACGTTTCGGTCCGAAACGTTGCCTATCTCCTTCGCTCCATAGATGCTGCTGCACCCGCTGAGTTTCTCCAGCATTTTTGTCTACCTTCGATTTTCCAGCATCTGCAGTTCCTTCTTAAACAAATAGGTATGTTGCACTTCTGCTGAGAACATCCAAGAGTCTGGAGAAGGGTCTCGACCCAAAACATCACCCATTCCTTCTCTCCAGAGATGCTGCCTGCCCGGCTGAGTTACTCCAGCATTTTGTGTCTATCTTTGGTGTAAACCAGCATCTGCAGTTCCTTCCCCCACATCCAAGAGCAGGTTTGTTACTGTAACTCAACTTGATTTAAAATGGGCATCGGCAACCCAGCCTTGCATCTCTCGCTGGCTTTTGGCAGGATTATACAAACAAGGCTGAATGCATCATGTTTATAGCCATCTTCAAAAACAAAACCATTAATCATACTTATAACAAGAACTGGGACTGACACTAAAATGCCTTCCGTACTTCTAGCTTAAGAGGATGGAAAAAAACCCCCAACTCATAATTAGCCAGGATTTCAGCTTCTAATCACGATTGTGTGCATAGGTCTCAATTGAATCTACAAATACTCAGCAGAGGTTCATGTGCGAATCATTGGCACTCGGCCAGAGACTAGAGTATGGTTGACATCTGAGGAAACCAATATAGAAAAAAAAATACCGTGTCCTAACAAGTACATCAGTTTATTTTTGATGAGTAAAATGAAACATGTTCTTCGAGAGTTATGCATCGTAGGTCAGTTATTTGTGTGCTGACATACAGAGGAGGAATGGTGGATAACGGTGATGACTTATTACATTCAATATTTATTTTTTTTTAATAATAATATTTTTATTAGAGGCAGGTACATATCATATGTGGCCCTTGTGGCTAAAGGGATCAGGGGGTATGGAGAGAAGGCAGGGATGGGATACTGAGTTGGATGATCAGCCATGATCATATCGAATGGCGGTGCAGGCTTGAAGGGCCGAATGGCCTACTCCTGCACCTATTGTCTATGTTTCTAAAAACATTTCATGTATATCAATCCTACATCACTAATATTATCGATTGATATTAACTCTGCTTCTAGTATTTTTTTTTATATAGATAGAAAATAAGAAAGAGAAATTTAAAAAAAAGGAAAAAGCATGATAAAGAAGAATGGAATAATTTACTAAAAATACAACATTGGAGATAAGTTCGTAAATTATAAAGTATAACTTTTCATCTAATCCTTAATTCGAGATTCAGTCAGGTTCACGTGCCGAGCCAGTCTGCCCCTTCAAGTAGTCAATGAATGGAGACCATACATTCAATATTTAGGGCAACAAAGACATGGACTGTCAGGGCTCTCGCTTAACTTTTTTTCCCTGTTGCCAGACGGGCAACCTTGGCAGCTTTTTAGGTTGCCAAATGACATTTTAGGTGGTCATTTAAGATGGCTTACATGACGCGTGCTCGGACGAAGTGCGTAGTTACCAGTCGGAATTATGCTCAATGAAGCATTCACATATTATTTCTGCTTCAAATAAAGTCACAAACTAACATATTCACCAATCAAGACATGATATATACCAGAATGACATGCAGCAAAATTATAATACAGTATCTCAACTCTTTTTACACATTGGAATTAATGCAATTTTTATTATTTCTTTCCACTTCCAAACAAAAATGTGGTTGGATTATTCAGCGTATGATCAACCTGTGTCAATAAATCCTGGACCTTGATAACATATATGCTTAACCATGCACACTACAGATTGATGCAAGCATGTTTCTGTGAAGGACTGAAAATTATCATGACATGGCCATAGCATGGGTCGTTATTGCTATTGTTACAGAAACACTCTCGCTTCCCACATAATTTATCCACCACAAAATATACAGGTTGCAAGGAATTTTCTAAAGGCATTTTATGATAATAGCTGACAAAACTGACTATACCCATCTGACAGGTTAAACATTACACTAACTAACAAGAGATGGCCAAAGGACATAAATGCAGCAAATGTTTGGTAATATATTTAAAGGTGTCAAGATGCCACATTACCAGACATTCAGATTAGATGTATGTGGCAATGAAGATACCCAGTTTGTAAGCACCATTTAAAAAAAAATTGTTGATAAACGCATTTTCCATTATTCCCACTTCAGAATTAACGTTATAATTTCAACTGAAATATCTCCTGACCAAGTTTGTGATGTATATGACTGACTGTAGAAGTAAAACCTGGATAAATCCAACATATAGTTGTGAATGTTGCTCATTAAAATAACTATAGTACAGATACCCCATATTAACAGCATTGATTTGCCATTAAAATGAATTCTGTAATAACATGTCATCTTTATGGATTAAAACAAATAATAGCATTGGGAATTAAAACATACTTGATTGCATTCCGTTATCAAACATAGTCAATGTTAGCTCTGAAGACATTTCCAGCACAATAGGGTTGTGATGGGGGGGTGGGGGGGGGGGTAGGGTATGAATCAGTGCAGGGTGGATAGGTGGTGATGGGGGGGGGGGGGGGGGGGGGGGGGCCTTGAGAAGCCAATCGGTGTGGATTGGATGGATTGAGGCCAGGGAATTAGTGAGTGTTGGTTGGAGTAGGTAAAATTATGAGGGGAGAGCGCGGGGGATGTCAGTGGGGTTGAATGGGGGGGGATCTGCGCAGGATGGATGGGGTCGCAGTGCAGGATGAAGGGGTGAGCAGTGCAGGATGGATGGGAAGGGGGGTCAGTACAGGATGAATTGGGGGACAAGTGTAGGATTGATGGGGAGTGGCAGGAGAATCAATGCGAGGTGGCTAGGGAGATCAGTGCAGGATGAATAGATGGGGGGGTGGGGGTGAGGTGGGGGGGGGTGGGAGTGGGGAGCACAGGGGATGTCAGTGAGGACTGAATAGAGACAGGAACGGGGATCAGTGCGGGATGGAGAGGAGGGGTCTCAGGATAAGGGGAGTGGAGGGGGCGTACGAGAGAGAGAGGGAGAGGAAGGGGCAGAGGAGGTGGGAAGGAAGGCCAGCGCTCCTCGTACAACACATGTCAGGCACGGAAATCGAAACCAAAATATAGATGGGACCCGCGGACAGAATATGCCGCTAACAGGCCGGGTGGGGCCGGGGTGCGGGAGGAGGAGGAGATGGAGCCGCTGCCGCTGCTGCCCGTCTTTAGCTCCGACCCTCCGTCACGCCACACTTAGCATCTTTCCCACAACACGTTCCTTTTCTCCAGAGATGCTGCCGGACCCGCGGAGTTACTCCAGTTTTTTGTGTCTATCTTCGGTATAAACCAAGTTGCCAAGCCGGGCAAAATGACTCGCCATTTAGGTTGCCCGGCGGCACTTTGAGTGGTCAACGGCACCCGGGCAACCGTTAATTTCGAGCCCTGGGACTGCTTTGGTATTATTTGTCACAGGTTCGCCCATTTTCCTCATCAAAACAGCAAACCAATCCCTTTTCCCCCCCCCCATGGCGTTTGCTGCAACATTCTTTAAAGTCCCCAGATGTCCGCCATCACAGATGCGATTCACTGCTTTAAAGTAAATCTTTCATGCAGGTAGACAAAAGTGCTGGTGAAACTCAGCGGGTGCAGCAACATCTATGGAGCGAAGGAAATAGGCAACGTTTCTATTTTGGTATTCACGATTTTTAGAAATAATCTAGAACCATGGCCAAGACGTGGGTGACCCAACATCTGGTATCCTCCATTCCTGACCCAAAAGAGGAATTTTATTTATTCCAAAAAAAATTAAATATTTGAAGTCACATTAAAGAAATTAAACCCAGGAATGAAAACAAAACCCAGATGTACGAATATTTGGGTTAAAAAACGCTAGTCCAAGGATGATAGGCGTGTTGAAACGTTGCCTATTTCCTTCGAGTCTGAAGAAGGGTTTCGGCCCGAAACGTTGCCTATTTCCTTCGCTCCATAGATGCTGCTGCACCCGCTGAGTTTCTCCAGCACGTTTGTCTACCTTCGATTTTCCAGCATCTGCAGTTCCTTCTTAAAATCTTTCATGCACTTCCTTCATCTCCTTGATATTAATTGTCAATCACTTCTGTCATCTCCTTGATGTTCCTTGTCAATCTTATTCGTTACAAGAACTTGCATTTATATAAGGCCTTTAGTTAAGATGTCCCAGGGCTTATATTTAATCAATCTAAATAGTCAACACTAAGGCAAAGAGATACTGGGCGTCCAAAAGTTCGATTAAAATGGTAAATTTTACGCAAGGAGCCCGGAAGAAATGTCAGAGGTGAAGGGAAGATAGACGCAAAAAGCTGGAGTAACTCAGCAGGTCAGACAGCATCTCTGGGGAGATGGAACAGGTGAAGTTTCGGGTCGAGACCCATCTTTAGACTCCTTCCTACTCTGAAGTGAAGTGGTTCGAGGAAGGAATTTTTGCTGACACAATAAACACACGCTAAGCGATGTGCTGACAGGCTAATAACACCCATAGAACGGAACCACAAGATGGATGGCGCCAAGCAAAATGATGCCTCCATCATTACTCCTTTCAGCTTAAGAAACAAATATATATTTTGCTCTCTAGGAACAATTAACAGACTGGAGGGCCACTAATAATAGTTTATTGGAAAATGAACATACATTTGCTGCTCTTCAGACTGATGGGCCCTGCTTAACATCAGAGCCTGCCTACTCTAACAACTCGTATTCAAGATTCAAGTTTATTGTCATGTGTCCCCGATAGGACAATGAAATTCTTGCTTTGCTTTAGCACACCAGAACATAGTAGGCATGAATACAGAACAGATCAGTGTGTCCATATACCATTATATAAATATATGCACACACATGAATAAATAAACTGATAAAGTGCAATTTATAAAGGAGTTGTGGAAGAACTAAAATGCTAAACAATGTTGGGCGAGTCCAGAATCAGGGGCCACAATCTTATAATAAAGGGGAGGTCATTTAAGACTGAGGTGAGAAAAAACGTTTTCACCCAGAGAGTTGTGAATTTATGGAATTCTCTGCCACAGAGGGCAGTGGAGGCCAAGTCACTGGATGGATTTAAGAGAGAGTTAGATAGAGCTCTAGGGGCTAGTGAAGTCAAGGGATATGGGGGGGAAGGCAGGCACGGGTTATTGATTGGGGACGATCAGCCATGATCACAGTGAATGGCGGTGCTGGCTCAAAGGGCCGAATGGCCTCCTCCTGCACCTATTTTCTATGTTTCTATTAATTTAACAAATGGAATTTACGGGATATTGAGAAGTGCACAGGATAGGGAGAGGAACAGTGGTTTTGAGTTAGCGGTAAACTTGCTGGATAATAGTTTAATAGTCATTCTGTTAGATAAGCATGAGTCACGTATTAAACATCTACTGTGGGCATGAGAAGAGCCTTTCCTTCAGCTCATATTCTAAAGCTAGTTTCTATCTGGCCTTCCTTGATATACTTCTGGCAGGAAAAAAGCATTTTCATTATTCCATTTGGTTTGGCAAGAATTTGCATCTAATGAAGGAAATGTGTAGCCTAAACTAAAGGGCCTGTCCCACGAGCATGCGACTCCATGCGGCAAGCACGACCCAAGCGGCTCCATGCGGCAAGCACGACCCAAGCGACTCCATGCGGCAAGCGCGACCCAAGCGACTCCATGCGGCAAGCGCGACCTAACCAGAAGCGGGGTCCGCGCAGAGGTCGAGTGAGTGACATGAAGTGCGAGCGAAGTCCGCGGGGAGTTCCCGCGTGACGTACGGCGTTGAGGCGGCTGCGGGCCGGCAGGCCGTTGTCTAGCGGAATTGTCTAGCGGAATTTTTGAACACGGTCAGTTTTTCGGAACCCCGCGCGATGTCGGGACCAGCTCCGCACAACTCCATACGGCTCCTGCGATCGAAGTGGGACCGGACCCGCGAGGCAGTACCGCTCAAGCGACCACGTTAGGTAGCGCTTGCCGCATGGAGTCACTTAGGTCGCGCTTGCTGCATGGAGTCGCATGCTCGTGGGACAGGCCCTTTAGGAACAGCTACAGGAAATGTTTAAGCCAACATACAAACCTTGAGTGGGAGTGGACCGTTCGGCCCCTTGAATCTACCCTGTTGAAGGGTCTCGACCCGAAACATCGCCTATTCCTTCTCTCCATAGATGCTGCCTCACCCGTGGAGTTCCTCCAGCATTTTTGTCTACCTTCCATCATTCTATAAGATCATTACTGCTCTGATTATAACATCATCTTTGCATTCTACCTATCTCTGGAAATGTTTCAATCATTGCTCATCTTTTGGTGGCACGGTGGCTTAGCGGTAGAGCTACTGCCTCACAGCGCCAGAGACCCAGGTTCGATCCTGACCACGGGTGCTGTCCGCATAGAGTTTGTCCGTCCTCCCCAAGTCCACGTGGGCTTTCCCCGGATACTCCGGTTTCCTCCCAAAGACGTTAATTTTTTGTAGGTTAATTGTCTTTGGCAAAAGGTTGCAAATCGTCCCTAATGTGTGGGATAGTGCTAGTGTACTGGGTGGTCACAGGTCAGGGCGGACTCGGTGGGCCTGTTTCCGCGCTGTATCTCAAAGACTTGAATCTCTCAACAGTATTGTTTTTCATACAAATCCAAGCGCGTTTGTCCACTGGCCTCGCCTTTAACTGGATTTTCTCCTCACCGTGGGTTTTCTCCGAGATCTTCACTCCACCTTGGTTCTTGGTTTCTTGGTCCTCCAAAATATTCCAAATGGAATTTAAACTGGAGGTGGTGAAGGGAGGGCTTAAGCCAGAAAGGGTTATTGGGAAAAAAGAGCTACTTTAAATTTAGTTGCATCTGGTTGGGTAACTATAGTAGGGTGGAGATTATTCCATGCTTTAATTGTGCGGGGGAAGAACAAATTGCTGTACACATCTGTACACCTCCCACACTCCAAAGACGTACAGGTTAGCAGGTTAATTGGCTTGGTATAAATGTAAATCAAAAAATTGTCCCAAGTACATGTAGGGTAGGGCTGATGTACGGGGATCACTGGTCCCATTTCTGCACTGTAAACTAAAACAAAAGTCTATCTTCAATGTTGAGGCCCCAGTACTAATCCCTGCGGCTTACCAGAGAAATGGCAATTGCGTTTCCTAATGACCAGTCTTCTATCCATGCCAATGTGCCACCTCATGACCCATTACCTTCAATCTTTGATGCAACACTCAGCAGATGCCTTCTGGATAGGGGAGGGAGGGGAGAGAGTGTGGAGGGAGGGGGAGAGGGGTGGGGGGGAGAGAGTGGGGAGGGAGGGGTAGGGGGAGAGGTGGAAGAGGGACAGAGGGGTAGGGGGAAGGGGGCGGAGGGAGAGAGGGAAGGGGGCGGGGTAGAGAGGGAAGGGGGGTGGGGGAGAGAGGGATGGAGTTGGGAGGAGGAGGGGGAGGGGGAGGAGAGGGAGAGGGGCGAGAAGAGGGAGATGGAGAGGGGGAAGAGAGGGGGGTGGGGGGGGAGGAGAGAGGGGAGGGGGAGAGAGGTGTGGGGGAGGGGGGAGATGGGGTACCACCATGAGGTACCACCTCCAGTTTAAATTCCATTTGGAATATTTTGGAGGACCAAGAAACCAAGAACCAAGGATACCCACCAGCGACCGGACAGCCATGGCGGCCAAATCTCCCACAATTCAAAGCGAGAGAGAAAGTGCCCAGCGTTGACCAGTTGCCGTTGCAGTGCGCATGCGCAGGGCGGCCGATGATATGCTGGCCGTGGTTGTGTGCATGTGCAAGGCGCTTATATTTTGGAAATGTACACCCCGTTTTTTTTCAATTTTTTTCGGGGGGCCCCCTAGAAAGTGGTGGCCCTAAGCTATAGCTTGTTTCGTTTATACGTAAATCCGGCACTGATACCCACGTACTCCTTTGTCCACTGCTCGTCATCCTTTCAAATTAACGCCATTGGATTGGTCAAATGTCATTTCCCTTTCACATTGATTTTTTTTCCTAATTGTCTATGGAATTCTCCACCTCAGAGGCAGGTTCTCTGGATGCTTTCAAGAGAGAGCTAGATAGGGCTCTTAAAGATAGCGGAGTCAGGGGATATGGGGAGAAGGCAGGAACGGGGTACTGATTGGGGATGATTAGCCATGATCACATTGAATGGATCGAAGGGCCGAATGGCCTACTCCTGCACCTATTGTCTATTGTCCTGCCATTACATCTTTAATAATAAATTATGTTGTTTTCCCAGACAGATGTTAAGATAACTGGCCTACAGTTTCCTGCTTATCTTCTTCCCCAACTTCTGCTTTGGATTAAACTGAGAAACATTCAGTATTTTACAATCTAATCTTGCCCACATCATCAGAGAAATATTGCACAATGTAAAAAAAATGCATCTATTATCTCATTTGCCATTTATTTTTATACCCTCAAATGAAGTTCATCAAATATGTCAGTGCCACTTTCCCCGCGATTGTACTTTCCACCCAAATTCCTGCCTCCTATTCCCAATTTACAGTTATTTGGGGAAGGCTGCAAATTAATGTGCACACCCACGCATGCAGCTGAGCTGTAGCAACTTACAAATACGCAGCGACCTCCTCTCTCCTGGGAAGTAACTGACTGTTCTGGTTGCACGTGCATTAGGAAGAGACAGGAGCAGTTCTTCTAACCTGTCTCAGCGCACTGGGTTATTAATACACTGTCCTACTTTTACACTGACAGTTCTGCAAGTCAAACCCACACACGCACAGGGAGAGCTCAGATGCAAGGCTATCCCCCCAGGGGAAAGGAAGAAAGATGTGTCAACTCTTTCCCATCTAATGGCCATTTACAGAAATGAGGAATTGTTTCAAGGAAGAATTGTTTAAGGGGTGGCCCCGTGGCGCAGCGGTAGAGTTGCTGCATTACAACGCTTCCAGCGCCAGAGACCCAGGTTCGATCCCGACTACGGGTGCTGGCTGTACAGAGTTTGTATGTTCTCCCCGTGGGTTTTCAAGATTCAAGAGATTCAAGAGAGTTTATTGTCATGTGTCCCAGATAGGACAATGAAATTCTTGCTTTGCTTCAGCACAACAGAGTATTGTAGGCATAAATAAATACAGAACAGATCAGTGTGTCCATATACCATTGAATAAATATATACACACACACACACTCTGAGATTGCAATCTCCTCCCCCACTCCAAAGGGGTAGGTTAATTGTCTTGGTATAAATGTAAATTGTCACTATGTGTGTTGCAGTGTTAATGTGCAGGGAACGCTGATCAGTGCAGACCCGATGGGCCGAAGGGCCTGTTTCTGCACAGTACCTCTAAATTAAACGACGTCAGATACAACTATACCAATCAACTCAAGGTCAATAACCAAGATTTAAAAAATGGTTAACCTCTTCTGCAATTTATCAATCTGATGTTACTTTAAAACAGGTTAAAAGGAAAGACCATGATTAATAAATACCTCGATTTGGGTCAATTCGGCAGCAGCACCTCAGCTAGATTGAGTACCCGTCAAATCCACATCAATGTTAGCACTACCACACTGTGGGGAAAAGAAAAGGGAAAAATGTGGTTCATAAAACAAACTGCAATTCCTTAACGGTTAGAAATGTGACTCTTCCCAAAACCAGTTGCGTTCAGTTTAGAGATACAGTGCGGAAACAGTCCCTTCAGCCCACCGAGCCCGTGCCGACCAGCACTATGCTACACACAAGGGACATTTAACAATTTTACCAAGCCAATTAACCTATCATGCAAGCTGAAAATGAGCCCTTTCAACAGGATCCAAATATGGCCCTGAATATTCTGCACCCTCATTTTTTTATCGATTTCTTTCTCCGTTACAAAATATTTAAGGTACCTGTATAGATCTCTGGTTGCTTTCTTCTCCAGCTTTGTTCCATTTTTAAGGTCAATTGATTCCAACACAAAGCCTGTAAATAAAAGGGAAAAAGTATCACAATGAATGACTCGAGTGCAATGATGTGTCTTCATCTAAACTGAAACAGATATGGATAATATGTGACCACATAAAAGTCCTCCTTGAGAAGCCACTGAAAGTCCAAGACTCTGCAAATACATTGCGCAAAAAAAAAAAGCTTAATAATAGAAACATAGAAACATAGAAATTAGGTGCAGGAGAAGGCCATTCGGCCCTTCGAGCCTGCACCGCCATTCAATATGATCATGGCTGATCATCCAACTCAGTATCCTGTACCTGCCTTCTCTCCATACCCTCTGATCCCCTTAGCCACAAGGGCCACATCTAACTCCCTCTTAAATATAGCCAATGAACTGGCCTCGACTACCCTCTGTGGCAGGGAGTTCCAGAGATTCACCACTCTCTGTGTGAAAAAAGTTCTTCTCATCTCGGTTTTAAAGGATTTCCCCCTTATCCTTAAGCTGTGACCCCTTGTCCTGGACTTCCCCAACATCGGGAGCAATCTTCCTGCATCTAGCCTGTCCAACCCCTTAAGAATTTTGTAAGTTTAATGTTTAATGTTTGATTTTTCTCACAAAAACATGCAAGAAAATATTCAGAGAGAAGAGACATACAGAACCAGTTTCTTCAACAAATCAATGCCCTCATTAAAATATCTCACAAAATAATTTAAACCCACGTGTGATGCTTTTTATTCAAGAAGGAACTGCAGATGCTGGAAAATCGAAGGTACACAAAAATGCTGCAGAAACTCAGCGGGTGCAGCAGCATCTATGGAGCAAAGGAGATATCTCCTTCGCTCCATAGATGCTGCTGCACCCGCTGAGTTTCTCCAGCATTTTTGTGATGCTTTTTAGTTTAGTTTAGAGATACAGCGCGGAAACAGGCCCTTCGGCCCAGCATGTCCGCACAGACCAGCACATTAACACACACTAGGGACAATTTACATTTATACAAAGCCAATTAACCTACAAACCTGTATGTCTTTGGAGTTTGAGAGGAAACCGAGGATCTCAGAGAAACTCCACGTAGGTCACGGGGAGAACGTATAAACTCCATACAGACAAGCGCCCGCAGTCAGGATCGAACCCGGGACACGGGTCGTTGGCGCTGGAGGGCAGCATCTCCACTGCTGCGCCACAGTACCGCACAAACCTCACCACAATTTGTAAGCTGAGCCACTTAAAATGCCTGGTTTCTTTTAATTTTTTACATTTTTGCAGCATTTTATGTAACCGTTTTCCGACTGCATCCCCAGTGGAAGGGAGATTGGTTACTCAACCTCCCTAGGGGAAACTTACCAAATGGGGCAATAACCTTTAGTGACAAACTCATAAAGAAGCGGTGAAAACATTAGTATAATTGATGTAAAGGCCAAAGCCACTTATTGAATTCAGCTTGCAAGTGTAAAATGATTACAAGCAAATAATCTTAAACTTCTGGACCTCGAAACACTTCTTGGGAAAGGGGAAGTAAAGAAAATGATAAATGGGTTCTGCTACCTTAGCGACAGTCGTGGGGAAACCGAGGATCTCAGAGAGGAGCATAGATAGGAGGATTTTTCTTTCCCATAGCAGAGATATGTAAAGCTTATGGGCATAGGTTTAAGGTACAGGTTACGATGTTTAGAGGGGATCAGAGGAATAGCCATGGGGTGACAGAGGATGAAAACTATAGCATGGTACAGAAGCCTCCCACCAAACTCAAGCTGTTCACCCTTGTTGACTAGGACGACACATTAAACAGCACCTAAACAGCTAGTCGGTTCTGTGTGCATCTGAATTCACATCCCAGACCACAATCACTTTGACACAGGATATCTCTTCAAGGAAAATTTAGACTTTAGAGATACAGTACAGAAACAGACCTTTCAGTCCACCGAGTCCATGCCAACCAGCGATCACCCCGTACGCCAACACTATCCTACATACTAGGGGACATTTACAATTTTAACGTAGCCAATTAACCTACAAACCTGTATGTCTTTGGAGTGTGGGAGGAAACTGGAGCACCCAAAGAAAACCCACGTGGTCACAGGGAGAACATACAAACTCCATACAGACAGCACCCGTGGTCAGGATCGAGCCTGGATCTCTACCGCTGCGCCACCATGCCGCCCTCCAGGAGCTTACCGTGAGCGGCAACTATCCAGACTGAAAATGACTAAATGCAAAAAGGATTGTTTGAATATTACTTCAGAATTAAACTATGAAAATACATACAACCACATCATGAGGAAAAAGGTGTAAAGTGCTGGATTAACTCAACGGGTCAGGCATCATCTCTGGAGAACATGGATAGACAACGTTTCAGGTCAAGACCTGAAACATCACCTATCCATGCTCTTCAGATACGCTGCCCGACCCGTTGAGTTACTCCAGCACTCTACGCCATTTTGTGCCACCTATTCCTTTACGCCAGAGATGCTGTCTGACCCGCTGAGTTACTCCAGCTTTTTGTGTCTATCTTCAGTTTAAACCAGCATCTGCAGTTCTTTGTTTCCACATAACGAGCAAATTACTGTACTACAAAGTAGTACTTCTGAAGAAGGGTTTCAGCCCGAAACGTTGCCCATTTCCTTCGCTCCATAGATGCTGCTGCACCCGCTGAGTTTCTCCAGCATTTTTGTGTACCTACTGTACTACAAGCTTCTCTCTCCATTTTAAACAGAAATAAACGCTCCATTCTAAGGCCTATGGATGACATTATCTATCAGTAGCATCTACATCAAGTCTAAACTTTCCTTAACAGCTCACTTCAACTTATGCAAGCAAACTCACTAATAAATCTTTAGTTCTATATACATAAACCATTAGCATGTCGATAATCAGGGCATTCCTCAACTACAACTGGCTTCCCATCATTGCATGCAAACATTAGTCTGAGGAGGTTTTAACAGGGCCAAGAACAAGTTCCTCCTCCATCACCAAACCAAAGAGACATCTGGTTTTGCAACAAATTCATTCCACAAAAATTAATTTCCCCGCCACAGGCAGCGCAACAAACGTCAGTAATCACAAGCCGACATAGAGCAAGTTCAGACAAGAAGAGAAATTGCATTTATTAAAAACAAAAAAAATCACGATGACACGGAGAAACCATTCCCCCAACTCAATACTTCTTTTTCTGGAATATTAAAATGAATGAATGATGTTAATTAAAAACGTTTATTGGCCAACTATGTACACATACAAGGAATTTGCCTTGGTGCTCCGCTCGCAAGTAACAACACGACATACAGTCACCCATTAAGAATAAAACATAAAACATTAAGAATAAAACATTATAGTTTAAACATGTGAAGGAAATAAAATACCAGAGAAAAAGGAGGCTACAGACTCTTGGTTATTGAGTAAAGCTACTGCTCGTGGATTTTTTTTTTGATGTCTGGCAGTTGCGGCTTTGACGGACCGGAGTCGCCTTCCAGAGGGAAGTGATTCGAAGAGTTTGTGGCCAGGGTGAGAGGGGTCAGAGATGATCTTACCCGCTCGCTTCCTGACCCTTGCAGTGTACAGTTCATCAATGGGGGGGTGGTGAGGTCATTTCACTAAAAACTTTAAGCATGATAGTTTCTGCAATGACTCTACTGATGAACATCCACTGCTGGCTCGTGAAACAGACTGTTTATGAATTTACTGGAGCAATTCAGTGGGTCGGGCAGGCAGCATCTGTGGAAGGAACAGATGGGTGGAGTTTTGGGTCAGGACACTAAGTCAAGTCAAGTTTATTCGTCACATACGCATACGAGATGTGCAGTGAAATGAAAAGTGGCGATGCTTGCGGATTGTGCAAAAAAACTACAAAACAGAATGGAACAGAATCAGTAATTACATATTTGTGGGAGGAAAAAAAGAGAAAAAAAACAGCAATTTTAAAAAGACACCACACAACAGTAAATTGGTACTGTAAGTTAGTCCCTGGTGAGATAGAAGTTTACAGTCCTAATGGCCTGTGGGAAGAAACTCCTTCTCATCCTCTCTGTTTTCACAGCATGGCAACGGAGGCATTTGCCTGACCGTAGCAGCTGGAACAGTCTGTTGCTGGGGTGGAAGGGGCCCCCCCATGATCTTGTTGGCTCTGGATCTGCCAGACTACTACAGACTTATTGTCCTGCAGTAACGTTGCTGTACTTTACATGACTCAACTCTGGTCATCGCTTGTGGGAATAAATGAGCAAGAGGAAAACAGGATGGCGGGTGATGGGAAGAACAACCACTCCTCGCCTAACTCCATCACCATTGACATTCGCAATAAACTATTAGTCACCCAGAGGCAATTGAAACTTTGCTCACTACTCTCCATATCCCCTTGTCCCCATCTTAATCAAATGTACCCCACCTCTGCCCCACCCATCACCATCCAGGGACATTCAGTCTGTAGAAGTACCCTGATCCAAAACGCCACCCATATGTTCCTTCTGCAGATGCTGCATGATCCACTGAATTATTGCAGGTAGACAAAAAATGCTGCAGAAACTCAGCGGGTGAGGCAGCATCTATAGAGAGAAGGAATAGACATTTTGAGACCCAAAACGTCGCATACTCCTTCCCCCCATAGATGCTGCCTCACCCGCTGTGTTTCTCCAGCACTTGGTGTCATTTTTCCCCAGAGAATGTATCAGGTTCTAGTCTAGTATATTTATAAAATGCATTCATTGGTCCATATTGTGCTTCTTCAGACAACGAAAGGTCCCGACCAGAAACATTGCCTATTCATATCTTCCAGAGATGCTGCCTCACCTACTGAGTTACTCCAGCACTTTGTTGTTTGCTAAATCAGCACCTGCAGTTCCTTGTGTCTACACATACTTGGGGGTCCTGTTTTCTCAAAAGATAAACACAAAGTGCTGGAGTAACTCAGCGGGACAGGCAGCATCTCTGGAGAGAAGGAATGGGTGACATTTCGGGACGAGACTGTGCAAAGTACTAATGATACGGGGTCATTATATATCATAACAAGTACTTTAATCTGAATACATACAGAGACCATCGAAATGAGTACGGTCGGCTCCGAATCTAACTACATGGCTGCCCGCATGCCGCTAGGTGGTGGTGTGGAGAACCTGACATGGATTATGGATCAGGTCATCAGCAGCAAAACCAGACACGGATCAAATCAGCTTGCTGTACAGAGAGTTTAAGAAGGAACTGCAGATGCTGGAAAATCGAAGGTACACAAAAAAGCTGGAGAAACTCAGCGGGTGCAGCAGCATCTATGGAGCGAAGGAAATAGGCAACGTTTCGGGCCGAAACCCTTCTTCAGACTGATCGGGGGTGGGGGGGGGGCGGGGACAAGAAAGGAAAAAGGAGGAGGAGCCTGAAGGCTGGGGGATGGGAGGAGACAGCAGGGGGACTGAGGAAGGGGAGGAGATAGCAAGGACTAACAAAATTGGGAGAATTCGATGTTCATGCCCCCAGGATGCAGACTCCCCAAGCGGAATATGAGGTGCTGTTCCTCCAATTTCCGGTGCTGCTCGCTGTGGCCATGGAGGAGACCCAGGACAGAGAGGTCGGAGACGGAGTGGGAGGGGGAGTTAAAGTGCTGAGCCACCGGGAGGGTCAGCTTGGTTATTGCGGACCGAGCGGAGGTGTTCGGCGAAACGATTGCCCAACCTCCGCTTGGTCTCACCGATATAGATCTGCTGACATCTAGAGCAGCGGATGCAATAGATGAGGTTGGAGGAGATGCAGGTAAACCTCTGTCGCACCTGGAACGACTGCTTGGGTCCTTAAACGGAGTCGAGGGGGGAGGTAAAGGGACAAGTGTTGCAAGGGTCATACAGAGACCCTTCCTCATGATCTGGTCAGGAAGCCAGGGTCTGGAGGGAAAGGCTGCTACTTCAACCCAGGGCTTCAACAGTTTGGCAGATTCTAATGGGTTCCACTGTGGCCATTGCTCACTCACTCCCTGTCTGCCCAGCCCAGAGCACCTGGCGAGGTGGAGACAACCGAGAAGCTGCTTCTCTGCTTCATTGCTCCGATGTTCCCTCCAGCTCACGCGATGCCCGATTCTACTTACGAATGCACTCCACCACCTCGCAATGACATCTGTGACAGCTGCCTTTTTTGTTTATTTATAAAGAGAAGGCCCGGCTTGATCCAACCAGTGGCAGGGGTCATAACGTTTCTCAAATTCCAAACCGATCCAAGCGCAGCATTTGCAGTCAGATTCCAACAGGCACAGGTCGAGCTTCCAGGCTTCAGAAATAACCAGAGTGGCTGCACTCAAATAGTCAATTACCTAGCACAAAAACACGTCAGCTACAAGTGGCGGCACGGTGGCACAGCGGTAGAGTTGCTGCCTTACAAAGAAAGAGACCCAGATTCGATCCTGACTACAGGCGCTGTCTGTACAGAGTTTGTATGTTCTCCCCATGAATTTTTTTTCGGGAGCTCCGGTTTCCTCCCACACTCCAACGACGTACAGGTTTGTAGGCTAATTGACTTGGTAAAAGTCTAGAAACATAGAAAATAGGTGCAGGAGTAGGCCATTCGGCCCTTCGAGCCTGCACCGCCATTCAATATGATCATGGCTGATCATCCAACTCAGTATCCTGTACCTCCCTTCTCTCCATACCCCCGGATCCCTTTAGCCACAAGGGCCACATCGAACTCCCTCTTAAATATAGCCAATGAACTGGCCTCAACTACCTTCTGTGGCAGAGAATTCCAGAGATTCACCACTCTCTGTGTGAAAAATGTTTTTCTCATCTCGGTCCTAAAAGACTTCCCCCTTATCCTTAAACTGTGACCACATGTTCTGGACTTCCCCAACATCGGGAACAATCTTCCTGCATCTAGCCTGTCCACCCCCTTAAGAATTTTGTAAGTTTCTATAAGATCTCCCCTAAATCTTCTAAATTCTAGCGAGTACAAGCCGAGTCTATCCAGTCTTTCTTCATATAAAAATCCTGCCATCCCAGGAATCAGTCTGGTGAACCTTCTCTGTTGTCCCTCGCGTCTAAATTGTAGTGTGCGGTGATCGCTGGTCTCTGCGGGCCACAGGGCCGGATTCCGCGCTGTATTTCTAAACTAAACGGGACAAGAAAGAAAGCAAGGACACAAAATGCTGGAGTAACTCAGCGGGTGAGGCAGCATCTATGGAGAGAAGGAATCTACGGAGAGACCCGAAACGTCACCCATTCCTTCTCTCCATAGATGCTGCCTCACCCGCTGAGTTACTCCAGCATTTTGTGTCTACCTTCGATTTTAATCCAGCATCTGCAGTTCTTTCTCACACAGAGAAAGAAAGCATTTAAGAAGGAACTGCAGATGCTGGAAAATCGTAGGTAGGCAAAAGTGCTGGAGAAACTCAGCGGGTGCAGCAGCATCTATGGAGCGAAGGAAATAGGCAACGTTTCGGCCCGAAACGTTGCCTATTTCCTTCGCTCCATAGATGCTGCTGCACCCGCTGAGTTTCTCCAGCACTTTTGTCTACCTGAGAAAGAAAGCATTATACTTTCAAAGACATCTCTTTCCAAACCATACAGTGATAAGGTTAGACATACACTCTATTAAAGTCAGATGATTAGCTATCCCCTGGATGTCTCAAGGTGACAAGTGATAATCCTAGCTTAATATTTGATCAGATGGATATGATGGAATGCCCTAGTTATGTTACCATCACAGTGTGTCCATATCATAACAAAAGCTCATAAAAGCATCCCCTCCCCTTATAATTCCACTGCTTAGCCTGAAACAGAGCCAAAGTATCCTGGGCAATGTCGGCTTTCATCATCGGCCCATGCCAAATAAGATGGCTTTAGCCAGGAAGGCACTGAGTCCATCAGCGTTGCCGCATCAGCAAGAAACTGACAGCATTATCCTGGTTGTCTCGATGGCTGACTTGCAAGTGCTGCTCAGCAGACTGTGCCGTGATGCTCCCTGCATTCTGGCAGCTCATGGGCTGCTCTCACACTTGAACACACATACACACACACACACACTAGGACTGTGTGAAAGATGTGAAGGCTGGAGTTTAGAAGGATGAGAGGGCATCTCATTGAAACGTTTAAGATTCTTAAGGGCTTGGACACACTAGAGGCAGGAAACATGTCCCCGATGTTGGGGGAGTCCAGAACCAGGGGGCCACACAGTTTAAGAATAATGCCCCTGTCCCACTTAGGAAACCTGAACGGAAACCTCTGGAGACTTTGCGCCCCACCCAAGGTTTCCGTGCGGTTCCCGGAGGTTTTTGTCAGTCTCCCTACCTGCTTCCACTACCTGCAACCCCCGGCAACCACCTGCAACCCCCGGGAACCGCACGGAAACCTTGGGTGAGGCGCAAAGTCTCCAGAGGTTTCCGTTCAGGTTTCCTAAGTGGGACAGGGGCATTAGGAGCAAGCCATTTAGAACGGAGACGAGGAAACACTTTTTCTCACAGAGAGTGGTGAGTCTGTGGAATTCTCTGCCTCAGAGGGCGGTGGAGGCAGGTTCTCTGGATGCTTTCAAGAGATAACTAGATAGGGCTCTTAAAAATAACAGAGTCAGGGGATATGGGGAGAAGGCAGGAACGGGGTACTGATTGGGGATGATCAGCCATGATCACATTGAATGGCAGTGCTGGCTCGAAGGGCCAAATAGCCTACTCCTGCACCTATTGTCTATTGTCACAATGTGTGAAATGGTAAGATCCATCGCTCAAATGAGGCAGTCTGAAGTAAGGACCCCGCCCGATACATCCACTGTCCATTCCCTCCACAGATGCTGCCGACCCGCAGAGTTACTCCAGCATTTTGTTTTACTCAAATGAAGCAACAGCCTATGACCTAGTTGCTGTTCTGTAGGACTTGTATTCCAAAACAGTACACACTAGCTCAAGAAGTGGGGTCTCAACCTGAAACGTCACCTTTCCATGTTGTCCAGAGCTGCTGCCTGGCCCGACTTACTGCAGCACTCTGTGCCCGTTACACACAAGCTCAACTGGCTGATGTTTCAACACGGCGTTATCAGAGCCATGCTTAAGAGAGAACTGCAGATGCTGGAAAAATCAAAGGTAGACAAAAATGCTGGAGAAACTCAGCAGATGAGGCAGCATCTGTGGAGCGAAGGAATAGGTGACGTTTCTGGTCGAGACCCTTCTTCAGAGCCATCATCTTTCAGGCAAGAATAAAGGCGTAGGTACACAAAAAAGCTGGAGAAACTCAGCGGGTGCAGCAGCATCGATGGAGCGAAGGAAATAGGCAACGTTTCGGGCCGAAACCCTTCTTCAGACCTTCGATTTTGTGTACCTTCGATTTTCCAGCATCTGCAGTTCCTTCTTAAACACAAGAATAAAGGCGTTATTTGTCCATTCATTCACATTCACATGACTTTGACATCGGGAGGAGAATGGGGAGTGCAGGGGAGAGATAAGACTTTGCCTTCCATCACAGTGAGGAGGAGATTCGCTGTGATGGATGTTTGTGTAAATTGTGTTGTGTCTTGGTTCTTCTTCTTGTTTGTATGACTGCAGAAACTAAATTTTGTTTGAACGTCTGGGTTCAAATGACAACAAATAAAATCTAATCTAAAATCTAATCTAATCTAATCAAAGATTGCTTGCAACTTTCGCAAAGCCAAACAAGTTTCAACAATATCCTGGCTAACAGTCAACGTTTTTTTAAGATCATTCAAACATATGAACTGTTTATTTCTTATCACTAACTCTGTGACACTGTTGCTGAATTTAATGCCGAAACTGGCTGTTTTGCATTTCTGTTTAAAAAAACAATTAGCAATTTATAAAAGTATTATTGAAGAATTCACAACGGGGAAACATTAGACAGACACAAAGTGGTGGAGTAACTCAGCGGGTCAGGCAGCATCTGTGGAGAACATGGATAGGTGACGTTTCACAGAGTGCTGGAGTAACTCAGCGGGTCAGGCAGCATCTCTGGAGAACATGGATAGGTGACGTTTCACAGAGTGCTGGAGTAACTCAGCGGGTCAGGCAGCTTCTGTGGAGAACATGGATAGGTGACGTTTCAGAGTGCTGGAGTAACTCAGCGGGTCAAGCAGCATCTCTGGAGAACATGGATAGGTGACGTTTCGGGTCAGGACCCTTCTTCAGCAATGTTTGTAAATTAAGAAGTAAATAATATTGGTATGAACCAGCATTGGCATTTCCTTGTTATTAGAGAAACATTAGGCTCAGCGAAGTTATGCTGGCCTTTCGACACAAATGACTTCTTGCCAATCTTCAACTAATCCACGCAATCCCATAATTAGAGACACAAAATGAGAGATGCCGGAAATTGGAAATAAATTGGCATTTTCAGGCTGATTGATACCTTTCTTCAAAAATACCTCTAACATGTGTCCAAAGTTTGCATTTTTGTTTACAAGAAAACCCGAAACATCACCTATTCCTTCGCTCCATAGATGCTGCCTCACCCGCTGAGTTTCTCCAGCATTTTTGTCTGCCTGTCATATAGTTACATCTTTTAGAGATACAGTGTAGAAATAGGCCCTTCGATAGGCACTTTGAGTCCACACTGACCAGTGACCATCCCGTACACAAGCACTATCCTACACACTGGGGACAATTTACAGCCTTTACCGAAGTCAAATAACCTTCAAAACCTGTACGTCTTTAGAGTGCGGGAGGAAACCAGAGCACCCGTGGAAAATCCACGCGTTCACGGGGAGAACGTACAAACTCCGCCCAGACAGCAGTCTGTGTCAGATCTTAGTCGAGATCAAACCCGGGTCTCTGGCGCTGTAAGGCAGCAACTTTACCTCTGTGCCACGGTGCCACTAGTCTGGATCGCTGGTCGGCACAGGCTCGGTGGGCCAAAGGGCCTGTTTCCGGACTGTACCTCTCAACTAAACTAAACTGTTCCCTGTGGAAGCTAAAATTGCTGCATCTCAAGTGATTTGTTCGTTTTAATTAACCAAAATACCATTGTCTTCTGACCTCTAAAAACCGGAAGAAGCTTTTGGTGTGCTGGCCTTTATAAATCAGAGCATTGAGTATAGAAGTTGGGATGTAATGTTAAAATTGTACAAGGCATTGGTGAGGCCAATTCTGGAGTATGGTGTACAATTTTGGTCGCCTAATTATAGGAAGGATGTAAACAAAATAGAGAGAGTACAGAGGAGATTTACTAGAATGTTGCCTGGGTTTCAGCAACTAAGTTACAGAGAAAGGTTGAACAAGTTAGGTCTTTATTCTTTGGAGCGCAGAAGGTTAAGGGGGGGACTTGATAGAGGTCTTTAAAATGATGAGAGGGATAGACAGAGTTGACGTGGATAAGCTTTTCCCATTGAGAGTAGGGAAGATTCAAACAAGAGGACATGACTTGAGAATTAAGGGACAGAAGTTTAGGGGTAACATGAGGGGGAACTTCTTTACTCAGAGAGTGGTAGCTGTGTGGAATGAGCTTCCAGTGGAAGTGGTGGAGGCAGGTTCGATTTTATCATTTAAAAATAAATTGGATAGGTATATGGACGAGGAAGGAATGGAGGGTTATGGTCTGAGTGCAGGTAGATGGGACTAGGGGAGAATAAGTGTTCGGCACGGACTAGAAGGGCCGAGATGGCCTGTTTCCGTGCTGTAATTGTTATACAAGTAAGCAAATAAAAATAAAAAAAAATCCTGACAAATAAGTTCAAGCACTGTATATTCCACAGTTTTCCTGGTGTCTCCAGCATGGAAAATATTCGTACAGCTATCCAAACAACAACATCTTGAAGTCACTACCACTAAGTACAGTAATCGTTCATGAACACAGAGCAAAGGCATCCCTCTCCAAACCAAAACCTTAGCAGTGCAATAACTTATAAAATGAGATGTTTTCCCTTGGATACTAACATGTAGTCAGTGGAGGAGATAGTTATATGGAGATTTTCCCTGCACTTTACCAACTGTTTGCCGGTGCACGTGTTGTACAAAGGTTCCACAACTACGCACTCAAGCACAAAGCATTGCCCCGAGCTTGAAAAATAGCCGAGGATTAGAAGTCAGACAAGCAAATAAATCTTGCACAACAGCTGGGACATTGCGCACAAAACTCAAACCACATTTGCCAGAGTAGTAGGATCGTGATTGCACGGGTCCCTTGTCAGCTACTCTTTCTGATCCTGGCCCTTCGGGTCGAACCGGGGAGAGGAAGGTAGCTAACAAATTAAGTTCCATATAAAATTCTTAAGGGATTGGACAGGCTGGATGCAGGAAAAATGTTCCCCATGCTGGGGGTGTCCAGAACCAGGGGTCACACAGTTTAAGAATAAGGGCTAGGCCATTTAGGACTGAGATGAGGTGAAACTTTTTCACCCAGAGAGTTGTGAATCTGTGGAATTCTCCGCCACAGAAGGCAGTGGGGAGGCCAATTCACTGGGCGTTTTCAAGAGACCATTGGATTTAGCTCTTAGGGCTAACGGAATCAAGGGATATGGGGAAAAAGCAGGAACGGGGACTGGTTTTGGATGATCAGCCATGATCATATTGAATGCCGGTGCTGGTTCAAAGGGCTGAATGGCCTACTCTTGCACCTATTCTGTATTTCTGTGATTTCTCGCCATCATTAAATCAATGAGTCTGTCATTGTCTGACTGGAATTAAGTTTTGAACCATCTATTAGAATGCTTGGAAACTTCCATTCAAAGAGTCCATTTCAAGATTGTTAAGGCAGAATATAAATTTAAAGCATTGTGCAAACTTGGCCTATGAAAGAGAAATAAAAATAGTTTTGTAGAGATTGTGCCACACACAGCTATTGGGGCGGTACAGTGGCACAGCTGCAGAGTTGCTGCTTTACAGTGCCAGAGACCACCCTTTCTTTTTCTCCAGAGATGCTGCCTAACCTGCTGAGTTCCTCCAGCGCTTTGTGTCTGTCACCATCATCTGCAGTTACTTTCTGTGCATCAAGACAATAGACAATAGGTGCATGAGCAGGCCATTCGGCCCTTCGAGCCAGCACCGCCATTCAATGTGATCATGGCTGATCATCCCCAATCAGTACCCCGTTCCTGCCTTCTCCCCATATCCCCTGACCGCTATTTTTAAGAGCCCTATCTAGCTCTCTCTTGAAAGCATCCAGAGAACCCGCCTCCATCGCCCTCTGAGGCAGAGAGTTCCACAGACTCACCACTCTCTGTGAGAAAAAGTGTTTCCTCGTCTCCATTCCAAATGGCTTACTCCTTATTCTTAAACTGTGTGGCCCCTGGTTCTGGAGATGGAAATCTAATAGGAGATGGCTGCTTCAATAACATCCCCCATCTTCAACGATGGCAAGATCCAACAGGCGAATGTTAAAAATGTTCAGAATTCATCGAAGTTGGGCCACAGGGATACTTGGTTAGGGCTAATCTTGTTCTAAAGCTCCACGCAGAACAACTCCCTTTTCACAGGCATTAATCCCAGTCAGTAGAAAAAGATACAAAGGATCTCGAGAACATCAACACAATTTGACACCGGGCCAAAATGAGAGTATTGCAGAAAGCTGCAGGTTTCTAGGAACGGCTTGAAAGTAAAGGAGAGGGTTACACGGCTCAAAGGTTAAAAGAGGACATTCCAGAACTCAGACCACAGTAGCTGAAGAGTGCCATTAAAGGAGTGAAATATGCCAGAACTAGGGAGGCGCAGAGACAGCAACAGAGAGATGCAGGACAGGATTACACCCTTCAGCCCACCGAGTCCACACCGGAAATCAAGCGCTCCTTTTACTCAAGTCATTTATTCATCCATTTTTAACCCTCCCCACATTCTCATCAATCACCCCTGAGATTCTACCACTCACCTCCACACTAGGAGCAAATTACAGTGGCAATTAGTCCACCAGCCTTTGGGATTTGGAAGGATTCAAACCATTTAGCGTCTCTTGAAAGGATAATCCGCTCATCCCAGGAATCAGTCTGGGACTGCATATTCCATTGCAATCTCCTCTGCAATGCCTCCATTATTTGGTGAGGGGGACTAAAACTGTGCACTAAACTCCAGGATAGACACAAAAATGCTGGAGTAACTCAGCGGGACAGGCAGCATCTCGTTTCGGGGTCGAGACCCTTCTTCAGGCTGATCTCACACTTTCCCCACATTGAACTCCGTCTTGGGCCTGTCCCACCTAGGCGATTTTTTAGGCGACTGCCAGCGACTAGTACAATGGAATTCACCAACAGGCACATTACTACAGCATTAGTAATGCAGCATACAGTCTATCTTCGGTTTAAACCAACATCTGCAGTTCCTTCCTACACTAAACTCCAAGTGTGGCTTTGCTTCACCAACACTTTATATAAAACTTCCCCATTTCTAAACTCCAATCCCTTTGTGATAAAGGCCATTATGTAATTTTCTTCTTAATTACGCGCTATCGTTTAGCACGAACACCTAGAACCGTGAACACTTAACAAAAGTGTTGGAGGAACTCAGTGGGTGAGGCAACATCTGTAATGGAATGGACAGACAGCGTTTCAGGTCAGGACCCTTCTTCAGACATCCACACCCGAAATGTCATCTGGCCATCCCTTCAAAAAAGCTGCTTGACCCACTTAGTTCCTCCACCACTTTGAATTCTGCTCCAGATTCCAGCATTTGCAGCTTTTTGCATTCCCCTCTGTACTTTACTCATTTGAAGTCTCCCTCCATTTAGACGATAATCTGCCTTTTGATTCCTCAAGGGAGTGTATGATCTCACACTTTCCCCACATTAAACTCCACTTAGGCGGAGGCGGAGAGGAGAGCTCTTCAGCGCGTCGTCCACAGAGCGCAGAGGATTATTGGGACACAGCTACCAGCCTTGGAGGGCATCTACCACACACGGTGCCTCAGGAAGGCCGTCAGCATCCATAAAGACTCCTCACACCCTTGTAATGGACTGTTCGAACTACTTCCCTCCGGCAGACGTTACAAGGCCTTCTACGCCCGAACCTCCAGACTCAGGAACAGCTTCATTCCCAGAGCTATAGCGGCTCTGAACCGGCCCTGCTGAGTGCCCCCCATACCCCCTGGACTGTCTCCCTCGGATAGTCATGTCACATAGACACATATGCACTTTAGTCTGTTGAACTGTTTTGACTGTTTCACTGTTCTATTACAATCCATGTTCTCGGGATATCAATATCTAAATCCAAATTTTATTAGTTATTTATGTTATGACATCGGTTGGAAGCTGCATACCAAATCTTGTTGCACTTATGTGCAATGACAATAAAAGATATTATTATTATTATTACCCAATTTTTAATTTAATCCAACCGAAGGGTCTCGACTCCCCACCCATTCCTTCTCTCCAGAGAAGCGGCCTGTCCCGCTGAGTTACTCCAGCATTTTGTGTCTATCTTCGGTTTAAACCAGCATCTGCAGTTGCTTCCTACACAGCCATACCCTAATGCAGTCACGTGGATGGGTGGGCCGAAGGGCCTATTTCCGTGCTGCATCTCTAAGCTACAAACACTGCCAGATGTGGGGTCCTAGACCGCACATCTGTGTGCAGCCAAGTTCCTCATATAACATTCTGAAAGATACCTTTCAGAAAGGCCCATTTCAATCAGCATGAAACCATCTCCTTTGCAGTCACTGAGAACCAGGTTACCCTGATAATCTATACAATGCCTCAGTACACACACCTGCAAGCTGTTCCAACCAGGTAGCAAAACAATGACAGCAGCTGCCATTTTGTTGAAGGAATTAGAGGCTTCAGGTAGCCTAGGATGTGGAGACTTATAATTGATATTCATGGATCAACTACTCTGACAAAGTGCCAATGAACATTCCACCCAGTGCTCGCGTCAATATTTATTCCTCTTCACTGAAATAGATCACCATGTCATTATCACGATGTGGTTTGAGGGGAGCTTTTCACATTACAGTTGCCACATATTCTAAATTGCACAAGACACGACAGCACAAACCTACCTCAGACTGCAGGGCATCGTCAGATCACAAAAGACACTGTATAAAAGTCTGAAGAAGGGTCTCGACCCGAAACGTCACCTATTCCTTCGCTCCATGGATCCCGCCACACCCACAGAGTTTCATAGCATTTTTATCTACCTATATAAAAACCAAGTTCCTTCAACTCTCCTTACACAGTGTGAGAGCAGGCAGATCCTGATAACAAAACCTGCAACAACATTCAATGTAAAGCAGACTTTCAGACTTGAAATTAATAGGTGTGACTGGGTATAGAGGCAACATGCACACAATACACTCAAAATGGCAAAGTGAACTGATATAGTATTAATATTCAAAACAATGGAGCTTATTTCTGGAGGAAAGAGAGACAAAAATGTAAAGGTGATGCTAAATTAGTAGGAAGGAACTGCAGGTGAAGGTCAACGCAAAATGCTGGAGTAACTGAGCGGGACAGGCAGCATCTCTGGAGAGAAGGAATGGGTGACGTTTCGGGTCGAGACCCTCCTTCAGAATGAGAGTCAAGGGAGAGGGAGACTAGTGCTATGGAAGGGTAGAACAAGCATGTAAGGTGTGAAAAGTAATGAACAGCATTATATCTTCAAAACATAGAAACATAGAAAATAGGTGCAGGAGTAGGCCATTCGGCCCTTCGAGACTGCACCGCCATTCAATATGATCATGGCTGATCATCCAACTCAGTATCCTGTACCTGCTTTCTCTCCATACCCCCTGATCCCTTTAGCCACATCTAACTCCCTCTTAAATATAGCCAATGAACTGGCCTCAACTACATTCTGTGGCAGAGAATTCCAGAGATTCACCACTCTCTGTGTAAAAAATGTTTTTCTCATCTCAGTCCTAAAAGATTTCCCCCTTATCCTTAAACTGCGACCCCTTGTTCTGGACTTCCGCAACATCGGGAACAATCTTACTGCATCAAGCCTGTCCAACCCCGTCGCATCGCTGTTCCCCGAATCGGGTGAAAGGGAAACGAGAGATTATAGACAGTGATATAGAACAGAAATGCTAAATTATACGGACCTTTCACTGAAATACCGCTCGAGGACCATATCCAGATTCCTCCAACAATATTTTTTTTTAAAAGCTTTTGAAACAAAAAACACGCTGAAATTTTCAACAAAACTGTTGGCCAAAACAAAACAACGCAATCATCAGGAAAAACAACTCTGGAGGGTCATTTCCCCTCAAAAGTCTCAGGAGAGCAGCTCGGAGTTGTGAGAAGCTGTGATACAGTGGGTTGAGGAGAAACCACTTATTGGAAAAGCCAAAACAAATGAGCAAAAATGCAAGATGAAAACAAATTTGGAGGCATTTTTCCACACGGTGCTGAGAGTGTGGACTCTCAGCAACAATTCAGCAGAGAGATAACATCAGCGCTTTGAAAGAAAGCTTGATTAATGCACGAGGGAGAAGTATAGGGATTCCGAGGGAGGGAGCGGGTGAGGTCGTTGGAGGCGGTGGTTAGGTTTTATAGTAGGAGAGTTCTGGTTCAAACCTCTGTTCACGGTTTGATCCCTGTTCTGAACAGTTCCAGTGACAGAGGAGGAGCTCTGAAATCTAGGCCAACATACAGCAACCATTTGCATTTCAATGTCTGCTTTAACTCAGCAGACTGTCGCAGGATACTTCACCCGAGCGTTAACAGACAATGTACGCAGGTGGAGAGGCAGGGGTTTAAGCGAGGTGATTCCAAAGTTGGGGAATCAGAAGCTGGACAACTGAAGACAGAGTCAACCATGTTGGAGCAATGAAAACTGGAGCAACAGGAACCCGATAAGTGAAAGAGCTCAGAAGAAGAGTCTCGACCCGAAACGCCACCTATTCCTTCTCTCCAGAGAGGCTGCCTCTCCCAGTTACTCCCAGAGTTACTCCAGCATTTTGTGCCTATCTTCGTTGTAAGCCAGCATCTGCTGTTCCTTTTTACATAGTGAAAAAGCTCAGATCCAAGGTTGTAGGGCTGAGGGTACAAGGCCTAGAGAGTTTTGAAAACAAGGCTGAGATTTTTTTTTTTTTTTTAAGTATTCTTTCGACTTCAGAGACAGAGCGTGAAAGGCCCTTCAGCCCAACTCGCCCATGCCCCAGCAAGACGCCCATCTAAGCTGGTCGCATTTGTCTGCATTTGGCTCATGTCCCTCTAAACCATCTGCTGTCTGAAAATTGTGGCCATCTTCCCCTGCAAGTCGGAGATGGACATATAATCTTAATTGGCCTCATGTCAGAACATAATGGAAGCAGTCAACTAAATAGTGCCCCGAGTCTGGCCGAGCACAGCTGATTGTCTTTCTCACTCCACTTTCACACTCAATCCACACTTCCTTCAAATCCATAAAGTATCCAAAAAATCTGTTTATCTCCATCATTAATATACACAGACTGGTCACCCATAACCCTATGGGTTCGACACAAAAAGCTGGAGTAACTCAGCGGGTCAGACAGCATCTCTGTCATTTGGGATTTATGTCACTTACCCCATTATCTTAAAATGTCAACACCCCAAATTAGTGGGGAACCTAAGTATAGCCAGGCACAGTACCACCAGCCTCCTAACCTGTACCTGTCCCATGGCACACCCCAATACCCAACTCACAGCCAAGCCCCAATCTCAGTTCCAGGCTGCTACACCATGTCCAACAAGTACTAGAATAATTCAACCCAAAGCTGCCACTCCAAATCCTCAGACATCTCACTTCAGTCCCCACCTCCCTTCCCCTACCCTCCCCTCCAGCCTAGCCCTTGCCCTCCCCTCCTACACCTCCCCTACTCTCCAGCCCTTCCCCACCTCCCTCCACCCAAGCCCACCCCTCCAGCCTTTTCCATGCCATCCAGCCCTTGCCCACACCCTCGCCTCTCGTCCTCCCCACCCCCCTACCCTCCAGCCCCTGCCATTCACCACCCAACCCCACTGCCCTCCTCTCCTGCCCTGTCCACTTCCTCTGCCATCTGCTCTATCTTCTGCCCACCATCTCCACCCCTCACCTCCCACTGCCCGTCCCCTCACTCCCTTCCCCCTATTCCTTCCCCTCCCCTCGCTCCCCACCCCTCCCCTCACTCCCTTCCCCTCCCCTCACTCCCTTCCCCTCCCCTCACTCCCTTCCCCTCCCCTCACTCCCTTCCCCTCACTCCCTTCCCCTCCCCTCACTCCCTTCCCCTCCCCTCACTCCCTTCCCCTCCCCTCACTCCCTTCTCCACCCTCACTCCCTTCCCCACCCTCACTCCCTTCCCCTCCCCTCACTCCCTTCCCCTCCCCTCACTCCCTTCCCCTCCCCTCACTCCCTTCCCCTCCCCTCACTCCCTTCCCTCCCCTCACGCCCTGCACCTCCCCTCACTCCTTCCTCACCTCAACTCCCTTTCCCCTCCCATCACTCCTTCTCTCTACCTCCTCCCTTCCCCTCCCCTCACTCCCTTCCCCTCCCCTCACTCCCCTTCCCCTCCCCTCACTCTTCCTCTCACCTCAACTCCCTTTCCCCCTCACCTCACTCCCCTCCCCTCCCCAACCCTTCCCCCTCCCCCCCTCCCCCTCCCCTCCCTCCCCCTCCCCTCACTCACTCCCCTTCCCCCCACATCCCTTACCCTCCCTCACTCCCTTCCCCTCCCCCTCACTGGTCTCCCCCTCACTCCCCTTCCCCACCCCACTCCCTTCCCCCTCCCCTCACATCCCTCCCTCACTCCTCCCTCCCCTAACTTCCCGGTCTCCCCTCCCCGTACCTTCTCCACCCCCTCCCCTCACTCCCCTCCCCTCACTCCTTCCCTCACCTCACTCCCTTCCCCTCCCTCCCTTCCCCTCCCCTCACTCCCTTCCCCTCCCCTCACTCCCTTCCCCTCCCCTCACTCCTTCCCCTCCCCTCACTCCTTCCCCTCCCCTCACTTCTCCACCCCTCCCCTCACTCCCTTCCCCTCCCCTCACTCCCTTCCCCTCCCCTCACTCCCTACCCCAGAGCCAGGCCTACCTCGCCTCCCCCTCCCCTCAGTCCGCCTCTCTACCCCCGCACCCACTCACAGTCTGCTCCCCTTTCCCCGCTTCTATCCCCCGGCCGGCCTACAGACAGACAGACGACTGTCCCCGGGCCTCAGTTCAGCTCAGCTCACCTCCGTGTGGCCGCTCTTCCCGCCGCCGCCACCGCCGTCTCCAGGCTCCTCTTCAGACGGGAAACATGGCGGCGGAAGCACCCGCCCTTTTCGCCCAGATTGACAGAGGAGCAAGACCTCCCCTCTCCTTCCCTCCCTCTCCTTCCCTCCCTCTCCTCCCCTCCATTCCCTCTCCTCTCCTCCCTCTCCTCCCCTCCCTCTCCTCTCCTCCCTCTCCTCTCCTCCCTCTCCTCTCCTCCCTCTCCTCTCCGCCCTCCCCTCCCTCTCCTCTCCTCTCCCTCCCCCCTCCCTCTCCTCCCTCCCCTCCCTCTCCTCTCCCCCCTCTCCTCCCCTCCCCTCCCCTCCCCTCCCCTCCCCTCCCCTCCCCTCACCTCTCCTCACCTCTCCTCTCCTCCCCTCCCTCTCCTCTCCTCCCCTCCCTCTCCTCTCCTCTACCTCCCCCCTCCCTCTCCTCTCCTTCCCTCCCTCTCCTTCCCTCCCTCTCCTCCCCTCCATTCCCTCTCCTCTCCTCCCTCTCCTCCCCTCCCTCTCCTCCCCTCCATTCCCTCTCCTCCTCTCCCCCCTCTCTCCACCCGGATTGTGGGAGGCCTGAGATACTAGTAGCTCCTCTAGTACCTTTGCTAGTATCTGTGGGCCTGATTCTGGGGTGGGGAGGAGAAGGAGAGATGAGAGAGGGGAAGATGAAGAGGGATTGGGGAGGAGAGGGAGAGATGAGAGAGGGGAGGATGAAGAGGGATGGGGGAGGAGAGGGGAAGGGAAGGGAGGAGAGGGGAAGGGAAGGGAAGGGAGGAGAGGGGAAGGGAAGGGAGGAGAGGGAAGGAGAGGGGAAGGGAGGGGAGGGGAAGGGAGGAGAGGAGAAGGGAAGGGAGGGGAGGATAGGGGAATGGAGGGGAAGGGAGGAGAGGGGAAGGGAGGGGAGGAGAGGGCAGGGGAGGAATGGGGAAGGGAGGGGAGGAGAGAGGAAAGGAGGGGAGGAGAGGGTGGGGAAAGATAGGGGAGGAGTGGGGAGAGAGGAGGGAGGGGACAGAGAAAGTGGGAGAGGAATGGTGGAGAGAGGGGAGGTGAGATGAGATTAAGGGTCGAGCTGGTGGCATTCCTTCTCTCCAGAGATGCTGCCTGACCAGCTGAGTTACTCCAGCTTTTTGTGTCTATCCTCCCCCCACTGTCAGAGTGAAGCCCAACGCAAACTGGAGGAACAGCACCTCATATTCTACTTGGGCAGCTTCCAACAAAGCGGTATGAACGTTGAATTCCTTAATTTCAAGTTACTTCTACCTCCCTTCCTCCATCCTGGTCGTTTAACCAGTTCCAAAGTTCAACACAGTTTGTATCCCTCTTGAGATCAGAGTGCAGAGAAGGTTTATGGAACAGCACCTCATATTTCGCTTGGGCAGTGGGATGACCATTGATTTCTCTAACTTCAAGTAACCCTTGTATTGGGAAATAATTTTCATTGACATTGCAACAACCCAACTATCAAAGGAACCAAAGTAATCAGGCAGCATCTCTGGAGAACATGTTCCCCAGATCTCCAAAGATGTCGCCTGACCTGCTGAGTTATTCCAGTGTTCAAAAGGGAACTGCAGATGCTGGAATATCGAAGGTACACAAAATTTCTGGGGAAACTCAGCGGGTGCAGCAGCATCTATGGAGCGAAGGAAATAGGCGACGTTTCAAGCCGAAACCCTTCTTCAGACTGATGGTGGGGGGGGAGAAAGAAGGAAAAGGGGAGGAGGAGGAGGAGCCCGAGGGCGGGCGGATGGGAGGGTGGGAGGAGACAGCTAGAGGGTTAAGGAAGGGGAGGAGACAGCAAGGGCTAGCAAAATTCCAGTACTTTGTGTCCTTTTGCGTTTTAACCATCATCTACAGTTCTATGTTTTTGTTGAAGATAGACATAAAATGCTTGAGTAACTGAACGGGTCAGGCAAAATCTCTGGAAAAAAGGAATAGGTGACATTTCGGGTCAGAACCCTTCTTCAGACTCCATTTATCATCTTGTCCCCTGATTGTAAAGATGGAGATATTATCCAATTGACCGACACATGCAGGCTTTAACTGCCACCGGTATCATCCATTGGGAAAGTGATGTTAGTTTGAATTATTTATATATAAATAATTTAAACTAACAGCACTTTCCCAATGGATGATACCGCTGCCAGTTAAACTATATATATACTCCAGCAGTTACTCCAGCATTTTGAGCCTATCTCCAGTTTAAACCAGCATCTGCAGTTTCTTCCTGTCAGCATAATATACCACAAAAAATATGCAATGAATATACTGAACTTTTGTGTTTGTGTGTGTATATATATATGTTGTTTATGATTTTTATAGAGTACATACAGATTTTACATATCTGTAAAGGGTCTCAACCCGAAACGTCACCCATTCCTTCTCTCCAGAGGTGCTGCCTGTCCCGCTGAGTTACTCCAGCTTTTTGTGTCTATCTTCAGTTTAAACCAGCATCTGCAGTTCCTTCCTACACATTTCCCATGTGCCTTCTTCACCACCTTGTCTGCCTGTGCTGCCACCTCCTGGGATCATTGAGGTTTCACTGACTCCACACTCCCTAGGGCCCTACCATATACTGCATTGTGAAGTATTTCACTTCTTAGTCTCCCTATTGCTTATTTAAATAGCCATTGTAAATTGTCACAAATATCTTTGTAAGTAATGAGGGAACCCTTTTTCTGACCTCCATTTTTTTCCTCTTAAGTAGATGGACACAAAAAGCTGGAGTAACTCAGCGCTTCAGGCAGCATCTCTGGAGAAATGGAATAGGTGACGTTTTGGGTTTAGACCTTTCTTCAGACAGATCTTCAGGTTCTCAATAGATGCTGCCTGAACTGCTGAGTTACTCCAGCTCTTTGTGTCTATCTTCAGTGTAAACTAGCATCTGCAGTTCCTTCTTACACAAGGGACACTAAGTGCTGGTGTAACTCGGCTGGTCAGACGAGGATCTCTGGAGAACCTGGATAGGTGACATCTGAAGAAGGGTCCCAACCCAAAACATCACCTATCCATGTTCTCCAGTGAGGCTGCCTGTTCCGCTGACTTACTCCAGTACTTTGTGTCCTTTTTTCCCTCTTGCCTGATTGGTTTGGTTCTAGAATGGTTCATTATTGGTGCACACAGCGGATGAGGCAATGGGCGATGTTTCGGGTTGAGACCCTTCTTCAGTCTGGGTCTCGACCCAAAACGTCGCCCATTCCTTCTCTCCAGAGATGCTGCCTCACCCGCTGAGTTACTCCAGCATTTTGTGTCTACCTTCGATTTAAACCAGCATCTGCAGTTCTTTCTTACACATTATTGGTGCACAAGTGGATTTGCGATTTGCAGCTATGCGTGAATTATTAACGCACCGAGCAAGACCATTTCGCTCAGGAAATCAATGCTGGTTTCCAGTAGCGTAACCCGCTCTGTGTGGAGTTTGCATGTTCTCCCTGTGACCGTGCTGGTTTTCTCCGGGTGCTCAAGTTTCCTCCCACATCCCAAAGCCATGTGGGTTTGTAGGTTAATTGTAAATTGCCTCTGATGTGTAGGGAGTGGATGCGAAAGTGGCATGACATAGAACTGGTGTGAACAGGTGATTGATGGTCGGCGTGGACTAGATGGGCTGAATGGCCTGTTTCCATGCTGTATTAATCAATCAATCAGTCCCATTGTTCTACTTCTTCCCCCAAAGTCTGCAAATTATTCTCTCTGGTGTCTCTCTGGGGCCCTACTTATTTAAAGCACTCTCGGCAGATATATCTGGTCCATAATACCTGGTGTGTAAGAAGGAACTGCAGATGCTGGTTTAAACCGAAGATAGACACAAAAAGCTGAACACAGCGGGACGGGCAGCATCTCTGCAGAGAAGGAATGGGTGACATTTCGGGTCAGATCGGGTCTGAAGAAGGTTCTCAACCCGAAACGTCACCCATTCCTTCTCTCCAGAAATGCTGCCTGTCCCACTGAGTTACTCCAGCTTTTTGTGTCTATCCATAATACATGGTGCCCAACTCTGGCCAAGCATTGACAGTGGCAAATGTTGCCAGCATGGTTCAACACTGGTGTATGAAAAATCGACCTCGTTGTTGGCAAAACACCAAATTTGTTAACAGGGGGGAGCATATTTAAAAGTTGCTGCCTTTTCAATGTTTTTAGGAAGAACCAGTGTGTGTGTTTTTGTCTTGATGAATAAAGACACAAAGTCAGGACTGGAGTAACTCAGCTTGTCAGGCAGCATCTTTGGGACCTGTCTTCTGGCTTGATGCCCTCATTTGTCTTGATGCCCATCGCTGCAGACTGCACAAGGATTGCATTCCTGGAGAATACTTAAGCGAAATGTTGCCACGGTTTAGGTTTATTATTGTCACGAGCACTGACATTCAGTAAAAAGCTTTTGTTTGTGTGATGTCTAATCAAATTAGATAATACAGGTACTACACAAGCCAAACACAAGTACGACAGGTAGAAAGAGATTTAAAAGAGTGGAGTGATTGTATCGGATTGTACAGTTAAGGTGATGGTGAGAGAGCTTTCGACTAATCCAGTTGATAGCTGCCAACCCTTCTCAACATCCTTCAACACATGGAGACACAAGCAACTGGAGATGGTGGTTTAAAAAAAAAAAGACTCAGCAGGTCAGGCTGCGGTGTGACCAGAACTATACACAGCAGTAGAGTTGCTGCCTTACAGCATCAAGGGACCCGGGTTCGATCCTGACTATGGGTGACAATAGACAATAGGTGCAGGAGTAGGCCGTTCGGCCCTTCGAGCCTGCACCGCCATTCAATGTGATCATGGCTGATCATCCTCAATCAGTACCCCGTTCCTGCCTTCTCCCCATATCCCCTGACTCCGCTATCCTTAAGAGCCCTATCTAGCTCTCTCTTGAACGTATCCAGTGAACCGTCCTCCACCGCCCTCTGAGGCAGAGAATTCCACAGACTCACAACTCTCTGTGAGAAAAAGTGTTTCCTCGTCTCTGTTCTAAATGGCTTACCCCTTATTCTTGCTGTTCGTATGCTCTCCCCGTGACTGCCTGGGATTTCTGTGGATTCAGGTCCCTACCACACTCAAAAGACGTACAGGTTTGTAGGTTAATTAGCTTCTGTATATTGTCCCTCGTGTGTAGTAGGATAGTGCTTGTCTACAGGGTGATCGCTGGTCAGTGCATACTCGGTGGGCAAGGGTATGATTCCACTATGTATGTCCAAACTCTAAAGATGCTAAATCCACACAGATAGCACCAGAAGTCAGGATCAAACTTCAAGTAACCCTTGCAAATATTGATTTCTCCAACTTCAAGTAACCCTTGCATGCATCCCCTCCCTCGCCGTCCCTCCCCCACCCTAGTCGTTATACTAGTTTCACTGTTGTCTTGATGATTTTCATTATCTTTAATACACGTTATCTCCTAGCCCACAGCCAACAATGGACCTTTTCCTTGATCATTGTCACTTTTTTGCATATCTTTCATTTGTTCTATATCTCTCCATATCATCATCAATATCTCTTGTTTCCCATTCCCCTGATTCTCAGTCTGAAGAAAGGTCTCGACCAAAACTTCACCTATTCCTTTTCACCAGAGATGGTGCCTGACCCGCTGAGTTACTCCAGCTTTTTGTGTCTTCCTTCGGGTGACTTGAGCTGTGATGTAGCTGCACTGCCTGCTGCTCCACTGTGATGCTGTTTATGTCTTCTCTTGTGTCTCTGTGACAAAATGTGTTTGCTAACCCCCCTGTGAAGTGCCCTGAAATATTCAGCTTGTTTATAAATCTGTTATTGTTCTTTTTGCTGATGCAGCATGAAACAATGGATATATTTGCTTAGCCTTTCATGAGAGTTCTTTCATCTTTTCCCAAAACAGAATTTTAAAGGCATAACACCAATATTGCTTTGCTGACTCTTAGGAAATGTACACCCTTATTAAAAAAAAATTGCCAACAGTGAGAGAAAAAGAATCAGAGAAAGAGGGACACCCACTGGAACCTAGCCAGGAATTAGATGCAAAAGTCTGTTTGCAAAACTCCCTCAATGAAGCCCATGGGATTGAAGGGAATGTATCAAGCAAAGATCATAGATCTTTGGTTTCAAGCCAGCTTCAATTTTGTTGGCTCAGCTACAGGAAGCAAAGGGTGATTAGTGGAGATCCATGGAACTGCAGACACTGGAATCTTGAGCAAAACACAAAGTCCTGGAGTAAGAAGGTACACAAAAATGCTGGAGAAACTCAGCGGGTGCAGCAGCATCTATGGAGCGAAGGAAATAGGCAACGTTTCGGCCCAAAACATTGCCTATTTCCTTCGCTCCATAGATGCTGCTGCACCCGCTGAGTTTCTCCAGCATTTTTGTGTACCTTCGATTTTCCAGCATCTGCAGTTCCTTCTTGAAGTCCTGGAGTAACTCAGGCAGCATCTGCGAAGAGAACAGGCAACATTTTGAGTCAGGGCCTTTCTTCAGCCTGTTTGTAGTAGGGGGAGATTAACTGTTGTGTGTTGCCTTGGTCTAATCTACTGTTCTGACAGTCTTGTGCTTGAGTATGATTGTGCCTATGTATAATAGGATTTTTACTGAACTGGAAGCAAAATAGGAATCTCACCGTACATAGGCACCTATGACAATAAAGTACCATTGAACCAACCATTGAACATTGAACATTGAAGATGACAATTGAGGTTCAGTTCAGTTTGTTTAGTTTATTGTCATGTGTACCGAGGTACAGTGAAAAGCTTTTTGTTGGGTTTTTGCTTTTTGAGATCATGTTTCTCAAACGCCTGTCCCCACCTTCCCGATGGCAGCAGCGAGTTGTGAGGGTGGCTAAGGTGGTGAGTGGATATTTGATGAAATAACCACCTTCTTGAGGCTGCTGAAAGACTCATCCATGCCTTCATCTCCTCCCGACTGGACTATTGCAACTCACCTCTCCTTGGCATCAGCTCCACCTACATCAACCGACTCCAACTGGTCCAGAACGCAGCCGCCCGACTCATCACCCACACCAAATCCTGGCATCACATCACTCCAGTCCTCAAACAACTTCACTGGCTTCCCATCTCCCACCGGATCACCTACAAAATCCTTATCCTCACCTACAAAGCCCTCCACCATCTGGCCCCCCCATATCTCACTGACCTCCTCTCCCCCTACCAACCCTCACGGTCCCTCAGATCCACATCAGCCGGTCTCCTCTCCATCCACAAGTCCAACCTCTGCAGTTTTGGGGACAGAGCCTTCTCCAGGGCAGCTCCCAGGCTCTGGAACTCCCTCCCCCAACTGATCCGCAATTCCGTGTCCCTCACCATCTTCCAGTCCCGCCTCAAGACCCATCTCTTCACCTCTGCCTATCCTTAGCCCCACGTCCCCCTCCCTTTTCATCTGTGCATTAATTGCCTCATATTGTGTTTTGAATTGAATTCTGTCTTTACTTTGTGTACTAGTCATGTCTCTACTATTTATTTCATTCCCCTTACATGTTTTTCCTCTACCTGCTAAATTTTTGTAAGGTGTCCTTGAGACTCTTGAAAGGCGCCCATATATAAAATTTATTATTATTATTATTATTACAAAACATTCTTGGCGAATATAATTTGATTTTGATTCTGATTCTGATCCTGATTCTGATTCTGATTCTGGTACTGATGTAACCAGCGTGAAGTTGTTACAAATATTGCCTGGAGGGGGCGGGTCCACGTAGTTGATGGACGGGAGGCGTGACCAATGGCTTGTGATGGGAGTGAGAGTGGGCGTGACCACCGGTTTGTGACGGCATGAAGGGGGCGGGTCTAAGACGTTGATGGACGGGAGACGTGACCAATGGCTTGTGACGGTGGTGAGAGAGGGCGGTAACCAGTCGTCGATGGACATAGTTTGTGACGCATGAAGGGGGCGTGACCCGTCGTTGATGGACAGAAGCAAAGATCTCCGCTATAGGATCTTTGGACAGAAGTAGTGACAGAAGCTTTTTGTGACGACATGAAGGGGGCAGGTCCAAGTCATTGATGGACAGTCAGACCGATCAACGGTCCGTGAGGGGAATGTCGGTGGGCGGCGCCAAGTCATCGATGAATAGGAGGCGTGACCAATAGTTGGTGACGCATAAAGGGGGTGTGATCAGTCGTTGATGGACTGAATGCCTGACCAATAGTTTATGAGCAGTGTGAAGGAGGGCGGGACAAACTCATGATTGGCAGAGGGGGTGACCAATGGTCAGTTAGGGGAGTGTCGGTGGGCTGATGAACGGGAGGCGTGGCCAGTGAATTGTGACGGCATGAAGGGGGGAGGGTCTCCGTAAATGCTTCATTGCGAGGCCCCCCCCGGGTGCGGTAGCGCCCGCCCGCCCCGCGCTCACAGTGAAACCGCCGCCGGCGTCGAGCGAGTCCGCCCGCCCGTCCCCGCGCTCACAGTGAAGCCGGCTCCGAGTGAGCGAGTCCGCCCGCGATGGAGACGGCGCCGCACCCCGTCAAACTCTACGTCTACGACCTCTCCCGCGGCCTCGCTCGACAGTTCAGCCCCTTCATGCTCGGTAAGTCATCGCCGGCAAGACGCGGCCGGCGCCGCAAATCGAGGCCCGGGGGGGGGCGGTTACCGTGTCTAGGCCGCGACGTGTATTTATATTTAAACAAATCATCTTTTATCTCGCATATGGCATATTCATTTGTTGCTGGACCATGTGGAGGATGAGCTGTCAAAGCTGATCCGTAAACCAGCACCTGTAAGAAGGAGCTGCAGGTGCTGGTTTACACCGAAGGTAGACACAAAACGCTGGAGTAACTCAGCGGGACAGGCAGCATCTCTGGAGAGAAGGAATGGGTGACGTTTCGGGTCGAGACCCTTCTTCCGTCTTGTGTTTTGTTTTGCTTTAAAATATAACGTGAACTGTATTGGAATCGAGCCCTGCTTTAATCGCTGCGTTAAATGGTGTTAACACGGCAGGTGTCAGTGCTACAATGATGAGCAAATGGTCGCACCGGGTGATGGAAGAAGGGTCCCGACCCGAAACATAAATTCTAGGCAGACAAAAATGTTGGAGAAACTCAGCGGGTCAAGGCAGCATCTATGGAGCGAAGGGATGGGTGACGTTTCGGGTCGAGACCCTTCTTCAGACTGATCATAAATTCTAGGATCAGATTAAGTTGACTGAATCAGATTAAGCACCTTCAAGTCTACTCTGCCATTCAATCACGGCTGATCTATCTTTCCCTCTCAGTCCCATTTTTCTGCCTTCTCCCTATATATATACCCCTGACACCTTGCCCCAAAACACTGTCCATTCCCCTCCACAGATGCTGCCTGTCCCTCTGAGTGACTCCAGCAGTCCCATGTTTTTTAACCAGGATTGAGAGTTCATTTCATGTGTCAGAGGTCATTGTCCTTTCGCTCTTCCATGACTCTTTCCCCTTTGCTAATCTACTTGGCATCACCATCGAAACAGCTGGCAAAAGATTATTTGGACCATCCCTGCAACTTTGTCTGAAAACTTTAATATCTGAAAAGGGAAAGCGAAAGCCAATGTGAAGAGGACTGCCACGTATTTCTTGAATTTTCTTTTTTAACAGCTTTCATGTTAAAAAGAACTCGGCCCCTAACTCTCTTGCTAGGTAGTATTCTGCAAAAGGGAGAAAAGTGCTATTCTGTTTGTTTGATCCCAAAATCGTAACCAATTTTGACACAAAAAGAAACTGGAACTTTCTTCTAATCAGTATTTGCATTTTATGATTTTTTTTCCCCTTAGAGTGGAAAATGACTTGTGTGACTTATTTGCAATATTACTGACTATAGATTAGTAGCTGCGTTGTATTCATTCACAGAATAGTCATTGTATTCGTATAGCAACATGAACGGAGATCTCGGTTTGAACAGTCCAACGCTTCCCTTTCAGCCATCAAGAGTAGCTTAATCATTGTTCACTGCTTCACGTGTGATTGCGCTGGAAGCAATATAGCTTCTGTAAAACTGTCTCTGTACCTCAGAATAACTTGTGGATAAAGTTCCTTCGGATGTCTCTTTTTTGAAAGTCATAATAAGACTTTAGACTGAACCATTGACTTTATAGAACAAGAATAAGGTCTGCCTCATACTCTGGATAGCTTACAACCCAACTGCATGAATGTTGAATTCACCAATTTTAGGTGATTTCTATCAAATCCCCAAACCTTTTTTTCCCCTTGCCCCACCTGGACACCTGCCTATTTCTCCTCGTACCTCCACCCTGACCCCTTCCCCTCCTGATACCTTCCTTCCCCTCCTGATACTTTCCTTCTGTTATTATCTTCTGTTCATATCTCTGGCATTTGTTCCACCTATCTGCCTGACAACCCCCTCCTCGCCTGTGTTAACATATTTCCAGCCACACTTTGTCCCGTCTCTCTGCTTTTTGCAGCTTTCTTCTCTCTCACCCCATCCCCACAATCAGTCTGAAGATGGGACTGGTCCTGAAACGTCACCTATCCATGTTCCCCAGAAATATTGCCTGACCTGCTGAGTTACTCAGCACTTTGTGCCCCTATGTCTGCCTTCCTGTCAGTTGCAGCTCTTGGTTGTCATTCAACAACATTTCCTTACTGTTTTAAAAGAAAAGCCATAAAAAGAAACTTGACAGCTCTTGCATTCTACTTTTTTATGGATCCATTTTTATTTTTTAAATCTCTTAATTATTCCCTGTAGATCTACAGTTTTAGCCTTCTAGATACTTATTCATCAGCCAGAGGCCCTGCACTCTTTTTTTTAAAGATTCGTATCACTGCTATGACAGGGCATGATCACAGTGGATTGGCATTTGACCTGTGTGAGTGAACCTGACGCAAATAGCATCAGGTGGAATTTCCCTGTTCTGGAACTGGCCAGGCACTATTTGTCAATGAACTTCTCGTCCCAATTACAAATTGTGAGCAGAACAATGTAAATGGGTGAGAGGAACAGGAAGGTACAGTTTCTTTAAGGAAATGGTGGAACATTTAAAGGAATGTGCAGGAATGAACTGCAGATGCTGGTTTAAACCTAGACACAAAAAGCTGGAGTAACTCAGCGGGACAGGCAGCATCTCCGGAGAGAAGGAATGGGTGACGTTTCGGGTCACGAAAAATAGTTTAATGGGATAATTATAGAACTTAGGACCACAGATCATCTGGAGAATGTTAATCGATGGGCAAGTGATTAAAACCATGACTGTGTATAGATGGTCAGATTCAGAGGAGTAAATGAACAAGTGGGGTGAAGGACTCTGGGGCAAGTTGGGCATCTGCAAATCCTACAATATTAACTTTAACAACAACATTCATTTTCTTAGTATCTTTAAAATAACAAAGATCTATCCTTGCCCCTCAGAGTTGTTAAGAAATATTATGTAGTCACTAAAAGTTATTTTTGGGGTAGTGATCCAAACCTTGGCCAAATGACTGAAAAGTACAGTGAATTTATAGATCGACTGGGATGTTAAAGGGAATGGAGAAGAGAGAAAAGAGGTGGAGAGGTTTAAAGGAGGAGAGACACCGCTGTATGCGATTCTTTGGGCTACAACAAGATAGAACATTGGAAGGATGCGTAGGAAGGAACTGCAGATGCTGGTTTAAACTAAAAATAGACAGATCTGGAGTAACTCAGCGGGACGGGCAGCATCTCTGGAGAAAAGGAATGGGTGACGTTTCGAGACGAGCCTCTTCTTCAGACTGAAGGTTCTCGACCTGAAACGTCACCCAGAGATGCTGTCTGTCCCGCTGAGTGACTGAAGAAGGGTCTCTACCCGAAACGTCACCCATTCCTCTCCAGAGATGCTGCCTGTCCCGCTGAGTTACTCCAGCTTTTTGTGTCTATCTAGAACAATGGAAGTGCAGGTCTGGGAATATCTAGGTCATGGTGATGACGAAATTGCTGGCCATGTTGAAAGGGGCACTGGGTTGTAGATTGCCATTGTCACAATCATGGGTTATCAATGATATCGAGCAGAGTCAACACAGTGCTACTGCAACAGTGTAAACCAGGACAAAGCAATTCATTAGAACTGAATGAGAAGGGCAGATTTCGGAGGCTGCTAATTGTTCAAGGACTTGGAAAGGGAAGATTTGAAAGGTTGTAGCTGTTAGAAACAGATTCTTCCCTGGGGAATGTGATATCGGCAGGTCTGAAATGGGACTATCTCGGAGAACTGTCAATACTAAGTAACATGGAGGCTGAGAAGGGAAGTTGTCAATACTGTGGCTTCATTTCATTTTGAAGAGATGCGAGGCAGGTTGGTCAGGTAAGCATTGGGACAGTTCAGGTAACAAATGCACAGTTGAAAGTTTTGGTGATAAACTGAAGCAAATGGAGACAACTGATGCTTTGACGGTTGAACGGAACCACCTTTGTGTGAAGGGATGTGGAGTTGCAAACTGAGCTTGAGATTGTGTGGGATGCCAAGGTTGCAACTGGTTTGGTTGAGCCGCAGTCAACTTTATTTTCCAGGTAACTTTAAAGACTTATTATCTATTTGGAGAAGTTGATTAAAAAAAATTAAAAAGATAACCTGAAGTGCACTAGAGCGTTAAATTATGAAAGCAGTTTGCATAACCTTGGCTTGTATTGGCTTGAAAGTAAGCATGCAGGTACAGCAGGCAGTGAAGAAAGCTAATGTCCTTCATTGCGAAAGGATTTGCGTTTAGGAGCAAGGAGGTCCTACTGCAGTTGTACTGGGCCCTGGTGAGACCTGGAGTATTGTGCCATTTTGGTCTCTTAATTTGAGGAAGGACATTATTGCTATTGAGGGAGTGCAGGGTAGGTTCACCAGGTTAATTCCCGGGATGGCGGGGCTGACATATGATGAAAGAATGCGTCGACTTGGCTTGTATTCACTGGAATTTAGAAGGATGAGTGGGGATCTTATAGAAACATATAAAATTGGATTGGACAGGCAAAATGCATGAAAAATCTTCCTGATGTTGGGGGAGTCCAGAACCAGGGGTCATAGTTTAAGAATAAGGAGTAGGCCAATTAGGACTGAGATGAGGAAAAACTTCTTCACCCAGAGAATTGTGAATCTGGAATTTTCTGCCACGTAACGCAGTGGAGGCCAATTCACTGGATGTTTTCAAGAGAGAGTTAGATTTGGCTCATGGGGCTAAAGGAATCAAGGGATATGGAGGAAAAAGCAGGAACGAGGTACTGATTTTAGATGATCCACCGTGATCATATTGAATAGATCATGTTGGCTCGAAGTGCCGAATGGCGTATTTTTCTATGTTTCTATGTTCTATTCACTTGAGTGTTGCAGATTGGGGGAGGGGGAGAAGCTGTAACTGTTAACGGGTATTTAGAAGGATGGATATGTGCTGTGGGAATAAAGAATGGGGTCACTTCAAAAGAAGAGCTAGGTCTTGATAAAGTGAATCGGGAAGCAATTTCTTCCTCGTCGAAAGGAAGGAAAAATCTGCAGCACTTTCTCCAAAGAGGTGGGGATCCTAGGGTAAAGGTATCAATAAATTTGTGTTGGGTCATGGAGGAATAATTAATTTGTTGGCCTAATTGAAAGGTAGAACAAGCCCAGGGGTGAAGGACCTACTTTCTATATCTAGTTTATTGTCCACATAAAGATAGCAGTCCTTTAATCATGAAGGGAATATTTTGTGTACTAAGGAAAACGTTCTGGCAAAAGAGGGACCAGTTGTTGCTCCAGTAAATCAAATTTATTTAAAATAAACCCAGAGGTGTGGTCCATAAGCAAGTTTTGATTCGGGGATCATTAGCTGAGGAAGTGCATGCACATTTGGTGTATTATTATGTAATGCAACCAGTGAAGTGGAAGAACAATTGCGTTCAACCTAACCTGTTTTACTATTGGATGTGTTTCCTGGTTATTATGGTCTGTGCTCCTCATTGTTTGCAACACAGGCTGTAATGGGCCCTATTGAAAAATGATGCTATGAATTAGTATTAATCATAATCCACAACAAGCAAAAGTAACCAAAATCTCACCTGAATCTAATTCACATACACTGTATTGGGTACAGTTCTGTGGTAATGGTGACGGATAAAACCGTATTGTGTTGTATATTGTACTGCACAATTCATCTATTTTGCACTAGTAATCTGGCAATTTCAAATTGAAGTCTCACTGTGGCCACCTGTGAATTTGAAAAATCATTTACAAAAATGTCAGGAAGTAAAAAGTGTGACAACAAATATATCTCCATTGACATTTCATCCTGCCTCTTGTGCTTGGTATGGTATCTGCATGGCTCTAACTGGACAATGATTGTTCATTCCAAGCTGCGCTTTTAAGATATCCTGGCAAACTGTCCAGCTGTATGAAACTGACAAGCAGGTTGCACACCATAGGGGAAAGCATGGGTGGTCAAAACATGTTGAGGGTGAGGACACATTCATGACTATTCAAGTCAGTGACATAGCTTGAGATTCAGGTGACTCTTTAGTAACTTTTCTCCTACCTCACCCATGCTGAGGTTCACAGGCACCTACAGCTATCAGAACCTTGCCTTGATGGTCATTTGTAAAGAGCAAGTGACCACAGATTGAATCAAGGTAATATGTCAATCTGCCATGTCTCCTATCATTTTCAATTTAAAGCTCCCATCAGAATGGCCACTCTGTTAATATTTTGGAGGCTAAAAGTACATGTCCACAAGTACCTCTGTTGTAGAAGAGAATGAATATTAAAAGAACTTACTTTAAAAAAGTATATGTAAATCTGATATTTCTCACCTGCTAATGTTCTCATTTTAAATTAATTAAGCCAGGACCAGAGTTAAGTGCTTCTTGAACTATAATCCTTTCTTCAACTCTAAGTGCATCATTCCACACTCATTTTCGGCATTTCCTTTTCAAGAATCTTGAATCACTAAAATTCCACATCTACTTTTCTTTCTCTTATTACTATAATCTACCCATTAAAACCTATACCATGTTTTGCCTAATTAATTGTCTCCCTTTTTCTTCAAAATAGCTTTGATCCTTTAATCAAGGATCAAGAATAAAGACTAATGCCTATGTATTACATTTTATATGATGATTATCTGATACTTACCCATCATTAGTCATGGCTCTGAGTATAGGAGCGTGAAGGTTACACTTGAAATGTGCACCGTTCCAGCCACAGCAATACTTTCTAGTAACGGGATTATTGATTTTGTGAGGGATTTACGATGACATTGCTGAGAATGAAAATCTGTAGCCATGGGGAAGGATTGGATAAGCCTGAGTTTTTTTAATTTGAAACGGTGTTTGCCGAGAGGGAGATATAATTGTGATATAAAATTGAGGGGAGAGATGGTGAATAGAAGGGCCTTATAATTCTGTTCATCAATTGCTGTTTTTTTCTTGTCTTAAACAGGAAAACAACTTGATGGAATATGGTGAGTTAATTCGTTTTCATTTTTCAAAATATTTTATCTGTAATAGTGTTGTTTATGAACCTATATTTTAATATATTAAAAATCTTTTGTTTCTGGTCCTCTCAGGCATACTGCAATAGTTGTGAACGGAGAAGAGTTCTTCTATGGTTCTGGTGGAATCGCGAACTGTCAGCCGGTAAGTGTATTCTTATCTTTTACAGAAATATTTCCTTCGGTATAGACTCGCTCTGTTTCAACTGATTTACTGGTTGGTGTTAAGACACTTGCAGGCAGAAATCCTGCCATCTAGCCAATGCAGCACCTCTGGACAAAACTCCCATCCAGCCCAAGTGGGCAAACGTGACCTTGAACCACTCATTATTTTCTAATGGTAGAAACATAGAAAATAGGTGCCAGGAGTACGCCATTCGGCCCTTCGAGCCAGCACTGCCATTCAATATGATTATGGCTGATCATCCAAAATCAGCACCCCAGTAGTTAAAACTTCTACCTTCCTTTTTTAAAAGAAATATTTTAGAAAATTAAGGAGACAGTCTCCATTTCTCTCCTACACCATGGAGTTCTGCTCTGGTGATCTATTACCCCATCAGTAAAATACAAAATGCTAGTGACATCTGCCCCTGCTTGTTTCTATAGATGCACGGGTACTTGTTTCCCTACCTTGATTCCACCCAACAAACACAACATCCGCCTGAAATTTGTGTCCACATCTTTTGGTCCAGGTAGTTCTGCTATAATGCGATAGTTTCATTCTTAAGTAAACTCGGGTTACAGAAAATCGTGTTGTAAAAACAGTCGTGTCAATGGAGAGAACGGGGTTTCAGACTCTGACTCTACACCAGTTATTTTTCTCCCCCATGGGATTTTTAGAAATGAAGGCTCCTGTTTAATAGAGGCAGTTCTGCTATTCCGACTAGTCTGAAGAAGGGTCTTGTCCCGAAACGTCACCCATTACTTCGCTCCAGAGATTCTGCCTGTCCCGCTGAGTTACTCCAGCATTTTATGTCTCTCTTTGGTTTAATCATCTGCAGTTCTTTCCTACATAGTTCTGCTTCCATAATGCAAATTGGATATAACGCGATCAATGAATTGGGAAACGGTATTTGCATTACGCTCGGCTAATTGGTTATAACTGTTGGAAATTGGCAAGCAGAATAAATTGCTCTTGGCAGACACCATTGTCTCTTAAGAACACAACTGCTACTTGCACCACAGGTGGTCATTACAATTGACAAGCACTCCACTTCTATTGACTCATGTGCAATGTTACTCTATTAAACAAAGTACACACAGCCTGTAGTATTTTCAGGAACAGATATAAACCCGTAACTTAATATAACTAGTTTTGAAAATCCTGTGGGGAAAAATAACTCTTATTGGACCCTGAAACTCTAGTCCCTAAGCCCCTTTATCACCATTGAAACAGTTGTTTTTATAACCCGATTTTTTTAATTTATTTTTTTGCATCTGTAGTTGTTTGTTTCTATTTTGTATGACATGAGATTTCTTGGAAATGCGACTATCACATTGCAGCAGACAACTTTTTATTTTTTTTAATTTAATTTTATTATTTTATTTTATTACTGCAAGCTAAAAGTACTAATCGGCCGTAAAGGGGCGGCATACCAATAGAGTTGCTGCCTTATAGCGCCAGAGATCCGGGGTCGATCCTGACCCCGTCGTCTGTAAAGAGTTAGCATGTTCTCCCTGAGACAGCATGGGTTTTATCCGGGTGCTCCGGTTTTCTCCCACACTCCAAAGATGTGCGGGTTTGTAAGTTAATTGTCTTCTGTAAATTATCCCTAGTGTGTCGGATAGTGCTAGTGAATAGGTCATCACAGGTCGGCATGAACTTGGTGGGCCAAAGGGCTTGTTTCCACGCTGTATCTCTAAACTAAACTAAAAACTAAACAGTTACATTGTTTAGTAGTGTATCATTGCACAAGTGTCAATAGAAGTGATTTGTCAATTACTGAATTAAAGTCTGAAGAAGGGTCTCACTCCGAAACATCACCCATTCTCTCCAGAGTTGCTGCCTGAGTTACTCCAGCATTGTGTCTATCTTTTGTTAATTTCAATAGCCACCTACAGTGAAACCTTTTAACTGTATTCTTATGAGACCAAGGGTATTATGGAAATAGTTTTTTTTCACTGCGACTTTTTTTTAACCAAGACATGTTTCATCGCCTCTCAATTTCCAACGTAACTATTAAGTGAGTCTACAGTTAGCAATCAAAACCACTTCATATCCAACCATAATACAAAAATGTTCCAAATTTCATCAGTCCTGTTATGTGCAAATTCACATTATGGCTGAACATGCATTATTTCAGAACTATCTGTACTTTCTTATTTAATGTTCAAAACAACTGTGGCAGAACTGTGCAGTTATCAAGTTCAGGAATCCTAGCCAATTTCCTTTTCCCTGACCAGGATATTGAGCAGACAGCTCTCCTGGGATGAGCTAATTCGGCATAAACATGAGAATGGAGAGTAGATTACAGAATATAAATGTGGTAATGAGATTGATGGGATTGCTCTAAGAGCTGACATGGGCTTCCTCCTGTGTCATGAGGTAATGTGAGTCGTTTTGGTTCCATGTGACCGACAGAGGGAGCGCTATTTTGGAAAGAAATATCGCATTGTTGTCTCCACACCTTGCATCGTTGCATTCCTTTAGGTTTACTGCCCCCGTGCAGTGGTTGCCGGTCGAGAATCATTTGAAAATTTGATTCCAGTTCTTGTTGGCTCTTCTCTTCCCACAAATTACTGGGAAATGGTGGTGATATCCAGGGATAGGGTGATAAGCACAACATTTGTACCCTTGTTGGATCCAATTACACCTTTGTGCCATGTTGTCTTATTTATCTTTATTCGATTCCCAGGGTGGGACCTTGCTTGGACCACCAGACACTGTTGTTGATCTTGGTACCACAGAAGTAACTGAGGAATTAATCATGGACTATTTAACATCTTTGGGAGAGTCGTCCTTCAGGTTAGTCCCTAGTTGTTTCTTGTGTTCTCGAAACACAGACGTGGTATACCCTAGCACCATGTAGTTTTGAGCAGAGGCATAATACCTACCCCTCTTGTCGGTGCCCATCTGTTACTTATGAGGCTTTGACCCGTCTTTTTCCAGCTTCTCCCCTCCTAACACAATGACGGAAGGAGGGTCACGACCCAAAACGACGCCTATCTATTTCCTCCACAGATGCTGCCTTATCCTCTGAGATATTCCAGAACCTTGTGATTTGCTCAAGTTTCCAGCATTTGCGGTTTCTTGTGTCTCCACAAGAACATCCAAATGTCTTTTAGCAACGTGAACAGTGCCAAAATGTACAAATTTTTTTTTTTAAATCAAAAAAATCTAGGTTTTATGCACCTTTTGTTAATTTCAATAGCCACCTATAGTGAAACTGGTAACTGTATTCGTAAGAGACAAGGGTATTATCGATATAGTTTTTTTTTCACTGCGACGTTTTTTTACCAAGACATGTTTCATTGCCTCTCAATTTCCAACTATTAAGTGGGTCTACAGTTAGCAATCAAAACCACTTCATATCCAAAAATGTTGCCATCTGCCGCATTATAAATCCATATAGAATCTGGGGATGTGAATGTTATACCTTGCTGCCATTGAGGAATTGCATGCCACAGAAGACTGAACAGCATTTATTAAAAGGGTTTGGCCTGAAATGTTGCCCATTTCCTTCGCTCCATAGATGCTGCCTCACCCACTGAGTTTCTCCAGCACTTTTGTCAACCTAGCATTTATTAAAAGCCTTTTTATCATAATCTTGTCTTGAAAATGTTGACTCACCATGGGAAAGTTCCACAAGAATTGCTTTATCTGCTGCAGATTTTGATTGATTGAATTAGATTTTGATTGATCACATTAAACAGGGCTTCGAATAACACATGCCATTTCCTCCACCTGTCACCGTCAGTCTGCTGGAGTTCTCCAGCACCATTTTAATTGTAACTTCTATTTCTCATGTTGAGACACGGGCAGATATGCCATTTCAAATATTTATTGCGCTTGCACTCTTCATGTTTTGTTTAGTTTAGAGATACAGTGCCAAAAGCAGTCCCTTCGGCCCACCGAGTCCACACCGACCAGCGATACCTGCACATTAACACTATCCAACACACACACCAGGGACAATTTTTACATTTATTCCAAGCCAATTAACCTAGAAAACCTGTACATCTTTGGAGTGTGGTAGGAAATTAAAGATTTCGGGGAAATCCCAATCAGTCACGCGGAGAAAGTACAAACTCCGTACAGACAGCACCTGTAGTCGGGATCAAACCTGGGTCTCTGGTGCTGCAAGCGCTGTAAGGCAGCAACTCTACCGCTGTGCCACCGTGCCGCCCGCTCTTTAGTCTTCAAAGGACGATGAAAAGATGCAACCAACCCATCTCCTTTTCAAGTTCAAGTGAGTTTATTGTCATTTGTCCCTGATAGGACAATGAAATTCTTGCTTTGCTTGGCACACAGTACATAGTAGGCATTTACTACAAAACAGATCAGTGTGTCCATATACCACAATATAAATATATACACACATAAACAAATAAACTGATAAAGTGTAAATAGCAGATAATGGGCTACCAATAATCAGAGTTTTGTCCGAGCCAGGTTTAATAGCCTGATGGCTGTGGGGAAGTAGCTATTCCTGAACCTGGTTGTTGCAGTCGTCAGGCTCCTGTACCTTCTACCTGAGGTAGCAGGGAGATGAGTGTGTGGCCAGGATGGTGTGGGTCTCTGATGATACTGCCAGCATTTTTGAGGCAGCGACTTCACACTTGGCCACCAGACCCGCTGAGTTACTTCAGCATTTTGTGTCTATCTTTGGTTTAAACCAACATCTGCAGTTCCTTCCTACACATGAATACCATAACAATTGAAATGTTGCCAAAGAGATCTCTTTCTGGGCATCTTAACTTCTACTTGACCTGATTAACTGTTGTGTGGAAACTTTAACTTCAGCCTTTTTGCCGTCCACAGGGGAGAATGCTACAAGCTTTTTGAACATAACTGCAATACCTTCAGTAATGAAGTGGCCCAGTTTCTCACTGGAAAGAAGATTCCATCCTACATCACAGACCTGCCTTCTGAGGTTTTATCAACGTGAGTACATGTTGCCCTTGTTTTTTTGTTATTCTGCTATTTGCTGTGTTCACTTCTGAATGCACTGTTCTGCATTGGGGCACTGCAGGACTTTAAAGACTCGGGGAGCAAAAGTAGCATTTATCTGATCTAAGCAGACCCAAGTTCCTGAGTTTGGCCTGTTGGCTCCACACAATTAGGCAAAATATCTCTGGTCTAGGGAGGGGGGTCAGTAGGCTTATCTGCCTGTGTGGATTCACTATCCATACCGCAATACAATGATCAACACTAGAAATTGTGGATGTATGTGAGCTATGATGGCCCTCTTTTGTTATAGTTGAATTTAACCTACAGCATGGAGGCAGGCCATTCGGCCCACCGAGACTACACAGACCACTGATCACCCATTCACATAAGTTCTAAGTTATCTCACTCACACACACACGCCATTTTAACAAAAAAAAAGGGCCAATTCATCTATAATCCTGCATGTCTTTGAGTAGCTGGCAGCATTGCCTGCATTCACTCTAGGGCACAGTAATGTTAAACCACCTGTTCCCAAGAGACCTATATCCTAGTGAGGTATTTGTGCCTCTGAATGGAAGAGTGAAAATGAACAACAAAGACTAACTCTGGACTTTTTCTATGTTGCTCTCTCTCCCTCCCTCTCTCCTCTTTGTTTTCAGTCCTTTTGGTCAACTCATTAAGCCAATCCTCGACTCTGTCCAGATTCAACCAGTGGCAGGAACCAGCATCAATGAGAATAATCGGAGCTAATAGAAGCAACTCCGAGAGCTGCTGTCCGTGAAGACACGTGGTCACCAGCCTCGCAGAACTAAACAGTGATCGCAAGAAAAATGAAGATTTCTCTTCAAGTATCTTTCATCATACCTAACATGTTGAAAAGTGGTAGAAAGTTTCTTTTCTAAAATCTGTTTGAAAAAGTGCATATACATTGTACACATACTTTACTGAACTTTATAGTGCAATATTTCAATTTTCATGGCCCTTTGTCAGCTGTCTTTGAGTGAATGATGTTACTAGGCACTCATGTGACTTTGCATTCTTTCTTGCAATACAATATTTTTACCCCTATCATCACCTGTCCTCTGGATTCTTCCTAAAATATACCAGCACCTTGGACTTGTTGGTGTTTATCCACTGTAGTGCCAGTATCATTGCCAATGCTTTGAACAATGCAAGGGATAACCTTTCCAGTATTGCCACTGGAGTTATTACTGAATAAATGTGTTCCATAATACTGATTGTGGGGAGGGTAATGTAATTTCAGTCATTATTGCACTTTCATGTCTTAGTTGCTTGACTCAACTTGCTGACCATTTGTATCTTGCTCTGACACGGTGCCATTGATGGAATTTGTTCCAGACTCCATTGTTCTGGAGGTTTCCGATGTCCCCTTCAGTTCAGGATTTTTTACCTTGTCTACCGTTACATCTTGTTGAAGACAGGCCTCTGCGTGCCTTTCCTTCTGGTACAGTTTGTCGGCATTAACTATTTCCATCCCAGTGACATCTTAACGTTCACAGTACAAATCCGTATGAAGTATGGACTAAATTTTAGTACTTGGACAACTAACTTTTTTCATTCAATTCTTTTTCATAGGCACTTATTTTAAAAAAAATGTTTCTAGTTTGTTAACTCTCATTTCACTGACTTCTATCTGACCAAGTCAGGAGTGTACTGCTTCCCAATAAATATTGGTTGAAGGATGGAATCAGGCCAGGTTTCCCAGTTTCAGACTACCTCATTCTCCATTCATCATCACCACCACTGTTCCCACAATTTCTTCCGATTATTTCTGCTGTCCAGAATATGGTGCTGGGGAATGGTTCATGGTTGACAAACAATCTTTCCTTTGTAGCTGAGCACTTTGACCACCTTATTAAGTTCCCTTAAGACCCTGTCCCACTGTACGAGGTAATTCAGGAGTTCTCCCGAGTTTTCCCCTGATTCGAACTCGGAGAATGTCCGTAGCGGGTCCGTAGGAGTTTGTGGATGTCTCATAGCGGCTCGTACGAGTAAAAAGTAACCGTTTTTTTTCATCACGAGTATTTTTTTACTCGTGGACATTTTTTTGCAGGGATGAAAAAACGTCACGAGTTTACCGGATTTCCCCGAGTACCTACTGTTAGCATTACGAGCCGCTACGAGACATCCACGAACTCCTACGGACCCGCTACGGACATTCTCCGAGTTCGAATCGGGAAAACTCGGGAGAACTCTTGAATTACCTTGTGCAGTGGGACAGGGGCTTAACTATTCATCCTCTAGGTGGGCATCCTATTTAAGCACATCCCAAGGAGTGAGATGTAGTTGTTTTGCACAGTTTAGCATTTCCATTATTTTTGAGGGTCTTTTAAATAAGCAGGTCAGAAATCATTCCAGTGGTTGAGATCAAACAACAGCAGGTCATCTGATTCCAGGCTTTAAACCTACTCTCCTGACTTCACCAGGACTGTGTTAATTTGATGTTGCAGCTTAGGACAAAATGTGGGCCAGACTTGCCCAATAGTCACCAGAATGCAGACTCGACCCCGACGGTGGTAAGGAGATGTTACAGCCCCCACCCCAGTCTATTCCACTGTTGTCTATATATATATATTGCCCACTCTCCAAGTGAAGACTTGGGAACAGAGGAGAAATACTGAACAATGAACTGAGTTGCAACTAATTTTGACTGGATCAACTGGTTTGGTAACTGAATGGTAGCAGGTGTTTTGATGAACAAAATATATTCTGGTGTATTGTGTGAGGGTGTGCAAGTTGTGTTTTTTAAATACATGGAGCTATTGGATGGCCCTGGTCTATGCGGCAAGAGATGTTCTTGATCTTTTTAGGTTGAAAACAATCATTTCTATGAAAATACTTTTGGTTTTGTAGGTTTGTGGGTCTGCTCCAATATCCTGTTGCTTGATGCCTGCTATGAACTCCCAGGAACACCGGGCTAATTTAAAATATCAACTAACGAAACACTCTGCAGTATGATGGGCATTGAACCCTGGCATCTGACAGTGGATTGGTGTATCTGGAACTGATTGATTTTTTTCCCTTAAGGATATTGTAAAAATCCTTTGGGTGGGGAACGGTTTTCAGCCTCGTGAAATGAAAAGCATTTTTTGCATCCGCCTAACATGGGAGTATTGAGGGAATGGAAACCTGAGCAGTTTTGAGCATATCATAGAATTCCATGACCAGTTATCAATTCACTTCTTGTTGCATCAGTTATATTGTTCAATCTCATTCTGTTGACTCTCCTCCTTCCAAGCGTTGGTATCGTTTTACGGGGTCACTAGCTACTGATGCAATTCCACCTTTCCCAATGCCAATTCCCTTGTTCCTCAACCATCAAAGTAAAAAGAACATCAGTCCATTTAGCACAGAAAAAGTCAGTGAAGTGGGGCGGGTGATGGGAATCACCTTGACCCTGCAGTGGAAGCTGACTTTGTGACCTTGCTTGCTTTGAATTGGATGAACTTGATCTCCACTCTTTATGAAGCTATGAAGGAGACTATGAAGTTATTTAAGCCTAGCCTGTGACCAGATTTAAATTTGCAGTTTGAACTTTTGCCATCTGCAACAGTTAGAAATGTAGCTGCCACTGGAAAGCAATAACCCAGTTCATAATCAATATAAATGTATCAGCAGCATTTTTGGTGCCCTGCAAGATTGCTCCACCTTATTATTCTAGTGGAATATTTCAGTGTAAACTGAAAGACTGTGACATAAAGCCCCCCTCTCTTTATCTTGAACCATCTCTGTCTAAAGCAATCGACAGGGTAGGTGGTCCTAAAAGCCAAGAGGGTTCATGGGCTCCTGCAACAGCAAGTTAAGGGGAGAGGAGGTGTGTATGAGGTGGGCTTGTTGAGGTTGGCCTTCGTGTTCCTGAACCTCGTGTAAGACGACAAAAGATTAGGCAAGGTTTAAAGTCTGAATTGCTATCCAGTATTACTCCCACAATGGCAGACATGAAACTTGGAAGGCCAGAAATGCTCAAATAGTCAAATGCAGCATTTGTGGAGAGAGGAACACATTTAATGTTTCATCTCAATAAGGTCAAACCTAACCATAACTGCATAGAGTAACTTGCATTCCAATTTAAACCTTTCCTGGTATAGGTTTTGTGCACAATATTGTTCTCGTTTAATACATTCTGTTTACAGTGGTCTAAATGTTGGTAGTTTCTGTGGCTTATTTTGGTGGATTTCAGCTCTTGCAAACCAATGACTTAGTGCTGCTTAAAGTTACAGACAACAAGGTTGCAAGTCCTTTCTGAGTACAGCACTTCAAACTCGTAAGACGAGGGGGAAACTGTTTTCTCAGCGATTAAAACTTAGTTTAATTTATTGTTTCAAAGAGGCATTGTCTGGATGAGGTTAGAAAATGGGGGGATGGCTAGTCAGTACCCATTAAAACTTAATTTATAAATCTGTCATATTTTGCATTTGTGATTCTAATAGGTGTTCATTTTTACTTAAATGGTTATTTAATATATGTTTTAAATGTTCCTTGACTATTCCTTTGGCTGATGATTTGGAAATCGTGCTGATTCACTGTATCCAATTACTCTGGCAAGTTGTGAAACTGCTTACTGCTGGAAATCAGCCCATGTTGCTTGTTGTATTGATTCATCGACAGGCTGTCTGTCAGGTGTAGCAGCTTTCGGTGCCCATTACTTGCAGACCAACAGTGCCGAGTTTTATCATTCATTATTGGTGAGGTTTTTTTCTTGAATTGATTTGGTCGCTGGGTTTGAATGACTATAACTGCATTGACTTGATGGAAGGGTAGGTGGTTTGTGACACTGCTTGTCTTGTTCTCAGGAGTACTCCTGGCAGCTGGTTATGAGGTGGCATTGTTTAACCTGCATCCATGAGTATCAAAAAATTGTCGTCAGGGAGCTAAATGGGACACCTGGGGTGCCCTGGGGGTAAATTTGGAGCTGCCTTTCAAATCTGGTGTTGACGGAACTACAGATTAATTTATGCAACTGTTGCATAGTAGTGTCTCTTTCACCGTGCCCCATGGAGGGCATCTGAGCAGACCTGGAGTGTAATTGTGAAAGGTAGTTTGTGAATACCCCAAATTCAATCCTGAATCTCTTCTCTGGAGGAATATGGCTGGCCCTGATGTGAAGCTGTGCAGGGTCAAATGCACATTGAAAATGCCCATGCAGTTCATCTCTCCATGGTGCACCCTGCAAATGAGCCTAGAGCTGGAACAATGTGTGGCTTGTATGTGTCTTCTCCATGCTGCTGCCTTGCACTGCCCTGATTCTGCCACTAGAGGCTGCAGCTTCTTTCCGTATGTAAAAAACAATACATAATGCTTGATTGTATCTCAGCAGGTCAGGCAGCGTCCCTGGAGAACATGGATAGGCGATGTTTGGAGTCTGGACCCTTATAGCCATCTGAAGAAGGGTCCTGACCCAAAACATCATCTAGCCATGTTCTCTAGGGATGCTGCCTGACTTGTTAATCCAGCACTTTGTGTGTGTGTTTTTTAATAAACTGGCATTTGCAGTTTGTTTCTTCTTTCCACACAAACTGCTGGAAGGATAAGGGCCTGTCCCACTTGCGCGACCTCTACAGGCGACTGCCGGCATCCGTGATAGGTCGGCGAAATTGTCAACATGTTTAAAATTCAGCGGTGACCAGAAAGACGCTACGACTCTTTGGAGACCTCTCACAACCATAGGAGACCTCTCACGACCACGGTCGTGAGAGGTCTCCTATGGTCGTGAGAGGTCACCCACGACATGTTGCCTGTATAGTCGTGAGAGGTCTCCTCTAGTCGTGAGAAGTCTCCAAAGTCGAAGCGTCTTTCTGGTCGCCGCTGAATTTTCAACGTTGAAAATTTCGGCGATCTACCACGGGTGCCGGAGGTCGCCTGTAAAGGTTGCGTAAGTGGGACAGGCCCTTTACACTGTCTGTTTTAAACTGGAGACTGAGGTGGCAACTTCCAACAGGATTGCTCCTGCATTTTCTTGAATCTTCTAGTGTGGTAGAGTACTGGGTTGACCAAAGATTGTATATAAATATCCAGGGGATAGGGACAGCTACTAGTTTTGGCACAGTGTAGAGAGAGAATGTGTTGGTTTACATCAAGTCCTGTGCAGTTAAACCTGCTCATCGGCAGAACTATTTCAAGGAATTTTTCAGTCTAGTTTTGGGTGCTAATTACATAATATAGACTAACTATGAAGATAATATTAAGAGTGGGGATGGGAGCTGGAGAAGACACAATTTTGAATTGTCAGCAAAACTAAAATTGTTCTTAAAACTTCATCGGTGCTTTTGCAATGTTTCTTGTTACTCAGCTGAAGCATAATTAGGCCAGTTAATGCTGGTCTTGCCAGCAAAGGCCACATCCTGAGAATGAACTAAAAACAAGCCAGGATCTGATCATTACGTCCTTACCAACGCTGCATTTCCAATGTTGCTATAATACCAGAGAAAGAGAAAATATCAACAAACATGCTTTTGTTCACATGTGCTCTTTCATCTCACACCCAGTTGCCGGTTTTCATGTTCGACTTACGTGGGAAATTAGTATTTACAAAAGTGGGTTTAAACCAAAGATCCTATAGCGGAGCAAGATAGACCACTCCTGCCAAATGCAATGGGCTGACGTGTAGTACGCAACAGAGGGCCTTTTATTCATCCATTTCCGTAACCCGACCCGACTCGCAGTGTAATTAACGTTGCGGGGGAACAGTTTGTGTTAATAAATTATAATTCTGAAAATGAGAAGATTTTTACCAAAGAACTTTTATTTTTACGAGGATGTTTCTGTAACCGGCTTCCGTCTCCGCACTAATTATCTCTGCTCCGCTATAGGATCTTTGGTGCAGAGACGGAAGCCGGTTACGGAAATGGAGCCGAAAATTGCCCATGACCGTACTATGTCTCTTTTTCGTCGCGTGATCGGTCTTGCTCGCTATAGGATCTTTGGTTTAAACCATGAGCATTGAATGAAAACTAGGGTGCTGGATGAGTCATTTCCACACTTGGCCATTTTAATGCAATTACCATTGTTTGACGAAATGTTATAATGCTGATCTACCGGGCAAAGCTGTGGTCTTGTTTAGCTGCGCCTTTCGCACTTGGTCGATGTACGACTCGGCATTTTCCAATCTAGTTCCCAATCCCAGGGTGGAGCTGGCTTCATAACTTGCTGTCTGTCAGCTCAGCACATTTGTCCTCTTGTTTCTCCCTCATGCTCATACATAGAGCAGCGTTTAAACAAGGCTCCCCACCCAAACTCCAGTTATGAAGTAGGCAGACTTTAAAGTGCCCCTTTTTACACGACTTGAAAAATGCTTGTGGAATCATGGGGACCAAGAAAAGCTCTCCTCACCCCACAACGGGTCCTTTATGTGACACCCATTATTCTCCCAGCTGAAAGGATTGTGTCTAACTCACTGCCTGACAGGGCAGCCTCAGCCAAACTCTAACCAGCTGCTCACAACATCCTGACTGATTTTACCTTCTGCCTTGCCCTGAATGGGTGCTTGTATAGTTGAACATTTGCACAGCAGTGTTTTTAAACAAATCGCATTCTATATCACTCTCAACTGGGTGTGATCAGCTTTTTTTCCTTTCAGAAATATGTGGGGAATTTTTTTCTTTCTGCTACGAAGTTCCTTGTATTTCGGCAGTACACTCCAACTTGTTTCCTCATAACTAGGCGGGTTTTAAATGTCTGTTTTGTAAATTGTTTTTGCTTCAAATAAATTGCATTAAATTGCAGTTGCTGCTTACTGTTCCATTAGTTTTGTTTGATGCAATATCTTTTTAATTTTTGCACAGTAACTATACCCGAGACAAATTTGTTTCATAAGAATGTGCGTACCTACCATTTCCACCGATAATAAAGATTTTTTTAAACTTTATGTTGTTGACTTGAATCATATTAATATTTGGATGACAAACCAAATGCAATGGTCAATGTGATGTAAGAGGTATCTATTAGATATAATTGAAGTACCTCCAGAAGTGATTCAGTAAGAGAGATACAAAGTGCTGGAATAGCTCAGCGGATCAGGCAGCATCTCTGGGGGAAATGGATCGGTGATGTTTCGGGTTGGGTCTGAAGGAGGGTCCCTACTCGAAATGTGATCCATTTTCTGCAGGAATGCTGCCTGACCTGCTGAGTTACTCCAGCTTTTTGTGTCTAACTGTGGTGTAAATGAGCATCTGCAGTTCCATTTAATTACATGAAGTCAAAAAGAAACTTGGCTCCAATTGATGTCTGTGGATTGAAGGCAACTTGCTCATCCAGTTGCAGAGTGAAAAATAATAATGGCATTGGGTAATTCAGATAGAAGTGATTAGCTTTCTTCTTCCCCCACCCACCCCCAACCACCCCCACATCAGTCTGAAGAAGGATCTTGACCCGAAATGTCGCCTTTTTCCTTCGCTCCATAGATGCTGCCTCACCCGCTGAGTTTCTCCAGCATTTTTGTCTAGCTTCTATATTGGAATCTGTTTACTGAATGAACAAAATGCTGGAGTAACTCAGTGGGTCAGGCAGCATCTCTGGGAAAAATGGGTGGGTGACATTCGGGTCTGGTCTGAAGAAGGGTCTCGACCCGAAAACGTCGCCTATTCCTTTTTTCCAGAGACGCTGCCTGACCCGCTGAGTTACTCCAGCTTTTTGAGTCTCTGCCTTTGGTTTAAACCAGCATCTGCAGTTCTACCCTACATATTCAGGAGAGAAGTTTGGTAACCCTTCTCCGTCCCCTCCTGCAGAGGGCAGTTATGTGTTGGCAGTTTTAATGTTTGATGACAGTGCATTTATAGGCAATGTGCTTCAGAGGCCTGGGTGGAAGGTGTGGAGATTATAGTGGACTTCACACATCCCTGTAACATAGTTCTCAATTAAAGGCATAATGTGCTTTTAGTGGAGTTTGTATTTCTCCCCTCGTGACCCGTTCTGAAGCCGCAAAATCCTTTTGCCATCAATTTGAAGTGTGGTCATTGTGACAAACAGCAATGTGACAAAGGTCAGAAAAGCTCTCTGATGCTTATTTAGAGACAGGAATTGGCCAGGGTCAACGCACCGACTCTCAAAATAGCACCGTGGAATCTTTCAGTTCAACTTGAGAGGACAGACAGTCCTGGTTCTCACAAACTCATTTAACGGCGTAGTGCCCACTCGATGCTGTACGAATGATGGCGTCTGTTTGTGCTTCACCCTCTGACACGTAGTATGAACTCTGAGTCAGAGGCAACAGCTTACCCAACTGAGCTGCAGCTGCTATAAAACTTTTATCCGTTTTGACTTCGGTCTCTTAAAACATAAGCCCACCCCCTCCCACGGTGATAAGCTGCCCCAGCTGCCATTTTAAGTGCTAGATAGCACCTTTGTTTTTATATATATCATATGGATTTCACATCAGATAAAGTCATTGCTATGACCCAGAAGTTGATCTTTGCTAAGGGAAACTTTTACACTCCTTGTATCCATGGATAGACTTAGAATAGGAAGATTCAAGAGTGCCGCAAAAATAATTATTAACTCAAATCAAGTCAATTTTATTTCTATAGCACATTTAAAAACCACTCTCGTTGACCAAAGTGCTTTACATCAGTGCAGGTACTAATGTGCTACATACAATGGTACATAGATCTAACAATACATACATAAATACAGCGCTCCCTCAGAGGACCTCAAGAAACGCTTGTGAGTAGAAATAGGTTTTAAGTCTAGACTTAAAGGAGTCTATGGAGGGGGCAGTTCTGATGAGAATAGGGATGCTGTTCCACAGTCTAGGTGCTGCAACCGCAAAGCACAGTCGCCCCTGAGCTTAAACCTGGAACGGGGGATTGTCAGTAGCCCCATGTCAGCCGACCTGAGGGACCTGGAGGTAGAATGGTGGGTTAGCAGATTTTTGATATAGGTGGGGGCAAGCCCGTTAAGGGCTTTGTATACATATAGGAGGAGCTTGAAATTAAACTGTAGGTTGCAAGCAAGCAAGCTCCCCTGATTATTCCAGTCCTTGGTAGATACTTATAACATTCCAAGATACAGGAGTATGTGCTCCGGTGAGGAGAGCCACCGCAAGGCCTGTGTGCGGAAGGAGCCCAGTCTTAGGTTCTACCACCATTGGAGATTGAGATCAGATCAAAGCTCTGAGCTGCTGCCATATCTAGGCATGAACATTTAAACTGCAGGTGCGTGGAATACCCTCCTGGACAATACCTATTTTCAGTTATGGTGAACTCCTGTGAGTGCTAAAGGCAAGGCAGAAGCCATCGCAACCGTACACAGCCCTTCCTCCCCAGCTTCACCTGAGGGACTGTAGAGGTGCCACAACATAATCTCAAGGGCAGTCAGGGATGGGCACTAAATGCCATTGATGTTCACATCCTTCAAAATGAATAAATAATAATAAGAATAACAAATCCTTCGCCCACCAAGAGTCGAGGGTGTTTTATTGTCATATGTCCCAGATAGGACAATGAAATTTCTACTTGCAGCCCGACTGTGTGTGTGTGTGTGTGTGTGTGTGCTTTACTGCCTGAATCTTGCCCTACCCTCCCCCCTCCTTTCCCCCCTCCCTTCCTCACTTCCCTCCTCTCCCCTTCCTCTCCTCCTCTCTCCTTTCTCTCCTCCTCTCTCCTTCCTCTCCTCTCCCCTCCCCTCCACTCCCCTCCCCTCCCCTCCACTCCACTCCACTCCACTCCACTCCGCTCCGCCCCGCCCGTGACGTGCCTGAGAACCACTTCCCCGCATGTGACCAAGCGACCGACCGCAGTGTGTGAGCGCTCTGTTCCAAAGATCTTTGCTCTGTTCTGCTCTGGGCAGCAGCAGCAGCAGCAGCCGCCGCCGGGACGCTGCAGTCGGGCTGATGGCTCAGCCCCGGCCCGACCCTCACACCCTCTGCCTCTTTGACGTGGATGGGACGCTCACTCCGGCCCGGCAGGTAGGTCAGTCTGAAGAACGGTCTGGAACCCGAAACCCGTCCCTTCTCTCCACAGATGCTGCCTGTCCCGCTGAGTTACTCCAGCGTTTTGTGTTTGACTTCGGTGTAAACCAGCATCTGCAGGTCACTTCCTACACAGGTAGACAAGCAAAGGCGGCCTCCCCTCGCTGTTGGTGCAGATCGAGCACATTTAACATTGGGACAGGAGTTGCAACCTGGTCTAACCACAGGGCGACCTTCGCACCCTCAGAATGTGGATACATATGAGGTTATCCACTTTGGTGGCAAGAACAGGAAGATTATTATCTGAATGGTGTCAGATTAGGAAAAGGGAGATGTGAGTCATTCCCAATTCAATCTCTGACATTTGGACATGTACGTGGATAGGATAGGTTTTGGAGGGATATGGGCCAAGCACAGGAAGGTGGGACTGGTGTAGATGGGACATGTTGGTCGGCGTGGGCAAGTAGGGCCTCTTGTATGACTCCATGACAATGAGCTGCCCTGATAGACTCTCCAACCTGTTCCCCTATCTTGGTCCTTCACACTCTTCCCCTCCCCCACCCCCAACCTGACCCCTGACACCTGTCTGTCTGACCAAACCTTTTGTTGTCCACCCCGCCCTACTAGGTCGACTCACTAAGTCTCGTGTTTCAACGACCTCGCTCACATGACTGGCATTGCGATATTTCCGTGCGTGAGAGGAGCTACGTAAATGCAAGTCATTGTTTGCCTTTGGGACTGAGTCATGGATTGTCCGCTGTCTAACCATGAACACTTATCTCGTTGCGCAAGCCATTGATTGCAACTCAGTCAGAATCAAAGATCCTATTGTCCAAGATAGCCCACTCGACGAAAAAGCCGTAGTAGGGTCATGGGTAATCTTTAACGCCATTTTAGTAACCGGCTTCCGTCTCCGCTCTAGTATCTTTCAAAGATCCTATAGCGAGCAAGATAGCCCACTCGACGAAAATGACGTAGTACAGTCATGGGCAGATTCATGGGTAATTTTCGCCCCCATTTCCGTAACCGGCTTCCGTCTCCGCACCAAAGATCCCATAGCGGAGCAAAGATACTAGTGCAGAGACGGAAGCCGGTTACGGAAACATCCTCGTGAAAATATAAGTTCTTTGGAAAAAATCTTCTCCTCATTTTCAGAATTATAATTTATTAACACAAACTGTTCCCCCGCAACGTTGATCACACTGAGAGTCGGGTCGGGTCCGGTTACTGAAATGGATGAAAAAAATGCCCACGTTCCTCTCGGTTGCGTACTACACGTCAGCCCATTGCATTTAGAAGGAGTGGTCTATCTTGCTATAGGATCTTTGGTATCTTTGCTTTGGTGATGGCATCTTCATACACAAATCATCTTGTTTCATGCCTAGTCTCCCTTATTAACTTTGAACATACAAAATATTGCCATTCGGAAGGAGCTCCAGAAAATCCCGCCATAGGATCTTTGGTCAGAAAACTTCGACAGTGAGACACCCTCAATGATAGTGAGTCAGGGGAGGGGCCCAGTTCATTCCCAATTCAATCTCTGACATTTGGACATGTACGTGGATAGGATAGGTTTTGGAGGGATATGGGCCAAGCACAGGCAGGTGGGACTGGTGTAGATGGGACATGTTGGTCGGCGTGGGCAAATAGGGCCGAAGGGCCTCTTGTATGACTCCATGACAATGAGCTGCCCTGATAGACTCTACAAGCTGCATTTGTGAATCCTCAAGATTAGGCATGAGGACAGGCGCGTGAAACTTGCCTCAAAATAAGAAACATGTGCACAGTGGCGCAGCAGAAGGGAAGACAATGGAGGAACAAGGGGTTGAGGGGGGGGGGGAGAAGAGAGGAAATGAGGGGGGAGAGAGGAGGGGGGAGGGGGGGAGAGAGAAGAGGGGGGAGGAGGGAGGGGAAAGAGAGGAGTGGTGGGAGAGAGAGAGAAAGAAAGGATGGGGATAGAGAGAGGGGAGAGGGAGGGGGAAAGATGAGAAGAAGGGAGAGAGAGAAGGGGGGGATAAAGAGGAGGGAGAGAGAGGAGTGGGGAGAGAGAGAGAAAGAAAGGATGGGGATAGAGAGGTGGGATAGAGAGAGGGGGAGAGAGAGAGGGGTGGGGGAATAGAGAGGAGGAGGGGGAGAGAGGAGGGGGAGAGAAAGGAGAGGGGAGAGAGAAATGGGTGGGGGGATAGGGTGGGGAGAGAGAGAGAAAGGGGGAGGGAGCGAGATAGGACAGGACGTGTACAAGAATGGACAGCAAGAAAGTGGCGAGAGGAAGAGACAAGGGGTCACGGGTGTTAAGACGGGGAAAGAATGGGAGAGAGTTCAGGGGGGGCAGGGGAGATAGACGATGGAGTCGGGAGAGGAGCCGTGTGCAGGAAAGGGAAGTAAGAAAGTGGTGACAGAGAGGGAGGGTGGGATGAAGGGATAAGCAGTGGTTTTGGTCTAATGAGCATTACCAGAGGGTCGGGTGCTGGTGGGTGGGTGGGTGCTGAGCTCAGCGGGCAGGGACTGAGCTGGTGGGGAAATTGGCTCTGCCTGCCGTTCACACAGACCTTGCACAAGGTCAGGCCGCAGCCTGTCATGTGTGGCTGGTTGACTCAGACTGCAGCAAACACCAGCCTCTCAAGCTGCAGGCAGGAACTGCACATGCTGGTTTACACCGAATACACACACAAAATGCTGGAGTCTCTCTCTCACACTCACTCACGCACTCTCTCACACACACTCACACACTCTCTCACACACACAGTCTCACACACACTCACACACACACTCTCACACACACAGTCTCACACACTCTCACACACTCTCACACACACACTCACACACACACTCTCACACACACTCTCACTCACACTCACACACACTCACAGTCTCACACTCTCACAATCACACACACACACACACACTCTCACACACACTCACACAGTCTCACACTCTCACAATCACACACACTCTCACACACACTCACGCACTCTCACACAGTCTCACACTCTCACACACACACGCACTCTCACACACACACAGTCTCACACACTCTCACACACACTCACACACACACTCACGCACTCTCACACACACACGCACTCTCACACACACACAGTCTCACACACTCTCACACACACTCACACACACACTCACACACACTCTCACTCACACTCTCACACACACTCACACAGTCTCACACTCTCTCACAATCACACACACACAATCACACACCTGCACACTCAGTCGCATTCTTTCACAATCAGACCATCAGATCCACTCTCTCGCACAAACGCGTTACACTTTCACGCTCACACATGGACGCACATGCGTGCACACAGACACTCACTCACTTACACATAGTCTCACTCGGTCACACACTCACACTGGCCAGTTACACTCACACTCACACATAGTTACACTCTCTCTCTCACCCCCACACACACGTCTTCCCCAGCCAGCCTGTGTTCCTGCAGTTTGGCTGAGGATTCCGATCCAACCCTCTGCCCCAAGAGGTGGCATTCGGCAGAGATGCCCCTGACCCTAACCCCCAACACGCCTCCTGCCCCTCCCCTGTCCTCTTGTTCTCATCTGTACCCAGCCTTACCCCAATCCCCCCGTATCCCACGCTACCCCATCCCACTCTTGTCCACCCCTTCCCTGCACAGCCCCCCCTGGCCTCAACTCACCCCCAAAACCCTGCCCTGTCCCACACCCTCCCAGTGTCCCAGACCATAGAGTGATACAGTGCCAGAACAGGCCCTTCTGCCCATCTCATCCATCTAACCTTGTCTCATTTGCTGGCGTTTGGCCCATATCCCTCTAAACCTTTCCAATCTGCGTACCTGTCCAAGTGTCTTTTAAATGTTGGCACAGCACCTGCCTCAACTACCTCCTCTGGCAGGTAGGCAAGAATGCTGGAGAAACTCAGCGGGTGAGGCAGCATCTATGGAGCGAAGGAAATAGGCAACGTTTCGGGCCGAAACCCTTCTCCAGACCCGTTTCGGCCCGAAACGTTGCCTATTTCCTTCGCTCCATAGATGCTGCCACAACCGCTGAGTTTCTCCAGCATTCTTGTCTACCTTCGATTTTCCAGCATCTGCAGTTCCTTCTTAAACATACCTCCTCTGGCAGCTCGTTCCATACACCCACCACCCACTGAGTGGAAAAAGTCACTCCTTGGATTCCTGTTAAAGTTTGCCCCTGTCACATTAAACTTACGCCCTCTTGTTTTTGAATCCCTTATCCTGGGTAAACATAGAAACATAGAAACATAGAAAATAGGTGCAGGAGTAGGCCATTCGGCCCTTCGAATACTCTGTGCATTCACCCCATATTTCATACACCTTTAGTTTTTAGTTTAGTTTTGAAATACAGCGTGGAAACAGGCCCTTCGCCCCCCCCCCCCCCCCCCCCCCCCCCCCCCCCGAGTCTGCACCGACCAGCGGTCTCCGCGCATCAACACTGTCCTACGCACACTAGGGACAATTTACACATACACCCAGCCAATTAACCTACAAACCTGTACATCTTTGGAGTGTGGGAGGAAACCGAAGATCTCGGAGAAAACCCACGCAGGTCACGGGGAGAACGTGCAAACTCTTTACATTCAGCACCTGTAGTCGGGATCGAACCCGGGTCTCTGGTGCTGCAAGCGCTGTAAGGCAGCAACTCTACAGCTGTGCCACCATGGCCGCCATGACCTTTGTTAAGATTACCCCTCAGCCTCCTGCACTGCAAGGAACAAAGTCCAGTCTTGCCAAGGCAACCTCTCCCTGTAGCTCAGACCAGCCCCACCCCATTGCCCTGGTCCACCTCCCCCCCCCACCTTCTCCTGATCAGCCAGAGCCCCTCCCCCTCCCCCCCCCCCCCCCCATTCTCATCTGTCTCACCCATGCCCGCTGTACTTGCAGAAGATCGCTCCTGAGCTGGACGAGTTCTTCCAAGGACTGAGGAAGAAAGTGAAGATTGGTGTTGTGGGCGGCTCGGATTATGCCAAGATAGCAGAGCAACTGGGGGAAGGAGAAGAAGGTGAGGAGGTACTGCCAGCGGACCCCGTGCAGTGAGCAGGGGGGTGGGAGCGGGCAGGCCCAGCCCCGACCCCTTAATGGGCTGGACACTGGGGGGGGGGGGGAGTAAAACGTGGAGCAGGGGCGGTGGACTGGCACAGCTGCTGCCTCTCAGCGCCAGAGACCCGGGTTAGATCCTGACTCCGGATGCTGTCCGTACGGAGTTTGTACCTTCTCCCCGTGACCTGCGTGGGTTTTCTCCGGGTGCTCCGGTTTCCTCTCACACTCCAAAGACGTGCAGGTTTGTAGGTTAATTGGCTTCGGTAAAATTGAAAATTGTCCCCTAGTGTGTGTGGGATAGAACGAGTGTACGGGGTGATCGCTGGTCAGCACGGACTCGGTGGGCCGAAGGGCCTGTTTCTGTGCTGCGTCTCCAAAGTCTAAAATTACACCGAAGATAGACACAAAATGCCGGAGTAACTCTGTGGGTCAGGCAGCATCTCTGGAGAGGAGTAGTGACGTTTCGGGTCTGAACCCTTCTGAAGATGGAGGAGGGGGGGGGGGGGGGGGATGGACTGCAGGCAAAAAAAGGCCAGAACAAACCGGGGCTGGCAACAGATGATCTCAGGAAGGGTGGAGCCCACAATGGCCCATTGTTGGCTGGGGGAGGTGTGATAACAAGAGGGATCCAGGGAACGACTAAGGTTGGGGGGGGGGGGGATATGCAGGGGTTACTTGAAGTTAGAGACATCAGGAGTCATGCCGCTGGGTTGAGAGCTAGCCAAGCGAGATACGAGGTGCTGTACCTCCAGTTCGCGTGTGGGTGCTGGTGCTCTCCCGCGGCTCAGTCAGGGCTGAGAGAGGGCGAAGGGGGTGCCCGTTCGCCAGTAAGAGGCAGACAGCCACAGTTCACACCCCTCTCCCGTTCTCTTGCAGTCATTCAGAAATTCGATTACGTCTTCGCTGAAAATGGGACGGTGCAGTACAGGGACGGGAAGTTTGTCACAAAGGAGGTGGGTGCTCGGGGGGGGGGGGGGGGGGGGATGCTGTTGGTGCCCAACCCCGGCGACTATCGGCGTGCTGGCCACAGAAACAGATCCACAATCACATGTTACAACCGCTATACACTGTGAATGGCTCGATTGTAATCATGTATTGTCTTTCTGCTGACTGGCCGCACGCAACACAACACGGGGCGGCAGGGTGGCGCAGTGGTGGGGTCGCTGGAAGCGGGGATCTAGGAACCGGGCAAGGGCATGTGGTTGAGGGAGAGGGAGGCGTACAGAGTCCTTGGGAAGACTGGGAAGATATTTTGGGAATATGTCGGGAAGTGGAGACTCTTGTCCTGGGCTTCACCAAGTTCAGTGCCTGCTGTTCCTGTGCTAATCCATATTCTCTCCCCTCTCTCCTTCCCCCGGCCCCTCCCCTTCCTCTTCCCTCCTCTCCTGTCCCACCTCGCCCTCCCGCCCCCTCCTCCTCTCACCTGCTCACCGCCTTTCACTTATCCTCCCCTCCGGTTTCTAACTCACTTCTCCCTGACCCATCTCCCTCTCGCCTCCATCCCCCCCTCCTCCACCTTCCCCGACCCTCCGCTCCTGCCCTTAATACCAACACACACTTCTGTTCGTTACTACTCATCCTCTCCTCCGCACCTTCTCCCTCTCTCTCTGCCCATCCTTCCTCTTTGTCTCCCCTCCCTCTCCTCCCCTCCCACTTCTCCTCCCCTCCTGCCCTCTGACCCATCCCTCTCTTCCACTCCTCCTCCTCCTCCTCCCCTCCCCATTTGCCCCTTCTCTCTCCGCTTGCCCTTCCATCCCTCTCCTTCCCCTCCCCCCGTGTTCCTTACCCACTCCCCCCCCCCCCCTCCCCCCGCCATTCCCCCAGGCCATACAGAACTATCTGGGTGAGGAGCTACTGCAGGAGCTGATCAACTTCTGCCTGAGCTACATGTCTGACATCAGACTCCCTCGCAAAAGGTATCGAGACTGAAGCCCCAACTACGGGCTTGGGGGGGGCTGTGGGGGAGAGCGAGAGGGGTGGAGGTGGTGCAGCGTGAGTGAGTGAGGGTTGGGGGTGGTTGCAAATGGCTAGAAGATGCACAGGCCTTGTATCACATTTCCTAATCTTAAGAGAGAACCTTAACGGCCTGTCCCACTTGGCCGTCATTTGCGCTTCACGCAGATGGCGCACGAAGATTCTGTACATCACAACATCCTGCGACGCCACATGTGGCCGCGCATCACTGCCTACGTCATCACGCACCATGCGCGTGTAATGTGCGCGTCACGTGCGTGTCACAGCGCGCGCGTCGTGCGTTGTGACGCGTAAATGATGTCGCGTAAATTATGCGCAAATGGCGGCCACGTGGGACAGGCCCTTTAGTTTAATTTAGACTCTCCAAAGTCCACAGCCTAAAGTAAAGAACAGCACCTCATATTCTGCTTGGGTAGCTTACAACAGCGCTGTATCTCTCCACTAAACTAAACTATATATAGCAACGAAACAGGCACTTCAGACCAGTGAGCCCATGCCGGCCAGAGAGTGCTGGAGGAACTCGGCTGGTCAGGCAGTATCTGCGGGGGGGGAATGTACAGGCGACGTTTCGGATGGGGGCCTTTCTCCACGCTCAGACTGGGACTGGGACTGTGTTGCAGGGGAACATTCATTGAGTTCCGGAACGGCATGTTGAACGTCTGTCCCATCGGCAGGAGCTGCTCCTTGGCGGAACGCCTCGAGTTCTTCCAGATCGACAAGGTAAACCTGGATAGGAAGCGATGAGAGACACACGGACAGTGTGTGTGTGTGTGTGTGTGTGTGTGGGGCAGGAGCTGTAGATGCTGTAGTTGCTGCTGCGTTACACAAAATGCCAGAGTAACTCAGCACGTCAGGCAGCATCTCTGGAGATTAGGAATTGGTGCGTTTCGAGTCGAGACCCTTCTTCAGACTGAAGCCGTCCAGCCAAATGCTCCAGTATGTTGTGCTAATCGAGAGGCATAGAGTGGGTAGACAGTCTGAACCTTTCTGACAGAGTGGATATATCCAACACCAGGGGGCATAAGGAGAGAGGGGCGGAGGTTTAATGGAGATGTGTGGGGCAAGTATCATTACACACGGGGTACTGGGGGTCTGGAGGGCATTGCCAGGGGTGGGGGTGACCCCCTGGGACAGACGACAGATGTTGGGGGAGTCCAGAACCAGGGGCCACACAGTTTAAGAATAAGGGGTAAGCCATTTAGAACGGAGACGAGGAAACACTTTTTCTCACAGAGAGTGGTGAGTCTGTGGAATTCTCTGCCTCAGAGGGCGGTGGAGGCCGGTTCTCTGGATGCTTTCAAGAGAGAGCTAGATAGGGCTCTTAAAAATAGCGGAGTCAGGGGATATGGGGAGAAGGCAGGAACGGGGTACTGATTGGGGATGATCAGCCATGATCACATTGAATGGTGGTGCTGGCTCGAAGGGCCCGAATGGCCTACTCCTGCAGTTATTGTCTATTGTCCTAACCTCCCTACGGTTAGAAGCGCGTGGTTGTACAAGGAGTAAAGGGAGATGGATCATGTACATGCAGCTTAACTTGGCATCATGTTCGGTACAAACATGATGGGCTGAAGGGTCTGTTCCTGTGCTGTACTGTTCTATGTTACCCTGGTGGGGGGGGGGGGGGGGGGGGGGGGGGAATGAGGGGTGGTGCTGGTGGCTAGCGGAGAGTACAATCCCATTGCAATTCACTTATATCCAGTGGATTGGCCCAGTGAAGCTGCAGAGGAACACACGCTGTTGTGCCTGGGTCTTTCCCTGCAGGGTTTGGCTGCTTGCAGTTCACAAGTGTAACGGTGCAGGTACCCGCGTGGGTGGGTGGGGGTTAGGGTGGGAGGTCCCGTGGCCGTGAGCGAAGGTGAGCGCGAGCTTCACACAGACTGGTCGCCCCGCTAATCTCCACCGTTCCCTCTTCTGCTCAAGACGGAGAAGATCAGGGAGAGGTTTGTGGCGGCTTTACAGGAGGAGTTCGCCGGCAAGGGACTGAACTGTACCAGAGGCAAGTACACTGTGTAAGAGAGAGTGTGTCTGCCTGTGTGTGTGCGCGTGTGTTTGTGTGTTTATATATCTGATGTGTATGTGTGTCACTGTCTATATGTGTTTGGGCGTGTTTGCGTGCGTCTGTCTGCTTGTGCGTATGTGCGCCTATCCACGTGTGTGTATATGTGTGTATGTCTGTGTGTGCCAGTGCGTATATATGTGTGTGCGTGTGTGTGTCTGTGCGTGTTTCTGCGTGTGTGCCAGTGTGTATATATGTGCGCGTGTATGTCTCTGTGTGTTTGTGTGTCTCTGTGCGGGTTTCTGTGTGTGCGCGTGCGCGCGCGTGTGTGTGTATGTCTGTGGGTGCCAGTGTGTATATATGTGTGTATATCTCTATGCGTGTTTCTATGTGTGTGTGTGTATGTGTATGTGTGTGTGTGTATGTGTGTGTGTGTATGTCTGTGTGCCAGTGTATATATATATGTGTATGTTTGTGTATGTGTATGTCTGTGTGTGTATGTGTGTGCCAGTGTGTGTGTATATATATATATGTGTGTGTGTGTGTATATATATAGATATGTGTGTGTGTGTGTGTGTGTGTATATATATAGATATGTGTGTGTGTGTGTGTATATATATAGATTGTGTGTGTGTGTGTGTGTGTGTGTGTGTATATATATAGATATGTGTGTGTGTGTGTGTGTGTGTGGGCGTGTGTGTACAGGAAGTGTGGGACAATGTTTACGGTGACCGTGCCCCGCTCGCTGCTGTTGTTTGTCCCCCAGCGCGCTGGCAGTTGCTGAACGTGAGGCGAATCAACAATGTGAATATTGATTTCTCCAACTTCAAGTCACCCCTGCGTCCCCTCTCTCTCCATCCCTCCCCCACCCTAATCATCGTACTACTGAGTCTCCCTGTCTGTATAACTTTTATCACCTGCCCCACAGCCAACAATGGACCATTGTGGGCTCCACCTTTCATTGATCATCGTTGCTTTTCACATAACTTCCATTCATTTGCTCGAGGCACCGTCTATATCTATTATTTCCCTTTCCCCTGACTCTCAGTCTGAAGGACGGTCTCGACAAGCAGATGCTGCCTGTCTTTGTGTGTGTGTGTGTGTGTGCGTGTGTGTGTGCGCGCGCGTTTGTGTGTGTGTGTGTGTGCGCGCGAGCGCGCGTGTGTGAGCGCGCGTGTGTGTGTGTGCGCGCGCGTGTGTGTGTGTGTGTGTGTGTGTGTGTGTGTGTGTGTGTGTGTGTGTGTGTGTGTGTGTGTGTGTGTGTGTGTGTGTGTGTGTGTGTGTGTGTGTGTGTCTGTGTGTGCGTGTCTGTGTGTGTGTCTAGAGATGCTGCCTGTCCCGCCGAGTTACGCCAGCATTTTGTGTGTGTCTCTATGTTGTAATCATTCCCTCACTCGTTCCCTCTCCACTTGCAGGAGGCATGATCAGTTTCGACATCTATCCCGAGGGCTGGGACAAGCGCTACTGCCTGGATATCTTGGAAAAGGATGGAATTAAAACAATCCACTTCTTCGGGAATGAGACTGATCCGGTAAGGACTCGGGATGGGGGGGGGTGAGCTCTGAGTTTTGAACGGGAATTGTGCCCGAACCGACTAGCGATCCCCGCACATTAACACTACCCTACACACACTTGGGACAATAATTCCATTTATTATCAAGCCCATTAACCTACAGACCTGTACGTCTTTGGAGTTTGGGGGGGGGGGAACCAAAGTTCTCGGAGAAAACCCACGCAGGTCATGGGGAGAACGTACAAACTCTGTACATACAAGAATGGATCCAGGATGGAACCCACTGCACTGTGTTGGTGGGTTGCTGCAATGGACCCCAGACACCAGCGAGGTATCTGGGCCAAGCGCTGGGCCACGCAGGCTGGGCAGTTATAGAAACATAGAAACATAGAAAATAGGTGCAGGAGGAGGCCATTCGGCCCTTCAATCCAGCACCGCCATTCATTGTGATCATGGCTGATCGTCCCCAATCAATAACCCGTGCCTGCCTTCTCCCCATATCCCTTGACTCCACTAGCCCCTGGAGCTCTATCTAACTCTCTCTTAAATCCATCCAGTGACTTGGCCTCCACCGCCCTCTGTGGCAGGGAATTCCACAAATTCACAACTCTCTGGGTGAAAACTTTTTTTCTCATCTCAGTCTTAAATGACCTCCCCTTTATTCTAAGACTGTGTGGCCCCTGGTTCTGGACTCGCCCAACATTGGGAACATTTTTCCTGCATCTAGCTTGTCCAGTCCTTTTATAATTTTATATGTTTCTATAAGATATCCCCTCATCCTTCGAAACTCCAGTGAATACAAGCCTGGTCTGAGACTGACCACCCCCCCCCCCCCTCCTCCCACAATCTCTGCACATCCCCCAAGCTTCCCACTCGTCACTTTAATTTCATGTTTCATGTATTTTGTATTTCTATAACTGTTGGCAGATCAATTTCCCTCCTGGGATAAATAAAGTTCTATCATATTGCAAGCCGAAAGGAAAAGGCATTGACTCCATTGTGTTCTGTACACAGGGTGGTAACGACCACGAGATCTTTCACGACCCCAGGACAATCGGTTACACTGTCATATCCCCGGAGGATACAGTCAGACTGTGCAAAGAACTCTTCCTGCGGGAATGAGCCCTGGACCATGACTCAAGGAGACTTTCCACCGGACTTTGTGGAATCTGGGACGTTCCTCTGGTGGAGAAGATGTTCAGTTTAGTTCAGGGATTCAGGGCGGAAATAGGACCTTGGGCCCACCGAGTCCGCACTGACCAGCGATCCCTCGCACATCATCATAATCATAATCATATTTTATTAGCCAAGTGAATTTCATTTGCCATTCAGTCATACCAATAAAAAGCAACGGAACACACCAAATACATTTTAACATAAACATCCACCACAGTGACTCCTCCACATTCCTCACTGTGATGGAAGGTGAAAAAAAAGTTTAATCTCTTCCCTTCTTTGTTCTCCCACGGTCGGGGGCTTCGAGCCTTCCGTTGACGGGACGATCCTGGTTCCTGTAGCCGGCGGTCGGGGCGATCAAGCTCCCACATCAGGGGGGAATCTCAGCTCCTCCGCGCCGGGCGATCGGACCCCGGGTCATGGCTGGTCGAAACCTTCGGCGTCGTTTGGAGCTTCCCGACATCAGTCCCTACCCGAGACTGCGAGCTCCTCCATGGTGAAATTGGAGCGTCGATCCCAGGCAAGGGATCGCAGGCTCCGATGGTAAGTCCGCGGCCCCGCGGTGGGGCTCAAAGTCAGTCTCGAGCAAGGCCGCCAGCTCCATGATGGTAGGCCGCAGAGCGACCGGAGATACCATCCGGAAAACAATCGCATCTCCGCCAAGGTAGGAGAATGGAAAAAAACGTTTACCCTGACCCCCTCCCCCAACCCCCACACATCCCACCTAAAAACAAACCAGGGAACATTAACAAAAACTTTTAAAACACACTAAAAATAACAAAGAAAAGACGAAAAGACAGAGGCTGCCATCACCAACAGTGCCACCCGCTGATACATTAACACCATCCTACACACACCAGGGACAATTTTACACTTATACTAAACCAATAAATCGACAAACCTGTCCGTCTTTGGAGTGTGGGAGGAAACCGAAGATCTCGGAGAAAACCCACGCAGGTCACGGGGAGAACGTGCAAACTCCGTACAGACAGCACCCCTAGTCGGGATCGAACCCGGGTCTCCGGCGCTGTAAGGCGGCAACTCTAACGCTGTGCCGCCCTTGATGTTGAAATCAACTTCATTGGAGTGTGGGATGTACAGTCGCTCCACTTGGCCCCTGTTCCCAGATCCACATCAGCCCATGGTGTCAACACGAGGACAAGGCGTCACCATTTTGTCCACATCTGGGCCTCGTTCTCATGGCAACGAGCTCCCCAGCACCACCCTGTGGCCAGCGACCGGCATTACAGCGTGACTGTTGACGGCATATCTGAGCAGCAAATGTTTGCAAACCCCTCTACAGTGCTGTGTGTTGTCAAAATACACGGCACAATATATTGCCGCCAATGTGAACTTATTCTCTGTGGTAGGAATGACAGAAATAAAAGATATATTTTTTAAAACAGCGAGTGGCTGGTGAATTGTAGTGAGATACACCAAGTGGATGATACGGATCGTAACGCCTCTGCCTCACAACCCCAGGGACCCCCGGTGCTGTCTGTGTGGAGTACGCATGATCACATTGAATGGCGGTGCTGGCTTGAAGGGCCGAATAGCCTACTCCTGCACCTATTGTCTATTGTTCTTGCTGTGACTATGTGGGCTTGCCCTTGGACTTGGCCTTACATCACAATTGGGCCACCTTAACCTCCCCTATTATGTAAGCGGGTGATCGAATCTATTCACCTAGACTGTGGGTGATGGACCAATTCTTCTGGCACTAGAAGCCACCAGTAGAAACTTGGGGTCAATAAAAAGTAGGATCATTAGTAACCAGAACCTATAGAAACCCAGAAACAGGGCCCAATACAACAGAAGACAGACACAAAATGCTGGTGTAACTCAGGCAGCATCTCTGGAGAGAAGGAATGGGTGACGTTTCGGGTCGAGACCCTTCTTCAGACTGAAAGTCAAAGGAAAGGGAAACAAGAGATGTAGACGTTGATGTAGAGAGATATAGAGCCATGAATGAAAAACATGCTAAAATGTAACAGGCCATCGTTAACGAAGAAAGGTCTCGACCCGAAACGTCACCCATTCCTTCGCTCCATAGATGCTGCCTCACCCGCTGAGTTTCTCCAGCATTTTTGTCCACCCAGGCCCTTGTTAACTGTTTGTTGGGTGAGAACAAGAAGCTGATGCGACTTTGGTGGGGGAGGGATGGAGAGAGAGGGAATGCCGGGGTTACTAGAAGTTAAAGAAATCAATATTGTAGAGCAATATTCATTGTTCTATGTCTCTCCATAGAATTTATGTGGATCTCACATTTTTTACTGGTGCCTATTTTTACTGGTCCCTATTGTATTGGTGTGGAAAGGAACTGCAGATGCTGGTTTGAACCGAAGATAGACAAAATGCTGGAGTAACTCAGCGGGACAGGCAGCATTTCTGGAATGGGTGGCGTTTTGGGTCGAGACCCTTCTTCAGACTGACGGTCGGGAGAGGGAAACAAGAGATATAGACGATAATGTAGAGAGATAAAGAACAATGAATGAAAGATATGCAAAAAATGTAAAAGGATGATGAAAGAAACAGGCCATTGTTAGCTGTTTGTTGGGTGTAAACGAGAAGCTGGTGCGACTTGGATGGGGGAGGGATGGAGAGAGAGAGAGAGAGAGAGAGAGAGAGGGAATGCCAGGGTTACTTGAAGTTAGAGAGATCAATATTCATGTCACTGGGTTGCAAGCTGCCCATTTGCAGCACACACAGGAATCTCTGCCCTTCCCCTGCAGTGGCCAGATGAAGCAAGCTGCCCGTTTAACACAGTGTTGGGACTTTAACCAGCGGCTCACAGGCAATTAGACCCCCATGGACTGAATCAAATTATTATTTATTTCTGCGATATAAATCTCCATTGTCTTGCACTGCCTAGAGCCCTTCAATGGAAGGGGGCGAGAATGTTCCAGAATGTGCAAGTCACCACGACAGCTGTGGCATGGAAATTTAGAACAATGACGTTAACATGTGCTTGGTGCACAGATTTTAACTGTGTGTGTTTGCACGTGCGGGTTCGCTGAGTGTCTGCGTACAGGCTAACACCTCTGTGTGTATGTTGCAGCCTGTCTGCATGTGTGTGTATACATGTGTGTGTTTGCATGTCTCTGTGTGTACGTAGGTATATCTGTGCGTCTGTCTATATACACATGTCTGTATGTGTGAATTTGTGTGCCTATGTATGTGCTCATGTCTGGGTGTGTGGCAGTATGTTGATGTGTTTCTGTGTGTATGTACGTGTGCATGTATGCGTGTATGCATGTGCGTGTGACTGGATGTGTGTGTATGCGTGAGTGTGCACGCATGTGTACACGTGTGTATGTGAGTGCGTTTTGTTGTGTGTGTGTGTGTGTGAGTCTCGGACTGAGTTACTCAGCAATTTGATCACAAAACAATCTTTGCTTCATTTCTGTTCAATCGAGAATGATCCTTTCCCAGAGTGCAACGCAGGATCGGCAGTCGTTGTTTTGCCGTGATCCGGGGGGGCAGCGGGGGCTGTTGTACATCATCCGCAGCACGTGTCCATGCACACCACAGTACTGACTGGCCAGCACTGACCTTGCTAGGTGTCACTGGAGAGCAGAGAAGCCCAGCCCAGAGTAGCCCAGCCCAGCCCAGAGTAGCCCAGCACAGCCCAGCCCAGAGTAGCCCAGCCCAGCCCAGCCCAGAGTAGCCCAGCCCAGCCCAGAGTAGCCCAGCCCAGCCCAGAGTAGCCCAGCCCAGCCCAGAGTAGCCCAGTCCAGCCCTGCCCAGAGTAGCCCAGCCCAGTCCTGCCCAGAGTAGCCCAGTCCAGCCCTGCCCAGAGTAGCCCAGCCCAGAGTAGCCCAGTCTACCCCTGCCCAGAGCCCAGCACAACCCAGAGTAGGCCAGCCCAGCCCACAGTAGCCCAGCCCTGCCCAGAGTAGCCCAGCCCTGCCCAGTCCAGCCCTGCCCAGAGTAGCCCAGCCCAGCCCAGAGTAGCCCAGCCCTGCCCAGAGTAGCCCAGTCCAACCCTGCCCAGAGTAGCCCAGTCCAGAGTAGCCCAGTCCAGTGTAGCGCAGCCCTGCCCAGAGTAGCCCAGCCCAGAGTAGCCCAGTCCAGAGTAGCGCAGCCCAGCCCAGAGTAGCCCAGCCCAGCCCAGAGTAGCCCAGCCCAACCCAGCCCTGTGGAACAAGGTTCTGACTGTCTACCCTCTCTGTGTCCTTCATAATTTATGGTCGTGTACATTCCTATCAGGTCTCCCTGCAACCTCTGGCGATATTTAGCCCAGCTTCACTTCAGGTTTTTCAGGAGGCCACGTCACTGGAAGATTCGGACAAGAACCCAAGAGGAATCTTCTTCTTCTTGCGTGTGGCCTGCACAGCCTAAAGTTGCAGGACAACTCGTTCTATTTGATCTTGTTTAATTGTGCACGCCAGGTTGATTGCATTCGTCGTGAAGGTTGCAATCTCCCTCCAACCCCCCCCCCCCTCCACCCCACCCCACACACCGCAAGAGGAATGAATAGGCAGCAACGTGGATGCTGTAACATTTTATTGGTAGTTACTGGCAGCGTCCCCTAGTAATTCATCATTGCTCTCGGTCACCCTCGACGACAGTGTTAACGGCGAGGAGTTGCCGTGGAGATTGGCACTGCTCCACTTGCAAAGATAAAACTTATTCTCGAAAAGAAAGGTGGAACTAGAAGCCCAGAAGACGGAGAATGATTCCTGCTGCTATGCAGCTCAAGAAAGGTTTGAGCTACAGTCTAACAATGCAATGCCCTCCATCCAACATCCCCCCCCCACCCCCCCCCTCGTTCCTGTGCTAACCAGTCACCCCCCCCAGTTGGACTTCAACCAAGCTGAAGGTGAGGGGGCAACGTCCTAAGATCAGTCCATGTGTTGGGCAGTCACTCCTTAACTCCTTCCTCTGGCAGCTTGTTCCATACCCCACCCCTCCCCACATTCCTATTAAATCTTTTCCCCTTCACCTTACACCCATGTCCTCTGGTCCGCGATTCACCTACTCTGGGCAAGAGACTCTGTGCACCTATCCATGCCGAACACCTCCGCTCAGTTCACAATAACCAACCTGATCTCCCTGTGGCTCAGCACTTCAACTCCCCCTCCCATTCCGAATCCGACCTTTCTGTCCTGGGCCTCCTCCATGGCCAGAGTGAGGACCACCGCCAATCGGAGGAGCAGCACCTCATATTCCGCTTGGGCAGTCTGCACCCTAGCGGTATGAACATTGACTTCTCTAATTTCTGGTAGTCCTTGCTGTCTCCTCCACTTCTCAGCTCTCCATCACACCTCTTCCTTTCCTCTTCCCGCCCCCCCCCCCCCCTCACATCAGTCTGAAGAATGGTTTCGGCCCGAAACGTTGCCTATTTCCTTCGCTCTACAGATGCTGCCGCACCCGCTGAGTTTCTCCAGCATTTTTGTCTACATATCCACGTTCTCCAGGGATGCTGCCTGACCCGCTGAGCTATTCCGCCATTTTGTGTCTATCTCTGGAGGACATGGAAAGGCGACGTTTCAAGTCAGCATCCTTCTTCAGAAACCCTCTTCAGAGTCTGAAGAGGGGTCCTGACCCAAAATATCGCCTATCCATGTCTTCCACAGATGCTGCCCGACCCGCTGAGTTACTCCAGAACTTTGTGTCCCATCCTAATGAGGCTGTAGTGGACAGGGAGGCCAAAGTGAAAATCTCACACCACTAGGAGTTATAGCATCAGAGTCTTAAAGCGTGGAAACAGGCCATTCGGCCCATCTTGCCCACAGCGGCCAACGTGTCCCATCTATACTAGTCCCACTGGCCCATCTCCCTCAGAACCCGACCTATCCATGTATCTGTCTAAATGTTTCATAAACATTGTGATAGTCCCTGCCTCAACCACCTCCTCTGGCAGCTCCTACCATACACTCACCATCCATTGAGTAAAATAAGTCACCCAACCTATTAAATCTTTCCCCCCCTCACCTTTAACCTATGTCGCCTGGTCCTCGAATAGTAAATCTCTCCTGGATGAGTGTTAGAGGATCAATCCACCCTTCCAAAACCATCTCATCGAACTGTGGGACAGGATAGAGGGGGTGAATGGCCCATTCTAGGCTGCAGCCAAGACGCCCTAACATCCGAAAGAGCCCTCCACTGGGGTGCCATCAACATTAATATTCCTCCGTTTAATTTATTCGCCTTGATACCCATGCACAGATCGAAGGCTGGTTGGGGGAACACAGGTGGGGGTCAGGGATAAAGCCACTGTCACACCCACCTCCCTCGCCTCTAGCACTGCGTTACGTAGACTCATATTTAAAAATCCAAAATCTATTACAATACACGACTCACAAATCACATATTCTCCCCATAATTAGTTTTGTTTCGGTTCCCTGTTTAGAAAGTCCCGTGGATGGAGCAGTTCTTGAAGCCACCCTCCCTCCCCCCCATCTCCCCCCCCCCCCCCCCCCCCCCACCCTCGCGTTGGGCTTCCTGAAGCCCCCCCTGCCCTGCCTGGCCTCAGGAGTTGATGATCTGGCCAGACCATGTCTCGTGCTTGGTCCCAGGGGCCAGGTGGGTGATGACCACCTCCACGGCCTGGTGCTTCAAGTTCTTGGGCGGGACGGCGCACACCTTGTACGTCACCTCATCTCCTTCCACCGGAACGTACTCCCCCTCGATGCTGGGGGAAGGAAAGAGTTCGGTCAACGGGGTTCATTCAGCTCCGAGAGAGATTGTTTTAGTCCAGTTCAGAAACAGGTCCCCTCAGCCCACCGGCCACCAACACTATCCTACACACACTGGGGACAATTTACAATTTTACCCAAGCCAATTAGAGCTACAAACAAGAACATCTTTGGAGGGCGGGATTTTAATTGATTTTTTTTTACATTTATAAGTTTCCTTTTAAAGATTTAACTATATTTACATAGAGACCGGGAGGTCTATATTCAATGTGTATTTTGACACTGGTCTCATATTAGGTTATACCTGTTATTAATGTAATCCTGATCCCTATGTATCAATACTATCCGCAATAACCTACCTGAACTCCCGGTGGCTCAGCACTTCAAATCCCCCTCCCATTCCCAATCCGACCTCTCTGTCCTGGGTCTCCTCCATTGCCAGAGTGAGCAACAGCGGAAATTGGAGGAACAGCACCTCATATTCCGCCTGGGGACCTTATGTCCGTATGGCATTAACATTGAATTCTCCCAATTTTGCTAGCCCTTGCTGTCTCCTCCCCTTCCTTAACCCTCTAGCTGTCTCCTCCCACCCTCCCATCCGCCCGCCCTCGGGCTCCTCCTCCTCCTCCCCTTTTCCTTCTTTCTCCCCCTCCCACCCCCCCTCAGTCTGAAGAAGGGTTTCGGCCCGAAACGTCGCCTATTTCCTTCGCTCCATAGATGCTGCTGCACCCGCTGAGTTTCCCCAGCAATTTTGTGTACCTTCGTATCAATACTATTGTTTTGTTTATCATTATTCTTTTTGCTCATTGGTTTTGGAAAAAAAAACAATAAAAAGATTTTAAAAGAAAGGAAACTGCAGCACCCGGAGAAAACCAACGCGGGTCACGGGGAGGATGTACAAACTCCGTACAGACAGCACCCATGGTCAGGATCGAACCTGGGTCTCTGACTGGCACTGCAAGGCAGCAACTCTACCGCTACGCCACCCTGCCGCCCCAGCCTTGCACTAAATGTTGTATCCTTTATCCTTTATCCGTACGGCTTGATTGTAATCATGTGTCATCTTTTCTTTGACTGGATAGCACGCAGACAAAATGTTTTCACCGTACCTCGGTAGACGTGACGTAAACCAAACTAAACTCAAGAAGGGTCTCGACCCGAAAACGTCACCCATTCCTTCTCTCCAGAGATGCTGCCTGTCCCGCTGAGTCACTCCAGCATTTTGTGTCTATCTTAAACGTGGTGGTGCAGCGGTAGAGTTGCTGCCTTACAGCGAACGCAGCGCCGGAGACCCGGGTTCGATCCCGACTACGGGTGCTGTCTCTACAGAGTTTGTACGTTCTCCCCGTGACCTGCGTGGGTTTTCTCCGAGATCTTCGGTTTCCTCCCACGCTCCAAAGGCGTGCAGGTTTGTAGGTTAATTGGCTTGGTGTAAATGTTTTTTAAAAAATGCCCCTAGTGTTTGTGTGTGTGTGTGTAGGATAGTGATAATATGTGGGGATCGCTGGTCGGCATGGACCCGGTAGGCCGAAGGGCCTGTTTCCGCGCTGTATCTCTAAACCAGTGCTTCTTAAACTGGTGAATGGTTCACCCAAGGGTGAATGAAATTATTTTGAGGTGAATGAGTTAATTTATGTTTTTTGCTCATGTGACAAAATAAATGATAATATAACATTATACACAAGGCAGAATAAGATGAATATGAACAAAAAAATATAAGAAAATTTAGTCCGGGGTGAATGAAATTTTGTGATAAAGACTCAAGGGTGAATGACACTGAAATAATTTAAGAAGCACTGGTCTAAACTAAACTAAACTCAACTGTTATATGCTGAGAGAATGGAGCAGCTGGGCTTGTACACTTTGGAGTTTAGAAGGATGGGAGGGGATCTCATTGAAACATGTAAGATTGTTAAGGGCTTGGACACGCTAGAGGCAGGAAACATGTTCCCGATGTTGGGGGAGTCCAGAACCAGGGGCCACAGTTTAAGAATAAGGGGTAAGCCATTTAGAACGGAGATGAAGAAACACTTTTTCTCACAGAGAGTGGTGAGTCTGTGGAGAGCTAGATAGGGCTCTTAAAGATAGCGGAGTCAGGGGGTTTGGGGAGAAGGCAGGAACGGGGTACTGATTGGGGATGATCAGCCATGATCACATTGAATGGCGGTACTGGCTCGAAGGGCCGAATGGCCTACTCCTGCACCTGTTGTCTATTGTCAACTCAACTGAAAGTACTTATACAAACCCAATGTTCCAGGCTCACCCATTTTATTTAATCCAATGTTCCCTTGGTGCTTGGATGTGGTTTGAATGTGACCACTAGGATCTCCACTCTATCTAGACACAAACCCCCCCGCTCATTCCTGGCAGTGTGTATCCGCTCACTAGCGCCCCCTGCTGTGAGGATGCCCCACCATTGTGACGAGCGCAGGGCGACCACTCACTCGGAGATGTGCACAAAGATGTCCTCTTTCCCGTCCGTGGGGGTGATGAAGCCGTGACCCTGCGACCTGGAGAAGCACTTGCACTTGCCCTTGGAGATGGGGCCGAGCGTCGCCCGGGCAGAGCTGGAACAGGATAAACACGTTGGCAATCTCACAAACAAACCACCAGTCTTTAATACCCCCCTGGAGACCCCTTGGTAAACGTATAGGAATGGACGGCAGATGCTGGTTTAAACTGAAGAAGGGTCTTTATTCACCTTCTCCAGAGATCAAATCAAGAGAGTTTATTGTCATGTGTCCCAGATAGGACAATGACATTCTTGCTTTGCTTCAGCACAACAGAATATAGTAGGCATGAATACAGAACAGATCAATGTGTCCATGCACCATAGAAAATATATATATATACACACACACACACACACATCAGTAAACAGATAAAGTGCAACTTCGGAGTTTGTTGAAGTTGTGTTTAATGGCCTGATGGCTGTGGGGAAGTAGCTATTCCTCAACCTGGATGGTTCACTTGCCGAGCTACAAATGTCAAGTTCTTCTCCTCTTGCCTGCCAATGGCCAATTTGCCATTTAGCTGAATTGGTAAATCTTCCTGTTAACCACCTGTGTTCCTTGTATGAAGACATCTGGGGTCTCGCTGAGTACCTGCAGTCTTTAGACTTGCGTCATTGACAGAATACCCTGCTTCACCACCAGGTGGCCAGTCTGTATTCTGCCTTCCAACTTGCTCTTGGCTTTGTTTAGTTTAGAGACATAGCGGGGGAAACAGGCCCTTCGGCCCATCGAGTCCGCACCGGCCAGCGATCCCGGCACACTAACACTACCATATACAAACTAGGGACAATTTACACTTATACCAAGCCAATTAACCTACAAACAATAGACAATAGGTGCAGGAGTAGGCCATTCGGCCCTTCGAGCCATGCAATGTGATCATGGCTGATCATCCCCAATCAGTACCCCGGTCCTGCCTTCTCCCCATATCCCCTGACTCCGCTATTTTCAGGAGCCCTATCTAGCTCTCTCTTGAAAGCATCCAGAGAACCCGCCTCCACCACCCTCTGAGGCAGAGAATTCCACACTCACCACTCTCTGTGAGAAAAAGTGTTTCCTCGTCTCCGTCCTAAGCTGTACGTCGTTGGAGTGTGGGAGGAAACGGAAGATCTTGGAGAAAAGTCACGGGGAGGCCGTACAGACAAGTACCCGTAGTCGGGATTGAACCCGGGGTCTCTGGCGCTGCAAGGCAGCAACTCTACCTCTGCGCCGCCCCTTGTTCAAAGGGTCTGGTCCAAACGACCCCGCTGATCATCCAACGTGCGGCACAGCGGCGCAGCGGATGGAACTGCTGCTTCACGGCTTCCAGATACCCCGTGTCCAGTCCCCACCTCGAGAGCTGGAGTCACACAGCAAGTCAACTGGCCCGTCCAACTCCCCTTGAATTGCCCTCACACCAAACCACTTTGTGGTGGCCAATGTGGGAAGAAACCCGAGCACCCAGAGGAAACCCACCAGGTCCCAGGGAGAACGTGCAAACTCCACCAGAAATTGTGGCGTTTCAACCAAATCCACCCACGATCTGTGTGAGTTGGTCACTATTATCTATTAACTTTATACTTCACCTTAATAATAATAATAATAATGGATGGGATTTATATAGCGCCTTTCTAATACTCAAGGCGCTTTACATCGCATTATTCATTCACTCCTCAGTCACACTCGGTGGTGGTAAGCTACTTCTGTAGCCACAGCTGCCCTGGGGCAGACTGACGGAAGCGTGGCTGCCAATCTGCGCCTACGGCCCCTCCGACCACCACCAATCACTCACACGCATTCACACACAGGCAAAGGTGGGTGAAGTGTCTTCAATGTATATGAATTACAGGGAGGTCATAGAGCCATATAGTGTGGAAACAGGCCCTTCAGCCCAACTTGCCCACACTGGCCAACATGTCCCAGCTACACTAGTCCCACCTGCCTGCCCTTGGTCCCATATCCCTCTACACCTGTCCTATCCATGTACCTGTCTAATTGTTTCTTAAACATTGCAATAGTCCCTGCCTCAACTACCTCCTCCGGCAGCTCGTTCCATCCACCCACCACCCTTTGTGTGAAAAAGTTACCCCTCAGGTTCCAATTAAATCTCCCCCCCCCCCCCCCTTTAAACCTCTGTCCTCTGCTTCTCGATTCCCCTACTCTGGGCATAATAAATGATATGATAGAACCTTATTTATAGGTAGACAAAAGTGCTGGTGAAACTCAGTGGGTGAGGCAGCATCTATGGAGCGAAGGAAATAGGCAACGTTTCGGGCCTGTCTTCAGTCTGAAGAAGGGTTTCGGCCCAAAACGTTGCCTATTTCCTTCGCTCCATAGATGCTGCCGCACCCGCTGAGTTTCTCCAGCACTTTTGTCTACCTTTGATTTTCCAGCATCTGCAGTTCCTTCTTGAGAACTATATTTATCCCAGGAGGGTAATTGGTCTGCCAACAGTCATAAAACTCTGCGCATTCGCCCGATCAGTTCCTCTCTTGATCTTGTACATGTCGATAAAATCGCCCCCTCATCATCCTCCTGCGCTCCAAGGTATAAAGTCTCAATTCTCAACCGCTCCCTGTAGCTCAGGTCAAGTGTGGTGTAGTAAAAGGTCTCCCCTCGCCAAGCCCCGTGGGCAGAGCGGGGATACTTACGCAGAGTAGGTGCGTGTGCGCTTGGTGGGCAGGGGACTAGGCAGCTCCCCCAGGAGGGAATGACTGCGCTCCCAGCTTTTGGGACAGTCTCGGTAGTAGAGTAGAGGGGGGGACACGGGGGCCCGGGGCACATGAGGTGGCTCTGAGGGTGACGTCTCGCTCTTCTCCGATGACATGGTGCCTCGAGAGAGGGAGATCAACCTGTAAAACAAGAGGAGCCCGTGTTAGAAGCCCACTCACTCGTGTAGGAAGCAACTGCACAAAATGACAATGGACAATAGACAATAGGTCACTCGGCCCTTCGAGCCAGCACCGCCATTCAATGTGATCATGGCTGATCATCCCCAATCAGTACCCTGTTTCCTGCCTTCTCCCCATATCCGCTGACTCCGCTATCTTCAAGAGCCCTATCAAGCTCTCTCTTGAAAGTATCCAGAGAACCGGCCTCCACCGCCCTCTGAGGCAGAGAATTCCACAGACCCACATGCTGATGTTGGTTTAAACCAGAAGTTCCTTCCTTCCTACATAAGGAACTGTATATAGGTGCTGGTTTGAACCAAAGGTAGACACAAAATGCTGGAGTAACTCAGCGGGTCAGGCAGCATCTCCAGAAGGAAGGAATAGGTGACGTTTCGGGTCGAGGCCCTTCTTCAGACCCGAGGGCCTGAGCTACAGGGAGAGGTTGAGCAGGCTAGGACATTATTCCTTGGAGCACAGGAGGAGGATGAGGGGTGATCTTATAGATGTGTACAAGGTCATGAGAGGAATAAATCGGGTGAATGTGCAGTCATTTGCCTAGAGTCAGGGGAAAGGGAAAGGAGAGATATTGTCCTAAGCATCTTCTATATCTCTTGTTTCCCTTTACCCTGACTCTCAGGCTGAAGAAGGGAAAGGACAAGAGAAAGGGGAGAGAGGGGAGAGAGGAGAGACAAAGAGGAGAGGGAGAGAGAAAGGGAAAGAGAGAAAGAGGAGAGAAAGAGAGAAAGGGGGGAGAGAGAGATTCGACAAGAGGACAGAGCAAAGCGATAGAGGGTAGGATGAATGAAAGACAAACACATGTTGTGGAAGGACAAAGCTTGTGAGTGATGGAGTAGCCGTGATCCAACTGGTGACGTGAGGCCAGATGCCGCTCAAGGCTGCGTCTGTTTATTCTAATATGTGCCGCAGAAGAGGCGCAGGCTCCATATCTACAGAGTGATCGACCTTGGCAGAGGTGACAGTCTTTAACCCCTGAAGGATCTGATCTACCCTGTGTGCAGTTTGCATTACACACTGATTGGGGGGGGGGGGGCAGTTTCTGAGCAATCGCACTGTTTTGGTTTTATAGACAATAGACAATAGGTGCAGGAGTAGGCCATTCGGCCCTTCGAGCCAGCGCCGCCATTCAATGTGATCATGGCTGATCATCCACAATCAGTACCCCGTTCCTGCCTTCTCCCCATATCCCCTGACTCCACTATCTTTAAGAGCCCTATCTAGCTCTCTCTTGAAAGCATCCAGAGAACCTGCCTCCACCGCCCTCTGAGGCAGAGAATTCCACAGACTCACCACTCTGTGTGCGAAAAAGCGTTTCCTCGTCTCCGTTCTAAATGGCTTACCGCTTATTCTTAAACTGTGTGTGTGGCCCCTGGTTCTGGACTCCCCCAACATCGCGAACATGTTTCCTGCCTCTAGCGTGTCCAAGCCCTTAACAATCTTATACGTTTCAATGAGATCCCCACTCATCCTTCGAAACTCCATCTATCTAGCTCTCTCTTGAAAGCATCCAGAGAACCCGCCTCCACCGCCCTCTGAGGCAGAGTTTTGAAACAGCACGGGTTGACAGAGTTACCAGAGGGGGCGGAGAAATATTGGATGGCCTGTTTCTGTGCCGTAAGCTCTATCACACAAGGGTTGTTAAATATTTAACAGCTTGTTTTGAACAGTAAAAGATGTTACAAAAAAAACCCAGAAAACATCTTCAGGCTAAGTTGCGTCTCCACCTTTTGGTGGTGATACACTTGCATCAATATCCCCGAGTCAGGGCTCACCCTAAAAAACCTGTTTGCGCTGGCCAGGAATTCCAAAGAACTAGTTTCTACAGATCTGTTTAAGAAAGAACTGCAGAAAAATCAAAACAATGCTGGAGAAACTCAGCGGGTGAGGCAGCATCTATGGAGCGAAGGAAATAGGTGACGTTTCGGGTTGAGACCTTTCTTTAGTTTTTACAGATCAGTCTGCTAGAACTACAATGGAAGCCGGAGCGTGTATTGAAATGCTACCTCCAGCCCCGCAAGAGGAATCTTGCGCACACCCAAGGGGAATTATTGAACTGCTCAAGGAACACAAGGAACTGCAGATGCTGGAATCCTGGGCAGAACACAAAGCGCTGGAGGAACTCAGCAGATCAGGCAGCATCTGGGGAGGGATGGGACAGGCGTCGTTTCAGCTCAGGATTCTTCCAGCAGTGGAAGGCCATTTGGCCCTGATGCTGCCTGGCAGACCAATCCCATTATACCTCCTTGGACCTATCCCCAATTCCCTTTTGAAATCGGTTGGAAAGAACAGCCTAAAAGATGCTGGTTTACCCCGAAGATAGACATAAAATGCTGGAGTTACTCAGCGGGACAGGAGAGAAGGAATGGGTGACATTTTGGGTCGGTACCCTTCTTCAGACTGAGAATGGTTTCCATCGGGAACGGTGACGGACGCACCACACATCTCCGTCCTCCAGTTCCTGCGGACTTCCACCGCTGGAAGTCTAGGATGTTGGTGTGTGTGTGTGTGTGTGTGTGTGTGCTTTATCATCATTCCTTACAATGCCGTGTCCGACAGCGATCGCAACTTCTACTGACGTGTGGATGGCCGTTGGCTCACTAGGAGCTTATCCGCCCTTTGACAGGTCTTGTTTTTGGTCCTGCTGGGGGTCCACAGCCCCCTCCTCACCTGGCAAACCAGGTGGGGGAGACGGTTTAGTCACCGACTATCCAACCATGGAGCAGGTAGCACGGAATGTTACAAAATTTTGAGATTTTAAAAATCAAGTCTTTAATTTATCCCATCAGATAAAGCATAAAAAGAAGTTTAATTTGACATCTAATTCACTTTCATATCTTCAGTATTAAAAAAGTTATGGCCATTTTCATACTCGGAAATTGGCATCTTATTCCCTATTGCTTTTTCATTGACTTAGCACAAAAGCTGTGATCGAGAACATTTAAAAGCCGATATCTTTCTTAAAATTAAGAGAACTGAAATAAATTTTCAGTTATTATAGATTGAAGCATTCTGAAACAATTATGAAACAATCTTACTTAGATGACTTGAAATTAAAGCATATAATTAGTTAGTTACCTAATTGTAGCTAATTACAAAATTCAATTACTAGATCTAAACATCTATCCATTTCTTAAGAATAGATTAACATTTTTAAATAGCCTAAGTGTCCAAATAACATTCACACAAGAATTCAGAATATAACATAATTTTTAAATCTCATTGTCATGGGTTTATAGGCCAAATGGAAGGAATTTAATGTTTAATACCTGTAAATTAATGGCCATTTAAATCAGCTTGCGAGTGGGATTTTCTGGAATGGGACCATTTGGAACGTTGAGGTTGAGGTGAATTTATACCCCCATATGTGCAGCAAAAACACTGCCGGTTCTTCGGGGGGAAAAATCACCGTTTTGCATCTTAAAATGTGAATTAAATACATCTTAAGAAACACTTTTATACATAAAAACAAACTACTTTCTTTTACCTGGTCCTGCATAAAATCCGTCCCAGTTGTCGGCATTGACGGCTTCAGAAGCTGATTTTAAAATCATTCCTGCGATTAACTTGTCGGGTGAATTTCTTTTTAAAACACACAGAACGGCCGTAGGAACGATTCTTTAGCAAAATCTTGCACCCCAACAAATATAATTCAGGACCAGGTCGGGAAAAAACCCCGTTTTAACACCGCCCACCCCCCCCCCCCTCAAACTCGCCAAAATCGCGCACACAGCCAGTGGCAGAATGACAGCGCCGCTGAAGGTAAGTTTTGTAACATACCTACACATGGTAACCGTGGCGGGGGGAACTCCCCCCGACCTGACCTTAAGCTTGCCACAAGATCATAAGATGATAGCAGAATTAGGCCATTCAGCCCATCAAGTCTACTCCGCCATTCAATCATGGCTTATCTATCTCTCCCTCCCAACCCCATTCTCCTGCCTTCTCCCCATTACCTCTGACACCCCTACTAATCAAGAATCTATCTATTTCTGCATTAAAAATATCCACTAACTTGGTTTCCGCAAAGAATTCCACAGATTCACCACCCTCTGACTAAAGATGTTCCACCTTATCTGCTTCCTAAAGGAATGCCCTCTGCCATGCTCTGACTTTTTACATTCTTTTCTGCTCCAAGGCAGTTTGAGATGGTACAAGATGCTGGGATTGAAGGGAAGGGTTCCAGGCATCACATGGTTACACAATATGCAATGCGCTAAAGGTTCGGCATGTCCCCAGCAAGCCTCACCAACTTGCAGAGATGTGGGTAGAAAGCATTTTATCAGATGCGCTGTGAGGCAGAAGCTCTAGCGTTTCGCCACTGTGCGAATTCTCTCTCATGTGTCCCATCAACACACCTGCGACAATTCATAGCAGCCAACCAACCTAAATTCTGGAGTAATTCAGTGCCTCGTTTAGCACTTCAGGCAGCTGGTGACCTAACGTGGATAATTAAGATTAGTGTAGATCCTGGTGGGCAGTACGGTGGTGCAGCGGTAGAGTTGTGGCCTAAAGGGCCTGTCCCACGAGCATGCGACTCCATGCGGCAAGCGCGACCTAACGTGGTCGCTTGAGCCGTACGGCCTCGCGGGGCCGGTCCCACTTCGATCGCCGGAGCCGTATGGAGTTGTGCGGAGCTGGTCCCGACTTCGCGCTGGGCTCCGAAAAACTGACCGTGTTCAAAAATTCCGCGCGGCAACGGCCTGCCGGCCCACAGCAGCCTCGACACCGTATGCACCGCCTCGACGGGCGTGCGCAGCGTTTCGCCGCTGTACGCAGCGTCTTGACGCCGTACGTCACGTGCAAACTTCCCGCGGACTTTGCTCGAACTTCACGTCACTCACTCGACCTCCGCGCGGCCCCCGCTTCCGGTTTGGTCGCGCTTGCCGCATGCAGGTCGCATGCTCATGGGACAGGCCCTTTACAGTGCGAGAGACCCGGGTCCCATCCTGACTACGGGCACTTGTCTAACTACAGGAGTTTGCACGTTCTCCCCGTGACCCGCGTGGGTTTTCTCCAGGAGCTCCGGTCTCCACTCACACTCCAAAGACGTACAGGTTTGTAAGTTAATTGACTTCGATAAAATTGTAAATTTAAATCCGATGCTGGGTTGGGTGAGGCGGGCGGGGGGGGCGAGGGGCAAGGCATATCTCCACTTTATTTTTTATTCCTTTATCTATCCGCTACACTGCTTTGGAAGTTTAAGTAAGGGATTCTCTTTTGGTCTTCTTCAATCTATCTCTTCACTTTCTTTCTTGTTTTCTCTTTCTTTTTTTTTCCATTCTCATAATGTAGGTTATAAGGTTAAAAATGAAGCTGTACAATAATTGTATAATTTTAGATGCCGAATTAAAATAAAAAATTTTTTTTTTTTTAATTGTAAATCGTCCCGAGTGTGTGTAGGATGGTTTAGTTTGCGGGGATCGCTGGTCGGCACGGACTCGGTGGGCCGAAGGGCCTGTTACCACGCTATATCTCTAAACTAAACTAAACATACAATGGGCAGGATGGATTTGGAGTCAGAGAGTGATACAGTGCGGAAACAGGCCCTTCGGCCCAACTTGCCCGCACCAGCCCACATGTCCCAGCTACACTAGTTTGATCCATATCCCTCCAAAACCTGTCCAGCTGTTTCCTAAACATTGGGATAGTCCCAGCTCAACTACCTCCTCTGGCAGCTTGTTCCATACACCCACCACCCTTTGTGTGGAAAAGCTACCCCTCAGATCCCTATTAAATCTTTTCCCCCTTCACCTTGAACCTATGTCCTCTGGTCCTTGATTCACCTCCTCTGGGCAAGAGACTCTTTGTAGGCCTGAAGGCCTGTTTTGGTGCTATATCACTCCAGGACTCTGTGATTTGCGGTGCTGGCTCAAAGGGCCGAATGGCCTACTCCTGCGCCTATCGTCTATCGATTCACATGACCGACTGACCTGCATTATCTAAGTTCACACATACATAATGTGACGAGCAATTAAGTCTAGGTCTGAAGAAGGGTCTCGGCCCGAAACGTCACCCATTCCTTTTCTCCAGAGAAGCTGCCTGTTACTCCAACTTTTGTGTCTATCTTCGGTTTAAACCAGCGTCTGCAGTTGCTTCCAACACTGAAGTCCAGAAACAGTGATCATCACCAAAGATCCTGTAGCGGAGCAAGATAGACCGCTCCTGCTAAATGCAATGGGCTGACGTGTAGTACGCAACGGAGCGGAACGTGGGCCTTTTTTTCATCCATTTCCATAACCCGATCTGACCTGACTCGCAGTGTAATCAACGTTGCAGGGGAACAGTTTGTGTCAAAAAATTTAAATTCTGAAAATGAGGAGAATATCCTGAGTGTAGGATAGTGTTAAGGTGCGGGGATCATAGAAACATAGAATATTGGTGCAGGAGGAGGCCATTCGGCCCTTCGAGCCAGCACCGCCATTCATTGTGATCATGGCTGATCGTCCCCAATCAATAACCCGTGCTTGCCTTCTCCCCATATCCCTCGATTCCACTAGCCCCTAGAGCTCTATCTAACTCTCTTTTAAATCCATCCAGTGATTTGGCCTCCACTGCCCTCTGTGGCAGGGAATTCCATAAATTCACAACTCTCTGGGTGAAGATGTTTTTTCTCACCTCAGTCTTAAATGGCCTCCCCTCTATTCTAAGACTGTGGCCCCTGGTTCTGGACTCGCCCAACATGGGGAACATTTTTCCTGCATCTAGGTGTGGACTCGGTGGGCCGAAGGGCCTTTTTCCGCACTGTATCTCTAAACTAAACCAAGCATCCCGTGTCGGAGCCGGCAATTCTCATGGGGCTGGTGATGATTACCCGTTGCAAATATCCTTCTTTGTTCTTATCTACGCCAGACTGGAAAAACAGAAATTGTTCCCACTGTTTCAATCTTTTATTAACCAAGAAGCATAATGGTTCAACGGAAAAATAAATCAAGTGTACCCTTGCCAAGAGATTCTAGTGCATCTTACAGTATGTGTCGGGCAGGTAGACACGGCTGTGGACAACAGGAACATGTGTGAACAGGAACATTGAAACATATAAGATTATTAAGGGTTTGGACACGCTAGAGGCAGGAAACATGTTCCCGATGTTGGGGGAGTCCAGAACCAGGGGCCACACAGTTTAAGAACAAGGAATAAACCATTTAGAACCACGAGGAAACACTTTTTCTCACAGAGAGTTGTGAGTCTGTGGAATTCTCTGCCTCAGAGGGCGGTGGAGGCCGGTTCTCTGGATGCTTTCAAGAGAGATCTAGATAGGGCTCTTAAAGATAGCGGGGTCGGGGGGTATGGGGAGAAGGCAGGAACGGGGATGATCAGCCATGATCAGGGGTGGAAGATTGCAACCTTCACGTGGTCGGCCCTGTTTCGACGAATGCAATCAACCCGGCGTGCACAATCAAGTAAAATCAAATAGAACAAGTTGTCCTACAACTTTAGGCTGTGCACGCCATACGCAAGAAGAAGAAGAAGCCACGATCACATTAAATGTCGGTGCTTGCTCGAAGGACCAAATGGCCTGCTTCTGCACCTATTGTCTATTGACTATTGACTGACCATTTAGAACTGTGATGAGGAGGATCATCTTCACTCCGAGGATGGTAGAACTGTGGAATTCTCAACCCTGAAGAGCTGTGGAAACCCAGTGATTTAAAAAAACACAGCTCACTAAAATTCTGGACATCAAGGAATATGGAGACAGAGCAGGAAAATGGTGCTGAGGAAAGAGAGCAGCCATGACGATCATAAGAGATAGGAGTAGAATTAGGCCATTCGGCCCATCAAGTCTACTCCACCATTCAATCTCTCCCCCCTACCCCCATTCTCCTACCTTCTCCCCATTTTTTATTTTTTTATTTTTTTTTATTCGTTATTTAAGTTATGACTATGAGATGGAAGCTGCATACCAAATCTCGTTGCACCTCTGTGCAATGACAATAACATATATTATTATTATTATTGTTCCCTGACACCAGTACTAATCAAGACTGATGAACGGTGGAGCAAGATCAAAGGGCCAGATGGCCTACTCCAGCTCCTGTTTCTTATAATGAACCATGAACATGACCACATCAGGATTCTGCCTTCCAAAATACATTGAATTATTTTCCCTCAGTTACATTACACAGCTGCATTAAGCGTTGGTCAGGCCCCGTTTGGAGTATTGCGTCCAGTTCTGGTTACTCTGTCACAGGAAGAATGCAGAGGCTCAGTAGAGGGTTCTTGGTTCTTGGTTTCTTGGTCCTCCAAAATATTCCAAATGGAATTTAAACTGGAGGTGGTGAAGGGAGGGCTTAAGCCAGAAAGGGTTATTGGGAAGAAAGAGCTACTTTAAATTTAGTTGCATCTGGTTGGGTAACTATAGTTGGGTGGAGATTATTCCATGTTTTAATTGTGCGGGGGAAGAACAAATTGCTGTACACATCTGTCTTTGTAGCTGGGATCACAAATTGGATCGAATGCCCTCGTCTGCTCCTAATTGGTTTGGGTTTGGTGTAGGGTGCTGGGTTTATCGTGATAGACACAAAAAGCTGGAGTAGCTCGGAGGGTCAGGCAGCATCTCTGGAGAAAAGGAATAGGTGACGTTTCGGGCCTGAAGAAGGGTCTCGACCCGCAGCCTCACCTATTTCTTTTCTCCAGAGATGCTGCCTGACCCACTGAGTTACTCCAGCATTTTGTACCGATCTACAGATCTCCTGATACCACCACAGCCTGTTGCCTCTTCTTTATCTCTGGTATGTACATGAGCTTTAAGGCTTTCATTATTTAACCAGAAACCTACAGAAAAGGGCGGTCACAGTGGCGCAGCGGTAGAGTTGCTGCCTTACAGCGAACGCAGCGCCTGAGACCCGGGTTCCATCCCGACTACGGGTGCTGTCTGTACGGAGTTTGTACGTTCTCCCAGTGACATGCGTGCGTTTCCTCCGAGATCTTCGGTTTCCTCCCACAGTCCAAAGACGTACCGGGGTGTAGGTTAATTGGCTTTGGTAAATTTAAAAATGGGGTGGAAGATTGCAACCTTCACGTGGTCCGCCCTGTTTCGACTAATGCAATCAACTCGACGTGCACACACAGATCAAATAGAACAAGTTGTCCAACAACTTTAGGCTGTGCACGCCACACAAAAGAAGAAAAATGTAAAAATTGTCCCTAGTGGGTGTAGGATAGTGTTAATGTACGGGGAGCGCTGGTCGGCGCGGACCCGGTGGGCCGAAGGGCCTGTTTCCGCGCTGTTTCTCTAAACTAAACTATACTGCTTTCTAGTTCAGTCAGAGATGTGTGGCCTGTAGTTGGTCCATGTGCTTAAACAGATCACAACTTGTTTTTACCGTGATCACCAATTAATTTGTGCATCTACAATCTCTGCCCCAATTCTTTCATCTTTATTTTAATTTAGGTATGATATTTGATTAGGCTCATGCCACTGTTGGCCAGATGTTCGCTTTTCTCTGCTAGCTGGAGCTTGAGGTAAAGCCTCCTTCAGTTAGTCCAGATTGGATTGAGTCATGGAAGGACACAAGCCCTCTAAGTCCACACCGACCATCAACCACCCATACACTTGAAGGGCAATTAAAGGGCCAGTCCCACTTGGCCGTCATTTGCACGCCATTTACGCGACCTCCAAAAATGTGATCCTCGCATTGTGACACGTGTAGGTAGCGCGGGACGGGCGCGTGGAGAGGCGTGGAGGAGTGTGGAGTTGCGCGCGGTATCGCGAGGCACTCCAGAATTTCGTGCTGCACGAAAACCTCGCGCGCCACCTGCGTGATGCATCGCGTACGCACGCTGACGGATTGGGTACGCACGCTGACGCATTGGCGTCGCACGCTGGCGTCCCGACGTCTCACGTGTATCGCCTGGTGACGCAAGGTGCGTCTACCCCACGACAGAAGGGGGAGGAGTTGTACATTTTGATAGCCACATGGAAAAAGGATCTCCTTAATGTATCCACCACCCTGGATGTGGTCAACATAGATTGTTGGATTGGTTGATAGATACAGCACGGAAACAGGCCCTTCGGCCCACTGAGCCCTGGATTTAAGAGAGAGTTAGATAGAGCTCTAGGGCTAGTGGAGTCAAGGGATATGGAGAGAAGGCAGGCACGGGTTATTGATTGGGGACGATCAGCCATGATCACAATGAATGGCGGTGCTGGCTCGAAGGGCCGAATGGCCTCCTCCTGCACCTATTTTCTATGTTTCTATGAGTCCATGCTGACCATCGATCACCTGTTGGTACTGGTTCTATATTAGCCCTCTTTCCCGTCCACTCCCTACAACACAAGGGGGCAATTTACCTACAAACCCGCCCGTCTATGGGGTGTGGGAGGAAGCCGGAGCACCCGGAGGAAACCCACGTGGTCACAGGGAGAAGGTGCCAAGTTCACACAGACAGCAGCCGAGGTCAGGATGGATCCCGGGTGTGAGACTGCGGCTCGACCAGTGGCCCCAGTATAAGGGAGAGTGAAAGGGAGCAGGCAAAGAGGCAGGGTATAGAGTGCAACAGCATATAGGACATAAATAGTGCGGCTGAAACAAGTGTTATAATGCAGATGAACCGGTCCATTGCAAGCAAATCACAGTGTTCTGAAGGCTCCACGACGATGAAATGTTTAGTTTAGTTTAGAGATACAGCGCGGAAACAGGCCCTTCGGCCCTCCGAGTCCGCACCGACCAGCGATCCCCGCACACTAACACACAGGTGTGATCTTGTACTCCACATTCCCATCAACACCCCTCAGATGCTACCACTCAACCCACACACTAGGGGTAATTTACTGAAGCCAACTAACCTACAGACCTGCCACAATGAACCTTTGAGACAGCAAAGTTGGAGGAAGCCGGAGCTACCCGGAGAAAACCCACGCGGTCACAGGGAGAACGTGCAAACTCCGCAGTTGAGACAAAGGGATTAGAGAGTTGCAAATAACGATTTACATTTAGGGAACCTTCCAGGTCGAAGATGTTCCATCAGAATTACAACCTGAAAAAAAATTACCCCTTTTTTCCCTTCCCGCAGATGCAGCCTGACCTACCCAGCATCTATCTATGGAGCGAAGGAAAAAGGTTCTTCCTGCTTTCATTTTAGATTTCCAGCATCTGCAGATGGACACAATAAAGCTGGACTAACTCAGCGGGACAGGCAGCATCTCTAGAGAGAAGGAATGGGCGACGTTTCGGGTCGAGACCCTTCTTCAGACTGGTTAGGGATAAGGGAAACTAGAGATATATAGACGATGATGTAGCAAGATAAAAAAACAATGAATGAACGATATGCAAAATAAAAAGTAACGGTGATAAAGGAAACAGGAGATAGATACAAAAAGCTGGAGTAACTCTGTCTGCCTGCCCGCTGAGTTACTCCAGCTTTTTGTATCTGTCTTCGGTTTAAACAAGCATCTGCAGTTCCTTCCTAACACATAAAGGAAATAGGCCTTTGTTAGCTGTTTGTTGGGTGAAAACTGTGTCTACCTTCAGTTTAAACCAGCATCTGCTGTTTCTTTCCGACAAATTCCAGCATCTGCAGTTTGCTTCATTTTTTTTCAAGGCTCTTCCTATTTGTAGGGAACTGCGGCTGTCAAACTGCACAAGGACCTCCCTGGGGGCTGGGATGTGATCACAAGCAGGTCATCTATTTTCGTGATGTTGGATTTGAGGGATGAAATATTGATGAGGGTGGCAGCGAATACTCTTCCCCCCCCAGCTGTTCATTGAAGCTCTGCTGGCATAGCCACCTGTGAGAGGAGAGACGTGGCCTTGATGTGAATCTGCAAGACCGTGAACCCATTTCAATATTGGGCGCCGGCAGCTGAGCATAAAGAGCAGAGTCTAGCTCGGTCTTACGGCAGCACCACAGTTAGCTCTGAAGTGCAGCCAGCCCCTCGGCACAGGTGGGGAGGGCTACTGTCAAACCACACACACACTCACACACACATATATATACACATACACTCTCACACACACACACACACACTCACACACACACACACATATACATTCTCACACACTCACATATACGCACATACATTCTCACACACACATACACACGCTCTCACACACACACACACACTCTCACTCACACACACACATATATACACATACACTCTCGCACACACACTCACACACACACATATACATTCTCACACACTCACACATATACGCACATACATTCTCACACGCTCTCACACACACGCTCTCACACACACACACTCTCACACACACACTCTCACACACACACGCTCTCACACACACACACATACACACACACACACATACACACGCTCACACACGCTCACACACACACACATACACACGCTCACACACGCACGCTCTCACACACACACATACATACACTCTCACACACGCAAACACACGCAAACACACACACACAGGAGGTACTGGACCGGGGCACAAAGAGCCAGGGAAATATAAGGTGTCACCCATTAGAAAGACGAAATGGTGATTTCACAAGGGGCGCAGGAACAATGCCAGCTGTAAGCGGGCGGGGAGAGGATTTTCCTGTTTACTTTCTTCAAAAAGAAGAGCTATTCAGCGTTTCGACATTGAAAGAAAGAAAAGCCACAATGATCCTTTGAGACTGCAAATTAGAAAAAAAAACGCAGCACGACAGTTTTTTGTTGTTGCTGCAGTTTTTTGTTGTTGCTGTTCCCTCCCCCCGTGTGCTAAAATGTGCAAAGCAGCCGAAACAATTTCATTCTCAGTGAACAATTCCTTACCTATTCGCACAGAGACCCCACAGCACCGACTGCCGCTCCTTTGGTGGGAGTAGTGTTGTTCCTGTGTTGCCAGACTCCTATGCTCCGTATCTGCCTGCTGTTGATGTGAACATTAATTTCCCCTTGCTCTCTCTTTCTCTCTCGGTGGAAGCTGACAATCTCTGGCCTGGCCCTACCTTTCTTTGTGACATCACTTGTATGTCAATCATGAAGCCATGAAAGAGAAAGAAGGGGGTGGAGACCCATGCCAATTACCAGAGAACATCTCAGTACCTCGGGCTGAACAAAAGCTGCATTTATATATATATATATATATGTATATATACCTTCCCTATTTCTCTTCCCCTCCTTGCTGCTATGTGGTTCAGCAGGCTCCTGACATTCCAGCCCATGTCACCATTCTTTACCTTTGCCTGCAGTTGAGAGGAAGCTATTCACTAAGGTGTGGTGTGTGTGGGGTGGGGGCTCAATAGGAAGCCTGTACCCGCTGGAGTTTAGAAGGATGAGGGACGGGGTTCTTGGTTTCTTGGTCCTCCAAAATATTCCAAATGAAATTTAAACTGGAGGTGGTGGAGGGAGGACTTAAGCCAGAAAGGGTTTTCGGGAAGAAAGAGCTACCTTAAATTTAGTTGTATCTGGTTGGGTAACTATGGTAGGGTGAAGATTATTCCATGCTTTAATTGTGCGGGAGGGGGGAACGAATTGCTGTACACATCTGTCTTGGTAGCTGGAATCTCAAATTGGATCGAATGCCCTTGTCTGCTCCTAATTGGTTTGGATTTGGTGTAGGTTTGGTAATCTATGTCGAGCTAGGTAGAGTGTACGACAGCATGGTGGCACAGCGGTAGATCCCAACCACGGGTGCTGTTTGTATGGAGTTTTACGTTCTCCCCGTGACCGCGTGGGTTTTTTTTCCAAGATCCTCGGTTTCCTACACAGGTTTGTAGGTTAATTTGCTCGTTATAAGTGTAAATTGTCCCTAGTGTGTAGTGTAAGTGTGTGGGGGTCGGTGCGGACTCAATGGGCCGAAGGGCCTCTTGTATCTGTATCTCTAAAATAAACTAAACTAAAGTGGATGTGGAGAGGATGTTTCCACTAGTGGGGGAGTCTTGGACCAGAGGTCATTGCCTCAGAATAAAAGGATGTTTTTTTTAGGAAGGAGATGAGGAATTTCTTTAGTCAGAGGGTGGTGAATCTGTGGAATTCATTGGCATGGATGGCTGTGGAGGCCAAGTCAATGGATATTATTAAGACAGAGACAGATAAATTCTTGATTAGTACGGGTGTCAGGGGTTATGGGGAGAAGGCAGAAGAATGGGGTTGAGAGGGAAAGATAGATCAGCCATGATTGAATGGTGGAGTAGACTTGATGGGCCGAATGGCCTAATTCTGCTCTTATCACTTATGAACATGAATCTTTTCACACAGTTGTCGGTTGGGTATATAGACACATAGAAAATAGGTGCAGGAGTAGGCCATTCGGCCCTTCGAGCCTGCACCGCCATTCAATATGATCATGGCTGATCATCCAACTCAGCTGGTATGGAACAAGCTGGCAGAAAAGGTAGTTGAGGCAAGCGCAATAACAACATTTGAAAAACGTTTTGACAGGTACATGGATAAGAAAGGTTCAAATGTGGGCAAATAGGACTGGCATTGATGGGCAACTGGGCTGGCATGGATGAGTTGGGCCAAAGGGCCTGTTTCCGCGCTGTAAGACTCAATGACCCTTTGATTCTATGAAAATAATTGTACTCACTGTATAGTGCTTAAAGGCCTACACCTTATATATTTGTATATAATTCTACTCCTATCACTTGTGACCTTATTCTCAAAATGTGACCACCTGTCATAGCCTAACTCTGCCAAGAGAAACATTCGTCCGGCGTCCAGCATGTCAAGCCTTTAACAATGTTGTATGTTTTCATAAAATCTCCCCTCATTCATCTAAATTCTAAAAAAAAATATCATCCCAGCTTAATCTCTCTTTAATGCAGAAAATAGCCATCCCTGGAGCCAAAGGTAGACACAAAAAGCTGGAGTAACTCAGCGGGTCAGACAGCAACTCTGGAGAAAAGGAATAGGTGACGTTTCGGGTCTCAACCTGCACGTCTTTGGGAAGTGGGGGGGTGGGCATCTTTAAAGTAGCTCTTTCTTCCCAATAACCCTTTCTGGCTTAAGCCCTCCCTTCACCACCTCCAGTTGAAATTCCATTTGGAATATTTTGGAGGACCAAGAAACCAAGAAGAACCAAGAAGTGAAATACCCTGGAGAACACGCAAACTCCACACAGACAGCATCAGTGGCCAGGATCTCTGGAGTTGTGAGGCAGCATCTCTAACTGCATCAATGCTATGCTTAAAATCTTTTAAGATACTTCAAAGATTTATTTCCATTGTAATATATGTAATATATCAAGACTGAAAACTTTTATGTTTACTTTAGCTTTCAGCTAAATCTTAACTACATTGCACTTTTAACTTTTGCACTTTTTATAATGCATTTTTAATTTTGTTTTTCTTTTCTTTTAGTTCTTCTATTTTATTTCATTTTATTATTTCATTTATTGTATGACATGTTTTTATGTGAAGCACTTTGAGTCTGCCTCGTGTATGAAATGTGCTATATAAATAAAGTTGCCTTGCCTTGCCTTGCCTATATGTGGTTTGATGTTACACTTTATTTGATTATACATCTCAGAAATACTTTAGAATTTTTACTGGGTTAAAAATCCAAGCAATTACCTTAACTTAGGAACCAATTCATTGGTGAGTTGATTTTGCATCCCATTCTTTTAATAAACGTTCCTGTACTCACATAATATACTTTTAAATTGAATATTTCTTCCATGAGGTTTGTGATCCTAAAGTTTACATCATCTGGTCTTACACCGTCGCAAACTGTGGTAAAACCATCAAGGGGGAAAAGGGGAGGAGCAAAGATCGCTATAAGATCTTTGGGGAGGAGTGACCGCCTGCCGTAAACCGGACCGAGTATTCCCCCCCTGACCGTCTGCCGTAAAATGGATTTGTGCGTGAAGGCCACTGAATGAAAAGTTAAAATTCACGAAAGGTTTGTGTGAAAAGCGGTTGTGCTGAATGTTTATATATGAACTGTACCCGCATCTGCGGCTCCTGGAGGCTGGGCTGTGGCCCGGGCAACTCGAGCTCAAGGGCTGAGGTTCGACCATCGTCGTGGGCCTGGACTCTGGTTCATCCAGTGTTGAATTTGAGCTCAAGCTGAGGTTTCATTTGGGTTTGGTCTTTGGATTGGGTTCTGCATGATTCATTGGATAAGGGTTTAGTTGGTCTTGGGTGGGCAAGGGTTTGGGCCAAGCATGGGTTTGGGGTGGGCATGGGCATGGGGTGGGCATGGGCTTGGGGTGGGCATGTGTTTTGGCTGGGCATGGATTTGGGTGGGCATGGGTTTGGGTGAGCATGTGTTTTGGCTGGGCATGTGTTTGGGTGGGCATGGGCTGGGCATGGGTTTGGGCTGGGCATGGAGTTGGGTGGGCATGTGTTTGGGTGGGCATGTGTTTGGGTGGGCATGGATTTGGGTGGGCATGGGTTTGGGCTGGGCATGTGTTTGGGTGGGCATGGGTTTGGGTGGGCATGGGTTGGGCTGGGCATGGGTTGGGCTGGGCATGGGCCAGAGTGGGCTTGGGCTTGCTTGGGCCTGGCCGGGTTTGGGTTTAGCATGATTGATTCTCTGATGTTCCATGATCCCCACTTCTGATGCAGCCCCTGAACAGGAGTTAGGAGACTAACTACTCCCTGCCAATAACCAGAAACCGAATGCAGTGCACAATGACTAGTCTTTTGGAAAAACAAGAAGGATCTACTGAAAATGCTGGAGTAACAGGCAGCATCTCTGGAGAGAAGGAATGGGTGATGTTTCTTGTCGAGACCCTTCTTCAGACTGGTTAGGGATAAGGGAAACGAGAGATATATAGACGATGATGTAGAGAGATAAAGAACAATGAATGAAAGATATGCAAACGATGATAAAAAAAAACAGGCCATTCTTCAGACCTAATAATTTACGGTGTTTAGCTGATTTTTATTCCTCTTTTCCCAGGGCATTTATTCTGCCTCCTTCATCATGTTTGTTCTGGTGGAAATGGTGGACACTGTGCGGATCCCGCCCTGGTTGTTTGAGCGGAGGTTAAACGATGCCATTGCAGAAGAGTTGAACAAAAAACTGGCCAACAAGGTAGGAGTCTGGAAGTCTTTGTGCTGCAGCGACCTTTGTGTCGCATTGCCAACATTTCCGTGAGCCAGCGATATCAAAAGGTTGCAGTGTGAAGTGTAGATGGAGTCAATGGTGATGATTGTTGATCAGTATGGGTGTCAGGGGTTTTGGGGAGAAGTCAGGAGAATGGGGATAGGAGGGAGAGATAGATCAGCCATGATTGAATGGCGGAGTGGACTTGATGGGCCGAATGGCCTAATTCTGCTCCTATCACTTATGACCTTATGACCACTCGCTGCTTTACAAATTTAATTGGACTTTTACATTAGTAAACTGCAAAGCTTCTATTTATTTTATTGGCTTCTTGTCTCTCTCAGCATATTTTTTATAAGTTGAGCTGCACTAAGTTTTGAATTCCAGAATTTCTGTTTCGGTGACATTCTGTACGTTGTTCATTTGATAGCCTTGGTTCTATCAGCTTATTGATCTATTGATCTTAGAAATGGGGAGACTTGATTAGCCACAGTGTTGCCCTAAATGGCCAGACTAAACTTGCAGGCGAGAAGGGGAAAGCAGACCTGCATATTGCAGTGGGGTTAGGAGAGATAGATCAGCCATGATTGAATGGTGGAGTAGACTCGATGGGCCGAAGCTTCAGATTCAGATTCAGATTCAACTTTTATTGTCAAATGCAGTTAGCATCTCCCTAGAAGAGCGACATAGAATATGAGCAAAAAATAAATCTATTTACGTGCATACAGTCATAGTATTTTTTTTTCCTGGTGGGAGGAGTGTCCAGGGGGGGTGATTGGCAATCACTGAGGTACAGTGTTGAGTAGTGTTATCTTTACGCGGTTTGTAAATTCTCCCTGTAATCGCGTGGGTTTTCTCCGGATTAATTGAGTGACCGCGAGCTTAATTGAGAATCGAAGCCCTTGAATGATCATTGCTCTCTCTGCAGGTGGTGTATAATGTCGGCCTGTGCGTCTGTCTGTACGACATCACCAAACTGGAAGACTCCTACATTTTCCCTGGAGATGGCGCCTCTCACACTAAAGGTTAGGCACTGGGTCCTAAGCAATATCTCTGAGAGCGGGATCTCTCAACAATCTTGTTATATAGACCCTTCGGACATCAGAGTCTGTGCTGAATATGATGCCAAGACCAACTCTCATCTGCCTGCACATAATACATACCCCTCCAATCTCTGGTAGACACAAAATGCCGGAGTAACTCACCGGGCGAGGCAGCATCTCTGGAGAGAAGGACTGGGCAACATTTCGGGTCGGGAGCCTGAAGGGAAAAGACACAGCAGACACAGCCAATTAACCTACAAATCCGCAAGTCTTTAGAATGTGGGAGGAAACCGGAGCATCCGGAGTAAACCAAGCGATTACAGGGAGAGCGTACAAACCCCGTAAAGATAACACCCGTGGTCACGGTTGACGGGAGTCTGAAGAAGGGTCTTGACCCGAAACGTCGCCTATTTCCTTCGCTCCGAAGATGCTGCCTCACCCACTGAGTTTCCCCAGCATTTTTGTCTATCTGCCATTTCTATGCAATGTCTTTACCTGCTGTGGTGTATAATGTCCCCAAAAATGTATGTGCTATGTGCCCGACTGCTGCTTCAGTGCAGGCTAGCCTTTCCCTCAATGTTTATTTCTTCCTCCTCATACAGTGCATTTTCGCTACATGGTATTCCGCCCCTTTCTGGATGAAATTGTTACCGGCAAAATTAAAGGCTGCAGCCAGGAAGGAGTGTGCGGTGAGTAACTCCCTGCTTCTGTTTGGGGGGGGGGGGTGGAGGGGCAAGGTATATCTCCATCTTTTCTTTTCTTATTTCTCTCTCTTTCCGCTGCACTGCTTTGGTAGCTTAGGGGTATTTTTCTATTTTATCTCTTCATTTTTTTCTTTTCTTATTTTCTTGCTTTCCCTTTTTTTTGCTTTTTCCACCCCCCTCCCATCCCTTGCCCCGTCTCCATCCCAGGGCACGGCTGTGCAGGTCACAGTGTAGCCTCCGAGGATGAAAGGGGGGGGGGCTGCTTCTGCCAAGGTGGTGCTTGCATTAAACCCATCCCTGTTTGGGCTGATGCTTGAAGCATGAGGCTCTGCTTTGCAATTGAGCAGAAAGTCAGGCTTCTTTCATGGTTTGAGATCTGGCCTGCTGCGGTGGCATCATCTGTAAATGGAGTTGCAACAGAGTTTAGCTGTGCTATTGTAAGTGTAAAAGGAGCATTGTATAAAAGGCTAACGCTGGTCCACAAAGGTTTTGAAGACATGGCCAAGGACTCCATCCAGGCCGTTGGCTTTCCGCAGATTCACTCTCAGTAAGTTCACAAGTTCTAGGAGCAGAATTACTTCATTCGGCCCATCAAGTCTACGCCATTCAATCTTGGCTGATATATCTTTCCCTCTCAACCCCATGCTCCTGCCTGCTCTCTATAGTCCTTGACACCCTTACTAATCAAGAATCTGTCAATTTCCATCTTAAAAATACCCAATGACTTGGCCTCCACAGTCATCTGTGGCAATGAATTCCACAGATTCACCACCTTTTGTCCAAAGAAATTCCTTCTCATCTCCTTTCTAAAGGTACGTCTTTTTATTCTGAGGCTATGGCCTCTGGTCCCAGACTAGTGGAAACATACTCCCCACATCCACTCAATCCATGTCTTTCACTATTCAGTAAGGTTCAATGAGGTCCACCCTGATGCTTCTAAACACCAGCGAGTACAGGCCCAGTGCCGTCGAACGCTCATCATCACGATCTCCGGTGCACCTGGGGTTGTCAGGATAGGTGACGTTATTCCACCGAACATCAGTTCAAAATAAGAATCAGAATAGAATGCATTGAGCTCACTGGGGAGTGATGCGTTCTTGCATGGCTGTGACATTGCTTTGTAGACCATGCAAGCCTAGCCACAATCGACAGGTGTCGGTGTAGTTAGTCTGGGACTATAGTTGGTCTGGAATTGTCTCGGTGATGGCTTTGCCAAGGTTGTACCTGGATTTCCTGCACAGGTTGAGATCGTCCGACTTGAACAACTCAGACATGGTCTTCACTAGGGAATGGATCCCACGCGCTTCATCCATGGTTTCCACTCAGATTGACTTCTTTAGTCTGCTATTCTCTGCACTCTTTCTGCTAAAGTTTGTGATAACAGTGGTATGCTCTTTCAGTTGGCCACCATGTCTAACCAGGGAGTTAGATGTGGCCCTTGTGGCTAAAGGGATCAGGGGGTATGGAGAGAAGGCAGGTACAGGATACTGAGTTGGATGATCAGCCATGATCAATTGAATGGCGGTGCAGGCTCGAAGGGCCGAATGGCCTACTCCTGCACCTATTTTCTATGTTTCTATGTCCTTTAATATGAACTAGTCTACCTAGTCAACGAAGATACCTGGAGCTCATCAGTTTCCTCAGACAAGCACTGTACGATTCTCTGTACCAGTACAGATAGCACCTGCAGTCAGGATTGAGGCTGGGTCTCTGGCGATGTAAGGCAGCATCTCTACTGCTGTGCCACCGTGCAGACTTGCTGAGTTATTCCAGCATTTTGTGTTTATTGCTGCAGTTCCTTGTTGAGGTTAATTTTTGGGACATAAGATGCTGCCAGGATATGCACAGCAAATGGCAGGGCCCTAGGGAGAGATGATATTCAGAGAGACTTAGGGTGCAATTTGATGCTTCCCTCAAAATGGCGACGCAGGTGGATAGGGCAATGTAGAAAACACTTTGCAAAGGTGCATTAGGACGTCGTGTTGCATCCGTTTAAAACCTTTGTTAGACTGTACTAGGAGTGTTGTGTAGCTCTGGTCACCACACAACAGGAAGGAAGTGGTAACTTTCGAAAGAGGCTGCGTTTGGTCTCACTGGAGCATGAGAGGCTGCACGGTGACATGATATAAGACTCTTAAGTGGCATAGAAAGGGTAGATAGAGTGCTTTATCGCAGGGTGGGGTAGAAGGCAAGGATTTAAGATTCAGATTCAGATTCAGATTCAACTTTAATTGTCATTGTCCGTGTACAGTACAGAGACAACGAAATGGATTTAGCATCTCCCTGGAAGAGCGACATAGCATATGATTTGAATAAATATTTACATTAGCATATATACAGACATAGTGTTTTTCCTGTGGGAGGAGTGTCCGGGGGGGGGTGATTGGCAGTCACCGAGGTACGTTGTTGAGTAGAGTGACAGCCGCCGGGAAGAAGCTGTTCCTGGACCTGCTGGTCCGGCAACGGAGAGACCTGTAGCGCCTCCCGGATGGTAGGAGGGTAAACAGTCCATGGTTGGGGTGAGAGCAGTCCTTGGCGATGAAGTGAAATTTAAAGGGGATCTGAGGGACATGTTTTTCACACACAGGCTGGGTGGTTGTAGGAAGCGAGTTGCCAGAGGTGGCAATAGAGAAAGAAATAATGTTGGGTCAAGGGCTTTTGGGTGGGTATTCAGGAAAGGAACAGGGGGATATGTGACAAATATGGGCAAATGGGATTAGTGTAGATCAGGGGTGGGCAACCTTGTTCTGCATAGGGGCCAGGACGCATGTCTGTGAGCGGATGGCGGGCCACATCTATCACGTGTACACATGGATCCCACCCCGGATGGCAGGCATCAGATCAGGTGTTCTCAGTAGGTAGACCAAAATGCTGGAGAAATTCAGCGGGTGAGGCAGCCTCGTGCAATCCTTGCATGTCTCACCTGCTAAGTTTCTCCAGCATTTTTGTCCACCGTCGATTTTTCCAGCATCCACAGTTCTTTCTTTAACGAGTTCACAGAAGGTGCACGGCCGTGCCGGCGGCTTTGCGCAGGATGCGGTACGGCCAGAGGGCCGGATGATTACAGGGGGGAAAAAATCCGCCTGCAGGCCGGATGATTTTGGGTTATGGGCCGCATTCGGCCCGGGGGCCGTAGGTTGCCGATCATGGTCAACATGGATGGGTTGGGCTGAAGGGCCTGTTTCTGTATTGTAGAGCTCTACGACGCTGTATAGAACCATATTCGGGGCTGAATGGTTTACTTTTTCTGCAGCTCCATGCATAGTAAGACCGAATAATTAACTGCTGAGATGCTGGGGGAACTGTTGCCCCAAAGTTCTTGGAGGGAGCTGCTGAAGCAATGGCCACAGAGGGTCAGAGATGATCTTGCCCGCTCGCCTCCTGGCCCTTGCAGTGTACAGTTTGTGTAGAATGTCACCCACTAACTCAGTGTTCTCTTTCTTCCTCACAGTGACCATGGGATATTTTGACGACATCCTGATCCCTCCCGAATCTCTGCAGCAGCCGGCCAAGTTGTATCCTTCAATGAATGATGGTCCACGCACTGAGAACGAGGTGCAAAGACCTGGTCACTTGGTCACCTCAACCTGGTAATGAACTGGGTCGCACATACGTTTGAACTCCTGTTCTACTCCTTCCAAAATCTGGATGGAATGGCCTTCAAGGGGAAAAAGGGCAAATGAAATTAATAAATGTAATGGGAGATTCAGGAAAGATTATTAGGAGAGACCCTTGTCCAGCCTCTGCAGACTTCAAAGTCTGAAGGAGAGTCCTGACCCGAAATCGCGTATATCCATGTACTCTCGAGATGCGCCCTAACTTTAGTTTAGTTCAGAGATACAACGTGGAAACAGGCCCTTCGGCCAGCGAGTCCGCACCGACCAGCGATCACCCCGTACACTAGCATTATCCTACACACACTAGGGACAATTTACAATTTTGCCAAGTCAACTATCCCACAAACCTGTACCTCCTTGGGAGTGTGGGAGGAAATTGGAGATCCCGGAGAAAACCCACGCAGGTCACGGGGAGAAAGTACAACCTCCGTATAGACGGCACCCGTGGACAGGATCGAACCTGGGTTTCTGGTGCTGTAAGGCAGCAGCTCTTGAGATGAATTGGCTTGGTATAAAATGTCATTATAAAAATTGCCCCTAGAACGTGCAGTGCGCGGGGATGGCTGGTCGGTGCAGACTCGGTGCGCTGAAAGGCCCGTATCTCTAAACTAAACTAATCTCATGCCCAGCAGTCCACCTGTGGCAGATGAAGGGTCCTTGTTGGAGATAGTCTTACAGATGAGGAGCTTCCTCTCCCCCTCCTCCTCTATTGAATGATTGAATGAATGAATGAATGAATGAATGAATGAATGAATGAATGAGTGAATGAATGAAGCAAGCTTTGTTATCACATGTGACGTGTCAGTGAGATTCTTTGTTTTGCCCACACAAGGTATGCAAAGAGTGGCCACCTAAAGGGCGGCAACAATCTTACTAAATATTCCATTGAGTCCCCAATGGTCCCCCTTTTTTATTTCCACTGCTTACCTTAAACCGGCCGCTTGTTTCCTTGACCGAGCCGGCAGTGACGAGACGGAGCAGGTGTGGGTGTGGGAGTACGAGACTGACGAGGGCACGCACGACCTGTACATGGACGTCGGCGAGGATGTCCGCCTGAGAGTGGTGGACGAGACCTTCGTCGACACCTCCCCCACCGGGCCCAGCACGGCAGAGAGCTCAGCCACCACGCCAGAGGAAGCGCAGAGGAAGGAGGCTCCCTACACACTGACGGTACCATTACGCCACCTCTCTCTCCCCTTTCACTTCCTCCACCTCCCTCTCCCCTTAGTGGAAGAGGCAGACATAACAACTTTCAGAACCTCTGCATACGCCCAAAATGCAGACTGGAGATTGAGTCGAAAGAAGGATCTGACAATAGACAATAGGTGCAGGAGTAGGCCATTCTGTTGTGCTGCAGCAAGAATGTCATTGTTCTATCTGGGACAAATGACAATAGGTGCAGGAGTTAGGCCATTCTGCCCTTCGAGCCAGCACCGCCATTCAATGTGATCACGGCTGATCATCCCCAATCAGTACCCCGTGCCTGCCTTCTCCCCATATCCCCTGACTCCGCTATCTTTAAGAGCCCTATCTAGCTCTCTCTTGAAAGTATGCTGTCGATCTTCAGTGTAAACCAGCATCTGCAGTTCCTTCCTACGCATTGAGTACTGTACTTTTAAAAAGTGTAGTCACTGTTTTAAGAAGGGTACAGAGCATAACAACGTCCCATAATCGGCTAATGAATGTGTTTAATCAGTGATACAGGACTGATCCAGGCCCTTTGGCGCAACTCATCAATATTGACCAAGACACCCCATTTGCTTCTGCCTGCTCTATGGCCCTCCAATCCTTTCCTATCCACGACCCTGTTCAAATATCTTTTAAAGTTGTTATCGTACTTGCCTCAACCATTGTGCTGGCACCTCGTTACATTTACTCACCACCCTCTGCGTTAAAAAGGTTGCCCCATAGTTTAGATTAGTTTCGAGTTTAGAGACACAGCACAGAAACAGGCCCTTCGGCCCACCGCGTTCGCGCCGGCCAGCGATCCCGGCACGCTAACACTATGCTACACACACCAGGGGCAATTTGTAATATGCAGAAGCCAATTAACCTGCAAACCTGTATGTCTTTGGAGAGTGGGAGGAAACCAGAGCTCCCGGAGAAAACCCACGCTGGTCACGGGGAGAACGCACAAACTCCATACAGACAGCACCCGTAGTCAGGATCGAACCTGGGTCTCTGGCGCTGTAAGGCAGCAACTCTACCGCTGCACCACCGTGCCGCCCATAGGTTCCTTTTAAATCTTTCCCCTCTCACCTCTCTGGTTCTTTGCTCCCCTGCCTTGGGATAAAGACTCGTGATTGTATGCATGCCGTCCGTGATGTTGCATCAGAGGTGAAGATTGGCCGGTCAGTCCTCTGTACTTCCTCAAAACAACACAAAGTTTCACATTAACTGGTCTCCCAAGATGGTGTCATATGTAAAATAAAGTAACATCTACACATGTTGCAACCCATGACGGATATTTAAAGGGAAGGTCACATTACACTCCACTGCTGTGAAATTTTCCCAGATCATTTTACGCATCCGTTGACATCTTTTGCACGAAGGTAGGCACAAAATGCTGGAGTAACTCAGCGGGACAGGCAGCATCTCTGGAGAGAAGGAATGGGTGGCGTTGCGGGTCGAGACCCTTCTTCAGACATGCATCTTTTGCACTCTCTCGATCGCCTTGGTGTACCTAATGTAAGACAGGTCAGGCAATGCTCGCGTAACTGATGAGCGATGTCCGTGTAATAGCTGGAGCCTTACACCGTGATAAAGATCCAAAGACTTTACTAACTACATAGCAAATACGACTTGACACTTGCACGTCCCTCTAGTTCGAAGGGAGCCAGGCAAGGAGCGATGACTGAAAAGCTAATGGGCCTGACTCATTACAAAAGCATGACTCATAGTACGAGTGTCACTGATCTACAGTAACCCACTTGTTATTTTGCTGTCTGCGTTCCGTCTCTTCGCAGGGGTCCATCAGTGAGCCGGGCCTGGGACTGCTGTCTTGGTGGACAAATGGTTAACGGGACGACTTTATTCCTACTGCTTCACACGCAGCACGTCTGGCAGGAGCTGGATCTGGAGCTGCCTGCTTCCCAAACAATTCTTCGAGGATCCTAATTTCTGAGAGCGGGACATATGCTGGGTGTCTGGCCAGACTGGGGAAGCGTCTGGTGAACATGATCCAGCCGCAGCGACAGATATCTCTCTCACGACCAAATGGACAATGAATGGCCAGAGAAAGACGAAGGGCATCCAAGTGGAATGCTTGGCTAGTTGTGACTGCTTCCCACTGTGCCAGATACTAGTCCTGCACGCCCTGGTTTTCTATAGGATATTAAAGACATTTGATCAATGGATTTTAGTTACTCTATCATTTTGTGTCTATCGTCAATTTAAACCAGGTCACGTCCAGGTTCAGGAACGGCCTCTTCCCTACAGCCATCAGGCTATTAAACACTACAACCTCATAAGCTCTGAACTACAATAGACTATTATTATTATTATTGCACTGTTAATGTTCGTTCTTTTTTTCTGAGTTTTTGTTATTATTTATCATGGTTACACATTTTGTTATGCTGCAGCAAGAATGTCATTGTTCTATCTGGGACAAATGACAATAGACAATAGGTGCAGGAGTAGGCCATTTCGCCCTTCGTGCCAGCACCGCCATTCAATGTGATCATCCCCAATCAGAACCCCGTTCCTGCCTTCTCCCCATTTCCCCTGACTCCACTATGTTTAAGAGCCCTATCTAGCTCTCTCTTGAAAGCACCCAGAGAACCGGCCTCCACTAGATAATTCCACAGACTCACAACTCTCTGTGAGAAAAAGTGTTTCCTCGTCTCCGTTCTAAATGGCTTACTCCTTATTCTTATACTGTGTGTGGCCCCTGGTTCTGGACTCCCCCAACATCGGGAACATGTTTCCTGCCTCTAACGTGTCCAAACCCTTAACAATCATATACGTTTCAATAAGATAACCTCTCATCCTTCTAAACTCCAGAGTGTACAAGCCCAGCCGCTCCATTCTCTCAGCATATGACAGTCCCGCCATCCCGGGAATTAACCTTGTAAACCTACGCTGCACTTCCTCAATAGCAAGAATGTCCTTCCTCAAATTAGGGGACCAAAACTGCACACAAGACTCCAGAGCTGAAACAAATCCAAGAGAAATTGGGATTGTCAGACCTCCCCGGCCAGTAGATGTCCCTGTCTTAGACTATGAGCAACATCGTCCTACATAGCAAAGATCTTTGCTACATAGTGTAGTCTTCTTCCCTGGCCAGGCCCGCCCGCTTGTTGACGACTGGAGTCAGCTGTGAGCTGTGAGGCTGCAGTGGGTCTGGAGCAGCGCAGCAGTGTGTCAGACCCATGCACTTACTGCAGCAAGAGAGAGAGGGAGGGAGAGGGGACAGGCGTGGGATCATGACACCGACTTCAACCTGCAACCTCCCCGTTATCTCTGCACACAATTAATTAAAAACCAGCCCGAACGAGGGGAGGATGCAAAAAACAAACGAGCGACATTGGGCTCTTCCGAATCTGAAGGTATTTCATTTATTTATCCATTCATTAGATAAATATTCACCGGTGTTATTTCATTATGGGTGACTTGTGTGGGGGGGGGTGTCTTTGTTCCGCCCAGCGGTGTATCAGAGTGCAGCGAAACTGAAAGGTGGGCGAGAAAGGCAACAATTCTGCCGTTGTTTCCAGATCTGAGCCCCCGGTTCTGGTAGAATGCTGATCTTGAGGCTGTTGGAGAGCCCACTCTTGGCTCCCTCCCCTCTCTGCTGATCGGCACAGGCAAGAGCCGACGGAGGGAGGCAGGGAGTCTCCTTCCAAGGTAATCCCACCCTCATTGTAGGAGCAGGTCTCGTTCTCTCCAGAGATGCTGCCCGTCCCGCTGAGTTACTCCAGCGTTTTGTGTCCATCTTCGGTTTAAATCAGCACCTGCAGTTTCTTCCCACACAAACCTCAAAGACCAGAGTGGACCCAGACATTGACGAGTTTAGGGGCGCTAGGATCATTAATTGTGAACAATGACGAGGAATGGTTTAGAGACCACTTTGAGTTTGACTTGAATGTACCCTCCATAATGTTTGGGACAAAGACCCATCATTTATTTATTTGCCTCTGTACTCCATAATTTGAGATTTGTAATAGAAAAAAATCACGTGTGGTTAAAGTGCACATTGTCAGGTTTTAATAAAGGCCATTTTTATACATTTTGGTTTCACCATGTAGAAATTACAGCAGTGTTTATACATAGTCCCCCCATTTCAAGGCACCATAATGTTTGGGACACAGCAATGTCATGTAAATTAAAGTAGTCATGTTTAGTATTTTGTTGCATATCCTTTGCATGCAATGACTGCTTGAAGTCTGCGATTCATGGACATCACCAGTTGCTGGGTGTCTTCTCTGGTGATCCTCTGCCAGCTTTCTCTTGAAAGCACCCTTTATGAAGAAAGTCTGCTTTATGAAGAATGTCTGGAGAAGGGTTTCGACCTGAAAAGTCACTTATTCCTTCTCTCCAGAGATGCTGTCCTGCCTCACTGAGCATTTTGTGTCTATCTATGAAGAATGGATTGCTTTGGGTTTGGAGGCTACTCTGCTGAGAGCAGCAGCCGGAATCCTTGTCTATTTTTGTCTTATTACTTAAGTGTTTCATTTCACGTTTCCATATTTAGGTTTAGGACTTGGTTATTCAGTCAGCAGCGGTAGCGACGTTTTTGACTCGATGTTCAGGTCCAACTTGAGCTGAAATCTGTCCGTGAATTTAGTTTGGAGACTCAGTGTGGAAACAGGCCCTTCGGCCCACCGAGTCCGCGTCAACCTGCGACCATACATCTTTGAATGATTGATTGAAAGATATAACCAAAAATGTCATTAACAATTTTATAAAAAATAGAAGCTTTGTATATATGTAACTGGTAAGCAAATCGTGTTTTGGCAATTATATGTATATGCTTCTAATAAAAATATTTTTAAATAAATAAATAAATAAATAAAATGGATGATACACAACTGATCACTGCTAACACTAGTTCTATGCTATCCCAATTTCGCTTATCCATGTTCGCCAGAGATGCTGCCTGACGCGCCGAGTTGCTCCAGCACTTTGTGTCTTTTTTAGTATGTCCTGCCGGAGGATAGACATTAAAAGCTGGAGTAACTCAGCGGGTCAGGCAGCGGGTCAGGCACCATGCCCCGTCTAAATGGGACTTACATGGGGCATGGATCAGTTGGGCCGAAGGGCCTCTTTCCACACTGTGTGACTATGACTTAATGGAACTATCTTAGATGAGGCATCTTGATCGGCATAGATGTGATGGGCCGAAGGGCTTGTTTCCATGCTGTGTGTGACTCTATGACTGTGCTAATTCTCCTCTCCAGATGCTGTGATCTTGGAACCTTTACTCGATGTTTGATACCCGTTGACTCTGCTCATCGGGGCCTGACTGAGGGTGGGAGGTGCTTGGCTGGTGAGACCCCCCCCTCCCACCCCACCCCATCACTGAACCTCACCAAGGGTCAACAGAGTGTATCCCCCTCCATCCCCGTCAGCACCCCCACCAAGGGTCAGCTGTGATTCACTTCCCCCCCACCACATCGCCCCCCCCCACATCGCCCCCCCCCCCACACCGAGTTTCAGTAAAGACCCCCCCTAACCCATTCCTCACCCCTCTCATCCCAACCCCCACCAACGGTCAGCTGTGATACACTCCCCCCCCACCCACATCGTCCCCACCGAGGTTCAGCAAAGATCCACCAACCCATTCCTCACCCCCCCCCTGTTCCCCACTCCTCCCCACCCCTCCCCACCCCCCACCAAGGGTCAGCTGTGACCCACTCCCCCCCCACATCGTCCCCACCCCCCCCCACACCGAGGGTCAGCAACAACACACCGCCCCCCTATTCCCCACCCCTGCCAACCTCCAGCAAGGGTCAGCAAAGATCCTAACCCCACCCCCCCCCCCATTCCCCACTCATTCCCCACCAAGTCCCGACCCTCACCAAGGGTCAGCAGAACCCCCCCCCCCCTCCACATTGTCCCCACACCGAGGATCAGCTAAGACCCCCCCCCCCGAGCTATTCCCCACCCCCACCAAGGGTCTGCAGAGACACAGAGGGCGAGCAGCCATGGCACGGATGCCCACGGCTCTGGGCGGCACGGCAGTCAGCGGCAAGACCATGTGGTGCAACCTGGACGCGCCGGCCAACGCCATCAGCGTGTCCCGGGACGGCGGGCAGGTGGCGGTGGCGGGCCGCAACATCTTCAAGATCTACAGCGTGGAGGAGGAGCGACTGTCGGAGCGCGCCAACCTGCGGGTGGGACGCAAGCCCTCGCTCAACCTCAGCTGCGCCGACGTGGCCTGGCACCAGATGGAGGAGAACCTCCTGGCCACGGCCGCCACCAACGGAGCCGTGGTCACCTGGAATCTGGCCAGGCCCTCGCGCAACAAGCAGGACCAGCTCTTCATGGAGCACAAACGGACCGTCAACAAGGTGTGCTTCCACCCACTAGAGCTCTACATCCTGCTCAGCGGATCCCAGGATGGCTCCATGAAATGCTTTGACCTGCGAAAGAAAGAATCCGTCTGCACCTTCTCAGGTAACCTGCAGGACGGAACCTCCCCTCCTCTGCGCCACGCTGGTTTAGTTTACAGATAAAGGCTCATAAGGTTCATTTATTGTCACATACACCAATTGGTGCAGTGAAATTCAAGTTGCCATTGCAGCACATTAATAAGAATACGACATAACATTTGAAAGAAATTTAACATCTATATAATATTAAAACTCTGTGGCTGCTGGCTGGCTGGCTGGCTGTGTTTCTGCCTGACTTGTGGTTGCCAGCCTTTGATTCGTTGCTATGCCAACGCCAGACCCAGAAACGCCGACATTTTTTCCATTTCGGTAGAGATTTCACTTTTCATTCCAAGTATCCACTTTCGTCGTGTTTATGTACACATTTTTAATAAAATCCTTCTCCCCCCCCCCCCCACTCACACATTTTGTCGCCTCCTGCTGGCCAGCGACCATAACGGCTGCTGGCGCTCGCCTCAAAGACACCATTTAAAAACAGCCGCACTGCTGACTGCGGGAACGGGCTTGAGTTGGAGGACCATGTCTCCCGTGGGGGCTACGGGTAGGGGATGGCTGCGTTGGGGGAGCAGACCCAACGGGTCTGCACTTGGTCTAGTAAAACATAAAAACATCCCCCCCACAATGGTTCCCACTGTGAGGGAAGGCACAAAGATACAGCGCAGATCCACTGAGTCCGCGCCGACCAGCGATCCCCGCACACTTAACACTATGGAAGATGGAAGGAAAAAAGGCGAATGGAGCAGTCACTGGCTGAAGAGAAAAGATGTTGTCTGGGTTGCCACGTGACCATCTTTAGGCTAACCATAAGACACACACCCAGGGCTGATCACCCTGCCTCGACTGAGGGTGTCTTGTGATAAAAGGCCGAAACACCCATGGCGTTGAGGTACACAACTGAAGATTTGTCTGATTGGTAGCAAAATCACCTAGTGATCACCCCCAAGAATACCAAATGTCAATTGTAGTGAAACATCATAGGGATAGTAACATCCAGTCCTACTAATTAATCTACACACACTCGGGACAATTTTACCCTTATTTTCCAAGCCAATTTACCTACAAGTTACCCGTATGTCTTTGGAGTGTGGGAGGAAACTGAAGATCTCGGAGAAAACCCACACAGGTCACGGGGAGAACGTAAAACTTCGTACAGACAGCACCCGTAGTCGTGATCGAACCCGGGTCTCTGGCGCTGTGAGGCAGCAACTCTACCTCTGCGCCAACGGCAATTTGAGCGCCCTGGAAAGGAAAAGACTACAAAAAGTAGTAAACACTGCCCAGTCCATCATCGGCTCTGACCTTCCTTCCATCGAGGGGATTTATCGCAGTCGCTGCCTCAAAAAGGCTGGCAGTATCATCAAAGACCCACACCATCCTGGCCACACACTCATCTCCCTGCTACCTTCAGGTAGAAGGTACAGGAGCCTGAAGACTGCAACAACCAGGTTCAAGAATAGTTACTTCCCCTCAGCCATCAGGCTATTAAACCTGGCTCGGACAAAACTCTGATTATTACCAACCACTTTCTGTTATTTGCACTATCAGTTTATTTATTCATGTGTGTATATATTTATATCATGGTATATGGACACATTTATCTGTTTTGTAGTAAATGCCTACTATTTTCTGTGTGCTTAAGCAAAGCAAGAATTTCATTGTCCTATACAGGGACACATGACAATAAACTCACTTGAACACTTGAACACTTGAACACGTGCCATTAGTAAAGGTGTCTGTCAGGGGTTATGGGGAGAAGGCAGGAGAATGAACACTTGAACACGTGCCATTAGTAAAGGTGTCTGTCAGGGGTTATGGGGAGAAGGCAGGAGAATGGGGTTGAGCGGGGGAGATAGGTCAGCCGTGATAGAATGGCGGAGTAGACTTGATGGGCCGAATGGCGTAATTCTGCTGGTAGAACTTACGTTGCCAACCAGCGCCACATCCCCCTCACTGTGATGCCCGTTGCCCTGCAGGTCAGTCGGAGAGCGTGCGTGATGTCCACTTCAGCGCCCGCGATTTCTTCACCTTCGCCGCCACCTTCGAGAACGGCAACGTGCAGCTGTGGGACATGCGGCGGCCGGACCGGTGCGAGAGGATGTTCACTGCTCACAACGGGCCCGTCTTCTCCTGCGACTGGCATCCTGATGACCGGTGGGTTGGTTGATTGGTGGATGGGTGATGGGTGGGTGGGTGGGCGGGCGCTGATGGGTGCTCGGGGCGGCGGCCCAGGCGTGTACACGGGCCTTCACATGCGAGAGTGTGCAACTGAACATGTACACACGAGTCTGTGTGTGTATGTGTGTGTGTTCACATCTGTGCATTGGTTCATAATCGATAGGAGCCCATTTGCCAGTAGTCAGGATTGAACCTGGGTCTCTGGCCCTGTGAGGCAGCAACTCCAACAGTGTTAGATTGAGTCTGAAGAGGGGCCCCGACACAAAACATCACGCATCCTTTTTCTCCAGCGATGCTGCCTCAGCGGCTGAGTTACTCCAGCACTCTGTGTGTGTCTATGCTCCACAGATGCTGCCTGACCCGCTGTGTTACTCCAGCACTCTGGGAGTGAGGGGGGGTAGTTGGGGAGTGTTGTGTTGGTGGGGAGTGAGGGGGGGGGGGGTGTTGGGGAGTGTTGTGTTGGTGGGGAGTGAGGGGGGGGGTGTTGGGGAGTGTTGTGTTGGTGGGGGCGCACTGTGCGATGCTGTCTGTCCGCGGGTGATGTTAATGTTGATGTCTCTCTCCGTAGAGGATGCCTGGTGACAGGGGGCCGGGACAAGATGGTGAAGGTGTGGGAGCTGACGGGCTACAAGGCGCGGGAGACGCACTGCGTGCAGACCATCGCCTCGGTGGCGCGGGTGCTGTGGCGCCCGGACCGGCGGTACCACATCGCCACCTGCTCCATGATGGTGGACCACAACGTGTACGTGTGGGACGTGCGGCGGCCGTACGTGCCCTTCGCCATGTTCGAGGAGCACCGCGACGTCACCACGGGCATCGCCTGGCGCCACGCCCACGACCCGCACTACCTGCTGTCGGGCTCCAAGGACGGCACGCTCTTCCACCACAGCTTCAGGGACGCGCAGCCGCCCGGCCAGCCAGGCCGTGCCCGAGGGTCTGTCGGTGGGGCTGAGGGGGGACGTGGCGTTTGCGGTGAAGGAGAGCCTGTGCGCGGCCGAGGGAGCCCGCAAGCCCTTCGGCCACGACCGCCGCTACCCGTTCTTCTTCGTACGGCGGGCTGACCCCGCCGAGCACTTCGCCAACGTCTCCAGCGCGCTCAGCGTGTTCGAGACGCTGCCCGGAGCCGCCTCCATGGACTGGTTCTCGCAGACGGCCCGGCGGTACTGCCTGAGCGGCGTGCCGCTGCCCGAGCTCTGCGACCGCAATGCCGGTGCTGCACGGGAGCTGCGCCGCTACCAGGTGGCACAGATCTGGACCATGCTGAAGATCATCTACGCTGGCGCGGCCGGGGGAGCGGCGCAGGCCACGGGCAAGGCCGGGCACCCCCTCAGCAGGTAACATGCAGCAACGCATGCACCGCAGCACTCATGATCATCCATGCACCGGTGCATACCGTCACGCATGCAATCATTCATGCACGTGTGCATACAGTCACACACACATTTGGTATAACATGCAATCACGTGTACATATGTGCACACAGTCACGCATGCATTTGGTCATGCAAGCAATCGTTTGCACACAAACATGCACATACATTCACACGCATTTTATCACACATGCTCATGTAGTCATGCGTGCATATGTGCATACTGTCACGCAAGCATTTGGTCATGCATGCATGCACAAATTCACTTGTGCATGCGTGCATTTGGTCACGCATGGATTAGGCCATGCGAGTGACCCTGCACATGTCACCATGCATTCGTGTAGGAAAGGCCGGGAATGACGGGATTGTTTTCCCTGGAGCAGAGAGGCCTGAGGAAGGAAGTGACAGCGGGATGCATCATTGATATCCTGCAGCGTTTAGTTTAGAGATGCTGCGCGGAAACAGGCCCTTCGGCCCATCGAGTCCGCACCGACCAGTGATCCCCGCACACTATCCTACACACACTAGGGACAATTGTTTACACTTACACCAAGCCAATTAACCTACAAACCTGCACATCTGTGGAGTGTGGGAGGAAACCAAAGATCTCGGAGAAAAGTCACGGGGAGAACGTACAAACTCCGTACAGGTACCATGTGTTGATGGTAGACACACCTAACCTCAATGCACCCATGTTAGTCTTGGGCCCGTGTTAGCTGTGGCTCACTTGCCTGACCCGCCCTGGGTTACTCCAGCACTTTGTGCCTTTTTGTTTTGTAAACCAGCACCTGCAGTTGCTGTGCAGGAAGGAACTGCAGATGCACCGAAGTTAGACGCAAAATGCTGGAGTAACTCAGCGGGCCAGGCAGCATCTGTGGGGAGAAGGAACGGGCGAGGTTTGGGGTGGAAGACTCGGTCGGTGGAAGGGGAGGTTGGTTTGTGCGATGGTCTGGGCTGCATCCACCTGCTGTGTGGCGTAAGGCCTCGCTGCTCAAGGATTTTCTCCTCCTTCTCGCCTCCAGCTTCACCATGAAAGACGGTACTGCGACACTCAGCGGCGAGGCCAAGCTCGATCGAGGGCGCCTGGAGAACCGGCAGGACAGCCTTCCCCTGGACTCCACCGTCACCCTACTGCAAACCAACGAAGGTACACAAGATGGGGGGAGGCCAAGTCAGTGGATGTTGTGAAGGCCGAGATGGCTAGAGTCTTGATTAGTTCGGGTGTCAGGGGTTACGGGGAGAAGGCTGGAGAATGGGGTTAGGAGGGAAAGATAGATCAGCCATTATTGAATGGCGGAGTAGACAATAGACAATAGGTGCAGGAGGAGGCCATTCGGCCCTTCGAGCCAGCACCGCCATTCAATGTGATCATGGCTGATCATCCCCAATCAGTACCCCATTCCTGCCTTCTCCCCATATCCCCTGACTCCAAATATTTTTAAGAGCCCTATCTAGCTCTCTTTTGAAAGTATCCAGAGAACCGGCCTCCACCGCCCTCTGAGGCAGAGAATTCCACAGACTCGCCACTCTCTGTGAGAAAAAGTGTTTCCTCGTCTCCGTTCTAAACGGCTTACCCCTTATTCTTAAACTGTGGCCCCTGGTTCTGGATTCCACCAACATCGGGAACACGTTTCCTGCCTCTAGCGTGTCCAAGCCCTTAACAATCTTATATGTTTCAATGAGATACCCACTCATCCTTCTAAACTCCAGAGTGTACAAGCCCAGCTGCTCCATTCTCTCAGCATATGACAGTCCCGCCATCCCGGGAATTAACCTTGTAAACCTACGCTGCACTCCCTCAATAGCAAGACTTGATGGGCCGAATGGTCTAATTCTGCTCCTATCACTTATGACCTCATGACCACTCACAGCTTTACAAATTTAATTGGACTGTTACATTAGTAAACTACGAATCTTCAATTATTTCATTGGCTTCTTGTCTCTCTCAGCATATTCTGGCAGAGTAGACTTGATGGGCCAAATGGCCTAATTCTACTCCTATTCCTTATGACCTTATAGACACAAAATGCTGGAGTAACTCAGCGGGACAGGCAGCATCTCCGGAGAGAAGGAATGGGTGATGTTTCAGATCGAGACCCTTCTTCAGACTGAGAGTCAGGGGAGAGGGAAACTAAGGGCGGTAAAGAAAGCAAACGCAATGCTGGCATTTGTTTTGAGAGGGCTTGCACACACACACAGGGATGTAATGCTGAGGCCCTACAAGGCGCTGGTCAGGTTGCGTTTGGGGTATTGTGAGCAGCTTTGGGCACCGTATCTGAGGAAGGATGTGCTGGCTCTGGAGAGGGTCCAAGTAACGAGGCCTCTGTGTTTTTCACCGCTGCAGATAACGAGGAGACGGAGGGCAGCGACGCACCAGCGGATTACCTGTTCGGTGATGGAGAGGGGGATGAGGAGGACTTCTTCATCGTGGATCATGAGGTGGCAGCGAGTGAGTGTGTGTGTGTGTGTGTGTGTGTGTGTATGTGTATGTGTGTGTGTGTGTGTGTGTGTGTGTGTGTGTGTGTGTGTGTGTGTGTGTGTGTGTGTGTGTATGTGTATGTGTGTGTGTGTGTGTGTGTGTGTGTGTGTGTGTGTGAGTGAGTGTGAGAGTGTGTGTGAGTGTGAGTGTATGTGTGTGTGAGAGTGTGTGAGTGTGTGTGAGTGAGTGTGTGAGTGTGTGTGTGTGTGTGTGTGTGTGAGTGTGTGAGTGTGTGTGAGTGAGTGTGAGTGTGAGTGTGTGTGAGTGTATGTGTGTGTGAGAGTGTGTGAGTGTGATTGTGTGTGAGTGAGTGTGTGTGTGTGTCTGTGTGTGTGAGTGAGTGACGTGTGGTGAGTGAGTGAGTGTGTTGAGTTCAAGTGTCAGTGTGTACTAGTGAGCAGTGTGCGAGTGAATGAGTGTGGGAGTGACTGGGGAGTGAGTGGTGCGAGTGCAAGGTGTAAGTGTGGGGTGTGAGCACGTGGTGAGTGAGTGTGTGTGCATGTGTGTGAGTGAGTGTGTGTGAGTGCGTGTGTGTGAGTGCGTGTGTGTGAGTGAGTGCGTGTGTGTGTGAGTGAGTGTGAGTGAGTGTGTGAGTGTGTGTGTGTGAGTGAGTGTGTGTGTGCGTGTGTGTGAGTGAGTGCGTGTGTGTGAGTGCGTGTGTGTGTGAGTGAGTGTGTGTGTGTGTGAGTGAGTGTGTGTGTGAGTGTGTGTGTGAGTGAGTGTGTGTGTGAGTGTGTGTGAGTGAGGGTGTGTGTGTGTGAGTGAGTGTGTGAGTGAGTGTGTGTGTGTGAGTGTGTGTGAGTGAGTGTGCGCGTGAGTGAATAACATGATTAACATTTAGTGCAAGATAAAGCCAGTAAAGTCTGATCAAAGACAGTCCGAGCGTCTCCATTTGAGGTAGATCGTAGTCCAGGGCTACTCTCTCATGGTTGGTGGGATGGTTCAGTTGCCTGACAACAGCTGGGAAGAAACTGTCTCTGAATCTGGCGGTGTGCGTTAACACCTCTGTACCTTTTGCCCGATGGGTGAGGGGGGAGGAGCGAGTGGCCGGGGTGTGACTTGTCCTTGATTATGCTGCTGGCCGTGCCGAGGCATCGTGATGTGTAGAGTGGGGTGGAGCGGGCAGGGTGTTGTGTGTCTATGCTGTTGTGTTGGAGACTGCAATGGATGGGCATTAGGCTATTAAACACGACAACCTCAAATAAGCTCTGAACTACATAGACTATTATTGTTATTATCATCACAGTATTATTGTTTGTTTTTTGTGTGTATGTACGTGTGCGTGTATATATATATATATGTGTGTATTTGTGACACACTATATATACACACGCACTGAACTTTTTTCTCGTTTATTATATAGTTTATGGTGTACCATGTTTCCATATTCTGTTGTGCTGCTGCAAGTAAGAATGTCATTGTTCTATCGGGGACTCTATTCCTTGGAGCGCAGGAGGATGAGGGGGCGATCTTATAGAGGTGTCTCAGATCAAGAGAGGAATAGATCGGGTAGATGCACAGAGTCTCTTGCCCAGAGTAGGGGAATAGAGGACCAGTGGACAATAGGTTTAAGGTGAAAGGAAAAGATTTAATGGGAATCTGAGGGGTAACTTTTTCACACAGTGGGTGGTGGGCGTATGGATCGAGCTGCCAGAGGAGGTGGTTGGGGCTGGGACTATCCCAACGTTTAAGAAGCAGTTAGGCAGGTACATGGATAGTAGACACAAAATGCTGGAGAAACTCAGCGGGTGAGGCAGCATCTATGGAGAGAAGGAATTGGCAACGTTTCTTCCTTCAGGAAGAAGGGCCTCGACCCGAAACATCGGCAATTCCTTCTCCCCATAGATGCTGCCTCACCCGCTGGGTTTCCCCAGCATTTTGTGTCCACCTTCGATTTTACCAGCATCTGCAGTTCTTTCTTAAACAGGTACATGGTTAGGACAGGTTTGGAGTGACATGGGCCAAATGTTTGCAGGTGGGACTAGTGTAGTAAAAAATTGTAGATTGTTCCTGGTGTGAAGGATAGTGCTAGTGTACGGGAATTGCTGGGCTGTGTGGACTCGGTGGGCCGAAGGGCCTGTTTCTGCATTGTAGGCCCATACACCACATGGTATGACACTCCTGGGTCCTATTGCCCCTCCCCCCCCCTCCTACAGCCATGTTGGGCGGTGTGGGCAAGTTGGGCCGAAGGGCCTGTTTCCACGCTGCATCACTCATTGACTCTGTGACGGTAAAACACTCTTGACTCTGAGCGATTGCTGGTTTTTCCTCAGGTGAAGAGCACGAGTTTGTTCTCCCACAAGAGGGCTTCCCCCTGCGGCACGAGATCCTGGACCACCCCACCACCCTGGACCACTTCCCAGACAAGACGGACTCGCCCCAGATCAGCGGCAATGAGGCGGACTCCGTCTCCCTCACGCCCACCGAGGGCATCTCCCTGGTGTCCGTCTCGCAGCCCCCCTTCGAGCACGGGTTCACCACCGACTACTTCAACCCCATCGTCAGGGACATGATGTGCTTCTACGCCGAGCAGGGCGACGTGCAGATGGCCATATCCGTCCTCATCGTGCTGGGAGACCGGATCAGGAAGGAGATCGATGAGCAGACACAGGTACGGACAAACCGGATCACGGTGGCGCAGCGGTAGAGTCGATACCTCACAGCTCCGGAGCCCCCGGTTCGATCCCGACTACGGGCGCTTGTCTGTACGTTCTCTCCGTGACCCGCGTGGGTTTTCCCCGAGATCTTCAGTTTCCTCCCACACTCCATAAGACGTGCCGGTTTGTATAAATGCTTGGTATAAATTCACAAATTGTCCCGAGAGGGTGTGTGTAGGATAGTGTTAGTGCGCCGGGATCACTGGTCGGCACGGACCCGGTGGGCCGAAGGGCCTGTTTCCACGCTGTATCTCTGAACTAAAACTAAACTAGCAGTCTATCTGTGGCAGATGCAGGGTCCTTGTTGGAGATAGTCTGACAGATGAGGAGCTTCCTCTCCTGTCTCCCCCCCCTCTCTATTGAATGAATGAAGCGAGCTTTATTATCACATGTGACATGACCCAGTGAGATTCTTTATTTTGCACACACAAGGTATGCAAATAGTGGCCACCTAAAGGGCAGCAACAAAGTTACCAAGTTCCCAATGGTCCCTCTTTTTTTTTCCTCTGTGGATCCCTCTCTCCGCCCCCTCCCCATTGCGGGCCCCCCTTTCTTCTCTGCGGTAGCCCAGGCCAGGTCCCCCTTTGTTCTCTCACCCCCCCCCCCCATTGCAGGCACCCCATTGTTCTCGGACCCCCCCCCACTGCTGGCCCCCCTTTGTTCTCGATGCGGCCCATCCACCACGGAGGAATGGGGGGGGGGGGCGCCTGTCCTTGGCGATCCTTGCCCACTCACACACTCCACGCAGGGTTTTGGGGCTGGAGCCGGCAGCTGCTGCCGGGCCGGGCAGGGCTGTGAATGACGGGCGGGGCCGGGGCAGGGCGGGCGATGGGTGAAGAATGACGTCCTGTGTCTTTGCCGCCCGCCGGCAGGAGCACTGGTACACGTCCTACATCGACCTGCTGCAGCGCTTCCGCCTGTGGAACGTGGCCAACGAGGTGATCAAGCTGAGCACGTGCCGGTCCATCACGTGCCTGAACCAGGCCTCCACCACCCTGCACATCAACTGCAACAACTGCAAGCGGCCCATGAACAGTCGCGGCTGGATGTGTGAGAGGCGAGTGGGGGCGCTGCACACCGGCGGGGGGGGGGCGAGTGGGGGGGGCTCAGAGAACTTAGGGGAACCCAGCATTGGGGGGGGAGCTGCAACGAACAAAAGGGGAACCAGTGTGATTGGGGGGGGTGGGGGAGGGGGGACGCAGACAATAAAAGGGGAACCCCAGTGTGGGGGAGGGGCCACCAGGAACACAGAATGACCATTAGGGACTAAATGGAATAATTTGTAACATTGTCAGCGTGGCAGGTCACTGCGGCCACCGACTGCCCCCTGCTGGAGGGAGGGAGGGAGGGAGGGAGGGAGGGAGGGAGGGAGGGAGGGAGGGAGGGAGGGAAGGTCTAAAAAGGGACTCAACCCGGAACGTCGCCCATTCCTTCTCTCCAGAGACGCTGTCTGACCCGCAGAGTTACTCCAGCATTTTTGTGTCCGTCCAAGGTACTTTGGAGGGACACGGGCCAAATGGGAGTGGCTGGATGGGGCTAGTGGGCTGGCATGGAGGAGTTGGGCCGAAGGGCCTGTTTTCTCCACGCTCGATGTCTCTTTGACACCTGAGTTAAAGTCACGGATGGTTTGTGTTGCCAGGTGTCACCAGGGAGCGAGCAAGTGTGCCGTGTGCCACCACGCGGTGAAGGGGCTGTTTGTCTGGTGCCAGGGCTGCACCCACGGTGGGCACCTGCAGCACATCATGGACTGGTTCCAACTCCACGCCCACTGCCCGACAGGATGCGGGCACCTGTGTGAATACACGTAGACGCCATCTCCAGCTTCCTCGGAGGGAACTTCGGCGGCAGGCTAAGATGTTGGAGCGAAGATGAGACAACCTGCTGGAGTTACTCAGCGGGACAGGCAGCATCTCTGGAGAGAAGGAATGGGTGACGTTTCGGGTCGAGACCTTCTCTCCAGAGATGCTGCCTGTCCCGCTGAGTTACTCCAGCACGTTGTGTCTTTGTTGGAGCTGAGATCACTTTATCCCAACACAACGGACCGACACAACAATGGACTTCAGGCAGCGCTGCCCGATAGTAAACACGGCACCAAAGAACAATGGGGTTTAATTGTTACAGGTGGGATGGATTATCCTCACTCATCCCCCGCCCCCAACTCCATCGATATCCCCCAACTCATGGATGGATGCCACCGTGAGGAGGTTCAAGTTGACCAGCCCATTTTTCAGTAAGAATATACCAACCCATTCATGAGCAGACTGGACTTTGGAAATGGCACCAACACATGGATGGGATGCGCCTGCTTGTGTAAATATGCAACAATAATTTTACTGTGCAGTCCCACATGTGACAAATAAATTCACCATTGAACCATCGATTAAGGAACGGCATTACTAACCCAGCCTGGGTAGGCTGTTTAAAAGTGCTGGCTGGAGCTGGTTCATTTTGAAGGGTGGTAGACAAAGTATTTAACTCTCTGCCCTCCCGCCTCCCCCTCCTCCTCCCCCCCCTTTCCCCTGCCTCCCCCCCCTCTCCCTCTATCCATCCCTCCCCCCCCTTCTATCCCCTCCTCTATCCCCCCCCCCCCCATCCCTCCATCCCTCCCCCCCTCCTCTATCCCTCCTCTATCCCCCCCCCCCCTCCTCCTCCATTCCTCCCCCCTTCCCCCTCCACCCCCAAAAGTCAGCAAGGCTCCAGTTTTCAAAAAATGGCATGGCATTTTATTAAGCAAGGACAATAAGGATTACAGAAACCAAACAGGAAAGAATTAGGACACAGACAATCCATGATGTACTTGAATGGTAGAACAATCCGTCTGGTCCAGCATGGCTGCTGTTCTAGAGCAGTGCTTCTTAACCTGGTGAATGGTTCACCCAAGGGGGAATGAAATTATTTTAAGAAATTAGTTCATTTATGTTTTTTTGCTCATGTGACAAAATAAATGAGATATAAAATTATACACGAGGGAGAATAAGGCAAAATTTCCAAAGAAAATTTAGTCGAGGGTGAATGAAATGTCTTGATAGACTCAAGGTTGAATGACACTGAAATAGTTTAGGAAGCACTGTTCTAGAGCAGGTCTGGAGAACCAAATAATCGAAAGGCTTGTCCCAGGTCGGACTGGAGTTGCCCACAGTCGTCAAAAGATTAAAAGTGGTCACAGCTAAGAACAACCCGATGTGTGGGGGGGTGGGGAGGATGGGGAAGAAAGCCTTTCAATTATGAACACCGCAACTCACAATTCTGTTACACAAGCCATTCAGCCCATCACGCCTATCCCAGCCCTTTGCAAAGCAAACCCGTCAACCTTGGATAGAGTGGATGTGGAGCGAACGTTTCCATTCGTGGGAGAGTCTAGGACCAGAGTTCGCAGCCTCAGAAAATAAAAGGACATTCCTTTACGTAGGAGATGAGGAGGAATTTCTTTAGCCAGAGGGTGGTGATTCTGTGGAACTCATTGCCACAGATGACTGTGGAGGCCAAATCAATGGATATTTTTAAGGCAGAGACAGACTCTTGATTGGTACAGGTGTCAGAGGTTATGGGGAGAAGACAGGGGCTGAGAGAGGAAGATAGATCAACCATGATGGGTCCAATGGTGGAGTAGACTTGATGGGCCAAATGGCCTAACTCTGCTCCTATCACTGATGGACCTTATTGCCCCTCCCCCACCTTCCAGTTTTCTTTTTGAGTTTGGTTCATTGTGCACACTCATCATTTCTGCCTCATTCTTGGTGGGGAGGGGGGGGTGGGGGGTGGGGGTCCACACAGTGTTTATCACGCACCCTCTAAAACTCCACATAAACGATCACTGAGCAAAACTGTGGCTGACAGAATCTGAAACTCAATTGAAGAGCTTGGCTTCAAGACAGAAGGCCAAAGTATAGTATGAAGTTGCTTACAGAAGACCATAACCACATGGGTAAGTACCAGGAGAGCAAATTAAAATATATTTCTATTATTGGGGTATGAAAGGTAAAATTACCAATTTTTTCTAAACCCCCCAACTTTCAATCTACTGTGGAGGAAGGAAGTGCAGATGCTGTTTTGTGCTGAAGATAAGCCCAAAGTGCTGGAGTAACTCAGCGGGTCAGGCAGCATCTCTGGAGAAAAAGGATGGGTGTCCCTTCTGAAGGGTTTCCGACCGCAAGCGTTACCCATCCTTTCTCTCCAGAGATGCGGCCTGACCCTCCAAATTACCCGAAACGTTGCCTATTTCCTTCGCTCCATAGATGCTGCTGCGCCCGCTGAGTTTCTCCAGCATTTTTGTCTACCTTCGATTTTCCAGCACCTGCAGTTCCTTCTTAAACAAACTCCGAATTACCCCAGCACTTTGTGACAATCCTTTGAATATACTGTATTGCACGTTGCCAAACGAGGCCTCGTTATCCAGAAGCCATATTCATATCACATTTTCTAATCACATCAGAGGCCATTCAGCCCATCAACTCTGTGCAATCCCACCAGCTCCAGTTCCTCCCCTCCACTTACTTGCAATCTCTCCACCTATACTCTCTTAAATTCCCATCACAGTAATTGTTCTGCCACCCACCTTCACTGCAGGCAGTTTGCAGCAGGAATTAACCTTCCACTTCATCCTTGGGATGCGGAGGAAGAGAGGAGGATCCGAGGAAAACGAGGGGCACAGGGAGAGAGTGACATCTCTGGTCCCCCTCCTGCTTAGATCTCCCAGCTCCTCAGTCTGAAGAAGGTTTCGGCCCGAAACGTTGCCCATCTCCTTCGCTCCATAGATGCTGCTGCACCCGCTGAGTTTCTCCAGCACTTTTGTCTCCCAGCTCCTTAGATTGGTGCCTTAAAGGCCTGTCCCACTTAGGCAACTCTTTAGGCGACTGCCAGGGACTAATTTTAATGGAATTCATCTACGACAGCTAAACGCAGACGCACCACCCCAGGATCACAGCGGGGATTGTGACTGTGGCATGGTGGAGTACTTGCAAAAACTCAAAAGGAGATCAGGTCAAAGTTGCCCAGGGCTGGGGTCACGTGGAAGGCAGGTTGTTCTATTTATGAACGACACTCACCAGACCCAGGAGATCACGGCAGATGTTCCTGTCGGGAGCATCTCACAAATAACCATTAATCTTCAACTAGACTATGCCCACAAAATTATATACAGGGCAGAAAACTATCCATCCTCAAGGCAGTGATGGAGGAACACAGCGGGTCAGGCTGCAACTCACGAGAACAGCCGACGTTTCGGGTTGGGACCCTTTCTCAGAGTGATAGTAGTGGTGGGAGGGGAAGATAGGAGGGGCAGGAATTAGGTTGAGAGTGTCAAAAGGAACTTGTATATACCGAAGATAGACACAAGGCCCCGGCCCAAAACGTCACCTATCCCTTTTTCTCCACAGATGCTGCCCGGCCCGCTGAGCTACTCCAGCACTTTGTGTCTACCTTCAGTATAAACCAGCATCTGCAGTTCCTTGCCACAGAGTGCTGTGATCAGTGCTTCTCCCGCGCTGCCTGATGTTGGGAGATTTGGCTTTGCCTTTAAAAGTTGAGATGTGGGCAGGGTCTTGTTTAGAAGTTGGAGAAACTTGCACCACACAAACCATGGTGCTTTGACAACTTAGTCCCAAGTGCCTCAAGGAAGAAAGGAGGGAAAAAGACCCAGGAGGTCAGGCAGCAGCTCTGGAGAAAAGGAATAGGTGACGTTTGGGTCAGAATCTGAAGGTGCTCACCTATTTGAGGAAGGACATTCTTGCTATTGAGGGAGTGCAGCGTAGGTTTACAAGGTTAATTCCTGGGATGGCGGGACTGTCATATGCTGAGAGAATGGAGCAGCTGGGCTTGTACACTCTGGAGTTTAGAAGGATGAGTGGGAATCTCATTGAAACATATAAGATTGTTAAGGGTCTGGACACGCTAGAGGCAGGAAACATGTTCCAGATGTTGGGGGAGTCCAGAACCAGGGGCCACAGTTTAAGAATAAGGGGTAAACCATTTAGAACGGAGACGAGGAAACACTCTTTTAGCCTAGAGTGGCGAGTCTGTGGAATTATCTGTCTCAGAGGGCGGTGGAGGCGTATTCTCTGGATGCTTTCAAGAGAGAGCTAGATGGGGCTCTTAAAGATAGCGGAGTCAGGGGATATGGGGAGAAGGCAGGAACGGGGTACTGATTGGGGATGATCAGCCATGATTACATTGAATGGCGGTGCTGGCTTGAAGGGCCGAATGGCCTACTCCTGCACCTATTGTCTATTTTCTCCAAAGATGCTGCCTGACCCGCTGAGTTACTCCAGCACTTTGTGTCTATCTTTGTTATAAACCAACATCTGCAGTTCCTTCCTACACAAGGCAGCCAAACAAGTTGGGAATGAGAACAAAATGCGACAGAGATAAGTAATTCTTGAGCTACATTAACAGGCTAATGGGGAGACATCTTGTTTCACGATGCTACCCTACCCACTCCTATACTAATGGGCAATCAGTTATCAAACCTCACACATGCTGGAGAACTACCCTGTAATAAAGCTACTCCAGAAAAGATCATCCAGAGGATGAGAGGACACCTCATAGAAATGTTCCGAATAGTGAAAGGTCTGGATAGAGTGGATGTGGGAGGATGTTTCCACTAGTGGGTGAGTCCAGGAGCAGAGGTAATAGCCTCAGAATTAAAGGACGTTCCTTCAGGAAGGAGATGAGGATGGATTTCTTTAGTCAGGGGGTGGTGAATTTGTGGAATTCATTGCCACAGAAGGCTGTGAAAGCCAAGTTCATATTGGATTTTTTTTTTTTTTAAGGCAGATAGATAGATTCTTGATTAGTACTGGTGTCAGGGGTTATGGGGAGAAGGGAGATAGATCAGCCATGATCAAGCCATGGACTTGATGGGCCGAATGGCCTAATTCTGCTCCGATCACATATGAATATGAACATTCACTGGGCCTCGAGCTCCTGGGACTAATACCCAGTTATACAGACACAGCTCCTCCATGTGTTAACAATCATGCACCAGTCGTCACGGGCTCTCGAGCTGGACAGCGTGTTATACTACACCACCGCACAGGCAATCATTCACCAGCTCGAGCAAGTGTAGCTTTTGGTTTCCAATTTTATTAGCTGATTGTTTTTTTTTTCTCTTTGAAAACCACGTTACTTGATTGGCGACACCTTGAGAAAAGGTCACGAGAAAACCAAATGCTGATCTTCGGCTTCCACTGGCGAGTCGGGGAAGGGGTGGGGGCAAAACAAAAAAAAACTACACACACTCACAAAAAAAAAAAAATGTACAGAGAAAAATATAAATAGCTTCCCACAGGCCAACAGAGACTGGGATCCATTCACTTCACGAGGAGGTCGGAGACGACGACCAGATTATATTTAAAATGTCAAATCACAAGCGCAGGCCGAATGTTGATTGTCCATCAGAAGGGAGTGGGCACGGTTACTGAATACACGGAAACGATCGCTGGAGGGCGAGCGACGGACAAGGCGGACGAGGGACAGCTCCATTAATACAATCAAGTGCTTGGACACCGTCTCCAGCGGGCCTCCTTATTTCTTCAGTTCTTTCATCCTGTTGAGTGCGCTGCCGGATTTGAACCACTCGATTTGTCCTTCGTTGAAGCTGTGGTGGAGTTCGACTGTGTCCTTGCTGCCATTCTTGTGCGTAAGGATACACGTGAGTGGCTGAGAGGACAGAGGGGGGGGGGGGGAGGGGGAGGAGAGGAGAGGAGGGGGTGGGGAGAGGAGGGGGTTTGAGGAGGGGGAGAGAACAAAATAGGAAATTAAATCCAACTGCAGCGAATGAATGCGTGGGAAAAGAATTGAATATGGATCAACCCATGCCTGATGAATAAACCGGAGCTGGTGTAGGTACCTTTATTGTAGGATGATTACTCTTCATATTTTCCATTCACCCCTCTACCCTACACCCTCCTTACTCTGTACGGAGTTTGTACGTTCTCCCCGTGACCTGCGTGGGTTTTCTCTGAGATTTTCGGTTTCCTCCCACACTCCAAAGACGTACAGGTATGTAGGTTAAATGGCCTGGTGTAAGTGTAAATTGTCCCTGGTGTGTGTAGGATAGTGTTAATATGCGGGGATCGCTGGTCGGCGCGGACCCGATGGGCCGAAGGGCCTGTTTCTGCGCTGTATCTCTAATCTAAAGTATAAACATTACAAGCAGAGGTTGCCGGGACTTCAAAATTGTGAACTAACCACCACCTTACACTGATGCTGAGGTGTGGGAGGTTTTAAGTTTGGAGACATCGGCCCTTCGTCCAATCTCATCCACCCCAACCATCAATCACCCGTCTATCCCACATTCTCATCCACTCCCTACACATTTGGCAATGGACAGAAGGACAATCAGCCGACAATATCGCCTGTCTTTGGGACGGGGTGGACACCCGGAGGAAACTGAGGCGACCACAGGGAGAACGTGCGAACTTCACACAGGCAGCACCCGAGGTCGGGATCAGGATGGATTCTGGGTCTCTGGAGCCGTGAGGCAGCATCTCTACCAATTGCAGCACGATATTTTAACAAATGTTCGAATTTCTCCCACAAATTGGTTGTAAGGGGAATCATTGTTCAGGGAATCACTACCATTAGTTAGATCTCATGAGATACAAATTATGCGCTGAAAACCCAACGCATGTATCCATGGAGTCTAAAAGCCATCTTTTTAGTTAAGTTTAGAGATACAGCGCGGAAACAGGCCCTTTGGCCGACCGAGTCCGCGCCGACCAGCGACCCCCCGCATACACACACTAGGGACAATTTTACATTTACACCAAGCCGATTAACGGACAAACCTGTACGTCTTTGGAATGTGAGAGGAAACCAAAGATCTCGGAGAACGTACAAACTCCGTACGGACAGCACCCGTGGTTGGGATGGAACCCGGGTCCCCGGTGCTGCGAGGCAGCAACTCTACCGCTGCGCCACCTTTGGCATCAGTGAATGAGGGGCTCAGGTGCGACTCCAGGTGAGATTACCTTTCCAGGTGCAAATTCATTCAGCCCAGTGATGGAGACCTTGTCGTCAGGCTGCACCTTGTCATAGTCACTGGGGTTGGAGAAGGTGAGGGGCAACAAGCCTTGCTTCTTCAGGTTGGTTTCTGCAACAAACACAAAATCCACATTATGTTTTCTTGTTTCCCCCCATCAAACACAGAATGAAATTCATCTCTGGTGCAAGAACTCAGTTAAGGGCCTGTCCCACGAGCACGCGACTGCATGCGGCAAGCGCGACCTAACGTGGTTTCTTGAGCCGTGCGGCCTCGCGGGGCCGGTCCCACTTCGATCGCCGGAGCCGTATGGAGTTGTGCGGAGTTGGTCCTGACATCGCGCGGGGTTCCGAAAAACTGACCGTGTTCAAAAATTCCACATGGCAACGGCCTGCCGGCCCGCAGCCGCCTCAACGCCGTACGTCACCTATTCCTTTTCTCCCGAGATGCTGCTAGACCCGCTGAGTTACTCCAATGTTTTGTGTCTATCTTTGTAAAAAACCAGCATCTGCAGTTCCTTCCTACGCATCTATAGAAAGGATATGTGCGAGGATATTGCCAGGAATTGAGGAGGCTGGGTAGACGAGGACTATTTTCCTTGGAACACAGGACGATACATGATCATGAGGGGAATAGATAGAGTGAATTCACAGAGTCTTTTATCCGGAGAAAGGAAATCAAGAACCAGGGGACATTGGTTTAAGGTGAGAGGGACTCTTTAATAGGAACCTATCTGAAGGGCAGCTTTTTCCGTACAGAGGAGGTAGTTGAGGCAGGTAATATAACAACATTTACAGGTTATTTGGATAGGTGCTTCAGTATGAAGGTTTAGAGGGATTTCCACAGTTAGGCAGGTGGGACGAGCATCTTGGTCGGCTTGGGCAAGTTGGGCTGAAGACTTGTGCCCGTATTGCACCACTTTATGACTCTAAACAGGCCCTTCAGTAAGTAAGTAAGTTTATTGGCCAAGTATTCACATACAAGGAATTTGCCTTGGTGCTCCGCCCACAAGTAACAACATGACATACAGCGACAGTTATGCATGATTCAGAAAACACTAAACATTAATAATAATAAAACATGAATGATAAAACACCATTGATCCAGCATGTGAACCAACAAAATACCAGATCAAAGGGAGGCTACAGATTTTTGGCTGTTGAGTAGAGCAACTACTCGTGGATAAAAACTGTTTTTATGTCTGGCTGCGGCAGCTTTGACAGTCCGGAGTCGCCTTCCAGAGGGAAGTGATTCAAAGAGATTGTGGCCAGGGTGAGAGGGATCAGAGATGATCTTGCCCGCTCGCTTCCTGGCCCTTGCAGTGTACAGTTCTTCAATCATCAGCCCACCAACTGCTAGTTGACTACCTAAATCTTTGTTTATTTTCCCTTCATTCCCATCAACCTCCCACAGATTCTAAATGACTAAACTTACAGGAAATTTAACAGAGGAGCCAATTAAACTACTGACCGACCCATTCTTCTCTGGGTTGTGGGAGGAAACCAGAGCACCGGGAGAAAACCCCACGGGGTCACTGGGAGAACGTGCAAACTCCACTTGGACAGCAGCGGAGGACAGGATTGAGGCGGCCTCTGGCGCTGAGGCAGCTGTGCGACTGTGCCACCTTATGCCGCGGTTTCCCAAAACGTTTGACGGGTCCCCTCGACGCGACGGTCACCTACCGTGAATTCGGGCAAAGCTCTTGACGATGATAGCGCGACCTCCCAAGTGCCGGGGCTCGAGGGCAGCGTGTTCCCGACTAGAGCCCTCGCCGTAGTTCTCATCTCCGACCACCACCCAGTTGATGCCTTGTTTCTGCGAGGAGAGGAAAACAGCTCTGTAGGTCGCTCTGCCTCAGGGGCAATAAACTCAGAGTGGACACAATCCTCGACGGTCCATCGCGCAGTTAATTTAGTTAAGCCACTTAATTTCCCCCCCCTTTGCAAAATCTCAAATAGAGTTTAGAGACACGGGCCCACCACCGAGTTGCCAGTGACTGATGGACCGGGACCTCCTTTAATTCAGACAAAACTTACGAGAGTGCACTTGAACCCCCCCCACCCCCCCACCCGGTAGTTTAGGGGTCTTTCTTTTGTTCTTTTTCGATCTATCTTTTCACCTTCTATTCTTTTTTTTTTCTTCTTGTTTTCTTTTTTCATTTTCATGGTTTAGGTTATAAGGATAACAATGAAGCTGCACAATAATTGTATAATTTTAGATGCCGAATGTTTTATCCCTGTACAATTGCTTCTAATAAAAATAACCCCCCCCCGAAAATGTGGTTCCTAGGCTGACCTCATCGGTACTTCCGCGCCGATCGGCGGGTCGAATTTGCCGCCGGTGGCCAGGGCTCAGGAACTCCGGCCCGGCTGCAGCCGGTGGATGCGTTCCCACAGCCGACTTCCGCAGACATTTATCCCCCAGTGGCCGGGTTTCGAGAACACCAGCCCAGCCGGATGGGTGCTGCCCTTTGTCACCGGCTTAGAGGCGCATTGCTGACAGCTGATTAAAGTTACTGTCACTGTACCTAGTCGACCCGATTCTGTTTCTCTCAGCTCGGCGGCACCCCAGCGAAGTGCAACACTTCTTGTTGTTGCCCATCCTGCACGGATAAAGCCAAGGAAGGCAGCCAAATCCATTTAGCCCACCCCTATACTATCAGCTTAACGCTCCGGGCGGCACTGTGGTAGAGTTGCTGTCGTACGGCGTCAGAGACCCGGGTTTGATCCTGACTACGGGTGCTTGTCCATACCTTCTCCCCGTGACCTGCGCGGGTTTTCTCTGGGAGCTCCTGTTTCCACCCACACTCCAAAAATGTACAGGTTTGGAGGCCAAGTGGCTTGGTAAAAAATGTACATTGCCCCAAGTGTGTAGGATAGTGTTAAGGGCCTGTCCCACTTTCATGACCTACTTCACGACCTCTGCCGAGTTTGCCTTTGACTCATACTCGCAGCATGGTCGTCACAAGGTCGTAGGAGGTCGTAGGTAGGCCATAGGAGGTCGTGATGCTAGCCGTAGGTACTCATGGCATCAAGTAGGCCTGGGCGTTTTTTCTAGCCCGATGAAAAATGTCCACGAGTAAAAAAGGTTGTGAAAGTGGGACAGACCTTTAAGTCACTGGATGGATTTAAGAGAGAGTTAGATAGAGCTCTAGGGGCTAGTGGAGTCAAGGGATATGGGGAGAAGGCAGGCACGGGTTATTGATTGGGGACGATCAGCCATGATCACAATGAGGGCCTGTTTCTGCTCTGTATTTCCAAACTAGACTAAATTAAACTCACGCCACCAACCGTAGATTGGCCTACCTGGTACGCGCGGGCTGTGTCAGGCACGGCTCCGTATTCGTTGGTGATCAAGTTCTTGACCTGGTTGACTTTGTCATTCTCGATGTTAACCGCGCCGATGAGCAGGTTGTTGGAAATGTTATCGAGGTGCCCGCGGAACTTGAGCCACGGCCCAGCTGCTGATATGTGATCGGTGGTACATTTGCCTTTCACCTAAAGCAATCGGAAAACACGAGTTAGAATCGGTGGGGGGGGGGGGGGGGGGGTTGGGGTAAAAACCTGCAACAAACTCGAGGTTCAAAGCTAAAAACCACAGATGGTGAACACAAGACCGAGTCGAAGCAAGGACCACATTTTTTCCCATTGAGCGAAGGAGTTCTGGAGCATTAGTTCAATCCTTTGATTTCAAAAAATTTCCAAATACAGCACAAATTCTTTGGTCCATTTGGTCCAACCTTCAAATTGTTTCATTTTAGTTTAGTTTAGTTTATTGTCACGTGTACCGAGGTACAGAGAAAAGCTTTTTTGTTGCATGCTATTATGGGCAGCGGAAATTCTAGACATAGCAATCAATCTGTACAGTATACAGATACAGCATAAAGGGAATAATGTTTACTACAAGTTTCATATTTTCATCCATTTCACTATCTAGAACTCACCTTAATCAGTACTCTCATGTCCACCAAATCCTTCTTGCTCCAACGATCAAATGGTTCCAGTAGTTGCAGCCGCTGGCTCTTTGGGTCAACGTTCACTTCAATGCCCTTGGACTCGCTTGGCGGGTACTGATATGTATCCTGGCCAGGGTCAAAGTCCTTCCAGACCAGAAACAAAATGTTACCAGTGGCCCTCTCCGCATTCTCTCTCCCCCATCACAACCCTCGGTTTTGCCCCCCCCCCCCCCCCCCTCAGCTGCAGATCATGGGCTAGAACCACCATCTCGCAGCGCAAGAGACACGGGTTCTATCCTGTCCTCCGGTGCTCTCCGTGTGGAGTTTGCAGGTTCACCCCCTTCGAAAACGCTAGATTCCTCCTGGCACTTTGATTTAGGGATGCTGTTAGTTTATCGGCCATTGTAAATTGCCCATGGCTTGTAGATGAGTCTGTGGCAGGGGGTGAAGGTTAGTTGACGAGAAGTGAGGAGAATAAATAACTGGATTATTGCAAGTTTAGTATAAATAATGATGGTCGGCATCAACATGGTGACTAAGGAGCCATTTACTTGCTTATTCCTTTTACTTGGATACAACATGGACACAGGCCCTTCGGCCCACCAAATCCATGCCGATCAGCGATCACCCCGTACACTTGCACTATCCTACCCACTGGGGACAATTTACAGAAGCCAATTAACTTACAAACCCGTTTGTCTCTGGAGTGCGGGAGGAAACAGGAGCACCAGGAGGAAACCCACGCGGTCACGGGGAGAACATGCAAACTCCGAACAGACAGCGACTCTACCGCTGTGCCGCCCCAAAGGTGGGAAAGGTAGACATTCCTCTATGAATCCCTGTGGTGTTAACAGCATGGCTCCACAGGGCAGCAGGGAGAAATCGGTCTCCACCCCAGCAGGCAGCCATACTTTGGATAAACAGCAGGTTTTAACAAAGAACCTCAACGTGGAGGCAGTGGGTAGTGCCAATAGACAATAGGTGCAGGAGTAGGCCAATCTGCCCTTCAAGCCAGCACCGCCATTCAATGTGATCATGACTGATCATCCACAATCAGTACCCCGTTCCTGCCTTCTCCCCATATTTCCTGACACCACTATTTTTAAGAGCCCTATCTTGCTCTCTCTTGAAAGTATCCAGAGAACCGGCCTCTGAGGCAGAGAATTCCACAGACTCACCACTCTCTGTGAGAAAAAGTGTTTCCTTGTCTCCGTTCTAAATGGCTTACTCCTTATTCTTAAACTGTGTGGCAACTGGTTCTGGACTCCCCCAACATTGGGAACATGTTTCCTGCCTCTAGCGTGTCCAAATCCTTAACAACCTTATATGTTTCAATAAGAACCCCTCTCATTCTTCTAAACTCCAGAATGTACAAGCCCAGCCGCTCCATTCTCTCAGCATATGACAGTCCCGCCATCCCGGGAATTAACCTGGTGAACCTACGCTGCACTCCCTCAATAGCAAGAATGTCCTTCCGCAAAGGCCCAGTCGATGGCAACATGTCCATGCTCAATCAGGCAACATTGGGTTGGATCAGAACTCGGAATTGGGACAAGGCCAGCTTTGATGGTATTAAATAGGAACTTGCTAACGTTGATTGGAGTAGGTTGTTTGCTGGGGAAAGAGCGTCTGGAATGTGGAAGGCTTGTAAAAGTGTGACGGCAACTGTCCAGTTAGAGTGAAGGGCAAGGAAGGTGGGTGGAAGGAAATCTGGATGATGAGAGAAATTGAGGCTCTGGTCAGGCAAAAGGAGGTGCCATGCTCGAGTGTTATCTCACTTGACTTAGTTTCAGAAGTTTGAGATGGGGTTTATGACCATCTTGAGAGCCAGAGAATCTGCTGGAGTTTAAGGGAAGAGTAGGAAAGAACTGCAGATGCTGGTTTAAATAAAAGATAGACACAAAATGCTGGAGTAACTCAACGGGGCGGGCAGCATTTCCGGAGAGAAGGAATGGGTGACGTTTCGCACCGAAACGTCACCCATTCCTTCTCTCCGGAGATGCTGCCCGCTCCGCTGAGTTACTCCAGCATTTTATGGGACGCAGCTACCAGCCTTGGAGGGCATCTACAATACACGGTGCCTCAGGGAGGCCATCAGCATTCATAAAGACTCCTCACACCCTTGCAATAGTCTGTTCGAACTTCTACCATCCGGCAGATGTTACAAGGCCTTCTACGCCCGCACCTCCAGACTTAGGAATAGCTTCATCCCCAGAGCTATAGCGGCTCTGAACCGGTCCTGCTGAGTGCCCCCCCCCCCCCCCATGAACTGTCTGCCTCGGATGGTCATGTCACACATCAACCCAACACAGACCTATTTGCACTTTATACTGCTTTAACTATTTTTTTAAATCTTGTCTCTCTGGGTGTCAAAATTTTTAGCTAATTAAGTTATTACATCGGATGGAAGTTGCATTCCAAATCTCGTTGTACCTCTGTGCGATGACAATAAAGATACATTATTATTATTATGTCTGTGGAGTTTAAGAGGAAGCAGCTCGTCAATAAATTTGCCCCCTCGCTTCCCAACGCATCCAGAAGTCCCTCGTACCTTGGTGGGCAGCTCATCAGCAGATGGTGCCTCCAGCTTAAACTTCTCCCCATCGACTCCGGTCAGAAAATCATGTTCAGGATCGAATTTCAAGGTGCCAGCAATGGCAAAGGCTGTAACGATCTGCAAAAGACAAGAGCACAAGCACGCAGTCAGCAGCTGCTATTTGTCGGGTCAGTAGACCAGCAGATCACCTGACAACAGTAATGTGGCGGGAAACACAAATCCCCGCTCAGCAATCGACACAGAGTTGTGATATTCAATGATCATTCTGACACAGTGGCGCAGTGGTAGAGTTGCTGCCTCACAGCTCCAGAGACCCAGACTCAATCCTGACTACGGGGGCTATCTGCACGGAGTTTGTACATTCTCCCCGTGTCCTGCGTGGGTTTTCTCCGGGTGCTCCGGTTTCCTCCCACACATGTACAGGTCCGTGCAATGATGTACGAGTCTGTAGGCTAATTGGCATGGTGACGTTTCGGGTTGAGGCCCTTCTTCGGACTGAGAGTCAGGGGAGAGGCAGGGGGAGAGACACAGAGATAAGGAAGGGCAAGGATTGTGTCAGTATTCTCCTCCGATGCTTGTCGTACCTTACTTTTCCACCTTTCTTCTCTCTCCCGTTCCGTTGCATTCAATTGCTCACGTCTGGCCTGGACTGGGAATGTCACTGGACTTGTTTGAGAGTTAAAAGCAAAGCGACACGTGCGTTGTGGTGTTTTACCTCGGGTGACGTGACGAAGGCGTGGGTGGCGGGGTTGGCATCGTTGCGTCCGGTGAAGTTCCTGTTGTAGGAGGTCACAATCGTGTTCTTCTCGCCCATCTTAACGTCCTTCCTTGAATGGAATTTTTAAAGTACAGAAACAAGTGAAGCTCAAGAGTAGATTAAACCGTAGTAAAAGTAACACAAAAAACCCAGCAAAACACCAGAAATCTGAAAACGCTTGGTTTCTTGGTTCTCCAAAATATTCCAAATGGAATTTAAACTGGAGGTGGTACCTCATAGTGGTACCCCATCTCCCCCCTCCCCCACCCCTCTCTCCTCCCCCTCTCCCTCTCCTCACCCCTCTCCCTCTCCTCCCACCCCCATCCATCTCTCCCCCACCCCCCCTTCCCTCTCTACCCCACCCCTTCCCTCCGCCCCCTTCCCCCTACCGCTCAGCTGACCTGCTGTTCAATCTTGCATCACCTGCAAGATCTAACAGTAGCTTTTTGTGGGGTGGGGGGGGGGGGGGGAAGAAGAGTTTCTTGCTGAGTAAACTCCAACTTGGTATTGGCGAGCATTTATCCTGCACAATACCAACCAGTACCACAGGCAGCAAGATAAACTAATTTCCGACCGGCCCTCGGGCTCAGTGCAATGAGAAGCAAACAGAAGTGTGATCACTTTACCTGTCCCACTGTCCGATGCAGGGCCCACAGGCATTGGCAAGAACAAGCCCACCAAAGTCCCTCAGAATTTGAGCCTGCGAAGACAGAAAATAGTGTTGAATGTTAGCCTCCACCCAATCCACACTTCCTGCTCACAACAAAGCATCTCCTTGTACAAAGCCTCCTTGCTTCAAGCTGCCGAATATAAAAACTAGACCAAATCATCCATCAGTTCAAAGTAAATGTTCTGCAGATTAATTGGCTGCCTTTATTACACTCCAAACTGGGGAATTTTGCAAGTGGTAGGAATTGCAGCATTCTTTATTATTTTCCAAATTTAAAAGCCGCATGCCTACACTTGCAACCCTGTGCAAGGCTGTCTGATCCCAATTTGAAAGCACAGGACAAAATATAAATTCACTCCATCATTCCTGCCCTTTCCCCGCCACCCACCCCATCTTTCCAAAGACAGCGTCAACTGCTCAAAGGAATTTTAGGCGATCGCTACAGGCAGATTTATTATTAAACTAGACGGTCGGTGGACCCGTTGGGTCCCCGTTTGATGGCGCCAGAGATCCCCGTTGTGAGGCGAGTCAAAATGACGATCTCAAAATGGCGGTGGGCCCGGCAATCCTCCCCCAACTGCGCACGTGTGGCTGACGGGTTCCCATTGTGACGCCACGGTATCCCTACCCAACTGCGCAGGGAGACCGGCAAGTGAGAGCGCGACTGCCAGGTTTATTAAAGTTTAAAAAAGTCAATAACTTGTAAAATATAACATCAATCTGAACGAAACTTGCTAGTTCACATCGCAGGTCAATGGTAAGGTGGGCCTAAAATAGTTGCGCTATCTTGTACCGTTTTTGCGGCGTTTCGGGAACAAATACAGGTACAAACAAAGAAGATGAGAGTTCTGGTAATATATGGATGACGCATGTGGAAATTATATGAACGTTGGTGAATAGAAATTCAATAGCCTTATGAAACGGACTAATCTGGATGCCAGTGAAGTTCCCTTGGTTCAGAAGTGTACTTGCATACTCACGTATCCATCTCTCTCAATGGTAGCACGGATCTGCTCGGAGCCGGGGGTTACGGTGAACTGGGACTTGCACTTCAGCCCGTGCTTGATTGCCTGCTGGGCCACTGCAGCTGAACGGCCCATATCCTCATAACTGCTGTTGGTGCAGCTGCCGATCAGACCTGGAAGACAGAAACAACGTTCTTTAGTACTGACACAGTCATAGTCATACAGCACGGAAACAGGCCCTTCAGCTCAACTTGCCCACGCCGACCAAGGTTCCCCACCTGCACTGGTCCCACCTGCCCGCCTGTGACCCACATCCCTCTAACCCTTTCCTGTCCAAATGTCTTTTAAATGTTGTTATAGAGCGCCACAGGAGATCCTTCTTCCCTGTGGCTATCAAACTGTACAATACCTTCCCCCTTCTGTCGTGGGGTAGACTGACTCCCTCTCCTCCCCCCCCCACCCCACTTCCCACCCTCTCTCACCAATTTTTGCACATCCCCAATTCTTTGGGCAAGTTTTGCCAAAGGGCCTGTTTCCTGTTTCCAAACTGTATCAGTCTATACAATGTTGAGAACCACATTCTGCACGCTGTATCTTTCTCTTGCTCTACCTATTGTACTTGAGTTTGGCTTGACTGTATATATGTATAGTATCATCCGATTTGATTGGAGAGTTAGATTTTAAAGCTCTTCACTGTAGCTTGGTACACGTGGCCGTAATAAACCTCAGCCCATGACACTGAGAATGTAAAGGTCGACGAAAATAGAATTGAGTGTAGAATGAAAGAAAAACTATTAAAAACTGCATTTGAACTATATAGGGAAAAAACCCTTCAGTTTGCGAGCTGTGATTGATCATCCCCACTCTCTTATTAACTCTCTTTACAAGCAGCTTATAAGAAAAAAAATGTACCATCCTGCTTGAAGAAGGGTCTTGACCCGAAACGTCGCCTATTTCCTTCGCTCCATAGATGCTGCCTCACCTGCTGAGTTTCTCCAGCATTTTTGTCTACCTATCATCCTGTCTTTTACACCATCTCCCTTGGATACGCCTGAATGGATCAACCGGAGATGGTGTTTCCTTGGGCCTCATTGCACTGATGGGTAAACTTTTAAACAGTTCAAAGAAACACGAGCAAAATTAAAAAACATTTACCAAGACGACTTCAAGTAGTCAAGCAAAAAAAAAAGAGAGACAAGACGTTTACAATAAAAAGGTACAGATAACTGATTGAGTAAGCAAACTAAATGGAAGTCTGGTCCAGGAGAAGGGCATCTGTTCATGCTGAGAGCTGCTGGGGAGCAAACGTCACAGGCATTAAAGATTCCCACATAAGGGAATATGCCACAGGATGGGCAGACGGCTTATCCCATCCCTTAATATATAAACAAATGAAGGCAGAACTGGTCCAACCAATTATAAGATAGCACAATAAATCCAGAAATAGAAGGACGATGAATGGAGCAGCTGGGCTTGTACACTCTGGAGTTTAGAAGGATGAGAGGGTATCTCATTGAAACGTATAAGATTGTTAAGGGCTTGGACACGCTAGAGGCAGGAAACATGTTCCCGATGTTGGGGGAGTCCAGAACCAGGAGCCACAGCTTAAGAGTAAGGAGTAAGCCATTTAGAACGGAGACGAGGAAACACTTTTTTCTCAGAGAGTGGCAAGTCTGTGGAATTCTCTGCCTCAGAGGGCGGTGGAGGCCGGTTCTCCGGATGCTTTCAAGAGAGAGCTAGATAGGGCTCTTAAAAATAGCGGCAAAAAATCCGCCATGATCACATTGAATGGCGGTGCTGGCTCGAAGGGCCGAATGGCCTATTCCTGCACCTATTGTCTATTGTCATCACACAAATATTAAAGTCAATATGTAGAATTGAAACAGGCCAGTTAGCCCAGATGGACTGAACTGCTCTCCAATTGAACCTCCTCTCATTCAGTTGCACGTCACTGTACCTGGTTGGCATGTTTAACCCACTTCCCCCCCCAGGTACATCCAGACACATTACAGCAGGCCCAGTTTGTCAAATGGTTCAGTACTCCCAAAGCCGGCAGGCGGGAAGCAGGTGCAGAGGAACCAGGACCCAGCGGGCAGGAAGGAGCACGGAATCCAGGGCTCCTTGGGGGAAGAGGAGGGAAGGGAAGAGAGTGCAGGATCCAGCCCCTGGTGGGTGGCAAGGGAACCATTTACCCAACAGCAATAAAATCCCAGAGACTAGAATTAATGGTTGATTCACTCAGGTGTACCCGAGAGCGATGGTGTAAACGACATTGCAGCAGAATGATCATGTTTTTTTCTTTACAAGCTGCTAGTAAAGAGAATTAATAAGCGACAGGGACAATCAACTACAGCTCACAAGTGGGTTATTTTAATATGCAGTTTAAATGCAGCTCAGAGATTCAGGGCAGTCACATGGAGGCAGACAGCATAAAGTCATCCACGCCGACTAAGATCTTTCAGCATTTTGTACCTTTGGCTAACTCCATATTGAGGAACCCGTAACATCCAGCGTACGTACGCCTCAAACCAAAGATAACTAGCCAAATATTGTGTAAATAAGGGGCCTGTCCCACTTACGTGTTTTTTTCAGCGACTTGCCAGCACCCGTCATAGTTGCAACAGGTCTCCGAAAATGTTCAACATGTTGAAAATCCAGCGGCGACCAGAAAAAGGTACAACTCTTTCAGGCATGTCACGGGGTGACGCATGTATGGTCGTGAGTAGTCGCCCAAAGAGTCGTGCCTTTTTCTGGACGCCGTTGGATTTTCAACGTTGAGTATTTTCGGAGACCTGCTGCGACTATGATGGGTGCCGGCAGACGCCGAAAAAAAATCACGTAAGTGGGACAGGCCCTTAAAAGATGTCTGCATTCGGCTGTTGTGCTGAATACACCTAGTGCAATCTCTTTCTGCACATTACAAGCTGTGCTCGCTATGCAGTGAGTTGGAGTTATATTCTTATTAATGTTGGGGATGACAAAGGCGTCATATAATTGCATGCATTTTAGTTTATGAAGAAGGAAACCTAAATTTTAAGCCAGAATAGGAGGAGTGTTAACCATGACAAACTGCAATACCTTCTCAACAAAACCGTGCTCACTCACTACTGAGCAAACAACCCAAAATGGCAGCAGAAAATGAATCACAAGTCTTCATCTGACTATCCTCGGTAAAGGAAAAAACAACAACATCATTGCATTAAACTCATGCCCACACAGCCCACAGGCAGTAATTTCTGCCTTTAGTAGGCAGGCAGGCTGTAAGAACAACCAAGGCTAGCTCCATTACCGCAGGGAATATTGTACACTCTCAGCATCTGCATTTTAATGGGGAATCTGTTGAGAGGATTATTGCTGAAGAGGCTGCAATTTAGAATTCAAAATGCAGCCTGCAAAACTAAAGAAAATGTACGTTTCCAGAAGTGATAGGAGCTTAGAATTAGGCCATTCGGCCCATCAAGTCTACTCTGCCATCCAATCACGGCTGATCGATCTTTCCCTCTTCACCCCATTCTCTTGCTTTCTCCCCGATTTATGACTTTATGCCTAGGATGAGATCACAAGACCTAACAGTAATTAGCCACAATGCAGTAAGCAAATGTTTTGTCTGTTTCTGTATGTTATGCTAGGTTGCATGTATAAAAATACTCTGCATCTTGCAGCTCTCAAACTCTGAATGTTATCGCATGCAGGCAGTAATATTGTGGCCAATGTATAATCTAATGATACCCCGTCCCCATCAATCTACAGTACGCACAATAAAAGTCTGTTCATTACATTTAATTAGCTCTAACTCCCCGTTCCTTGGTGGCGCAGCGGTAGAGTTGCTGCCTCACAGCGCCAGAAACCCGCATTCGACCCCAGCTACGGGTGCTGTCTGTACAGAGTTTGTACGTTCACCCCGTGACCTGTGTGGGTTTTCTCCACCACCTCCCAAAGTAAGTAAGTAAGTAAGTTTATTGGCCAAGTATTCACATACAAGGAATTTGCCTTGGTGCTCCACCCACAAGTAACAACATGACATAGTGACAGTTACGAATGACTCTGAAAACACTAAACATTAATAATAATAATAATAATAATAAAACATTAATGATAAAACACAATTGATCAAGATGAACATGTTTGTAGGTTATTTGGCTTTGGTTAAAATTGTAAATTGCCCCCCATGTGTGGGGATCGCTGGTCGGCGCAGACTCCCTGGGCTGAAGGGCCCGTTTCTAGGCGGTATCACTAAACTAATCCGTGCATGCCTTCCTGCACAGTTCCACTGAGACCCGGCACATCATCTAACATTTTGCGGTCTTCAGAACATGATATTGATTTCAACGATTCCTCGGTGACTCGCTTTCTCTGTTTGTATCAGAAGTGGCCAGTTAAGCTGCTGGTTACCCATCTACAACATTACACAAGGCTGTTTCCCTCTCCACTGATGCCGCCTGATCTGCTGGGCATTTCTAGTTCATAACTTCAGAATTAGGCCACTCGGCGCATTAGGTCTATTCCGCCATTCAATCATGGCCGATCAATCTTTCCCCCCTCAATCCCATTCTCCTGCCATCGCCCCAAACCCCGACACCCTTGCCGATCAAGAATCTTATCAATCTACACCTTAAAAATATCCATTGACGGCGTCCACAGCAGTCTGTGGCCAAGAATTCCACCCTCTAACTAAATTAATTCCTTCTTATCTCCTTTCTAATGCTATGTCCTTTTATTCCGAGGACATGCCCTCTGGTCCTAGACTCTGCCACTAGTGGAAACATCCTCTCCGCATCCACTCTACCCAGGCCTACCACTCTGGTCTGCACTTCACAGCCTTTTCATATTCCTTTGTTTTCTCTCTCTAACTACCCTCACTAATCTATCAACCAGGTGGCTTCGTCAGCAGCCTATTACAGAAATCCTGAGCCCAAGATATAAGAAATATTCCCTTTATCCCATCTCTCCCCGCTTTCTCTCCTCCCCCCCCCCCCTCCATCTTGTTTCCAGCTTCCTTCCCCCCTACAACAATCAGTCTGAAGAAGCAGGAGTAGACACAAATGCTGGAGAAACTCAGCGGGTGAGGCAGCATCTATGGAGCGAAGGAAATAGGCAACATTTCGGGTCTGAAGATGGGGTTCGGCCCGAAACATTGCCCATTTCCTTTGCTCCATAGTTGCCTGCCTCACCCGTTGAGTTTCTCCAGCATTTTTGTCTACCTTCGATTTTCCAGCATCTGCAGTTCCTTCTTAAACAGCCTGAAGAAGAGTCCTGACCCAAAACGTCACAGGTCTCACAGAACCCCGCCGGAGAGAGGGGGAACACTTCAAAGTAGGCACATCTTGAGGAGAATTTGCTGTGGAGAAAATTTCAAACCAAGGAACTGCAGTCTGAACAAAAGGTCCTGACTCAAAATGTTACCTATCCATATCCTCCAGAGATGCTGGCTGATTCGCCGAGTTACACCAGCACTTTATGCTATGTTAACTCAGTTTCTCTTTCCGCAGATACTGCCTGACTTGGTGCGCGTTTCCAGTTTTTCTGGTGCAGATTTCCAGCACCTGTAGTTTTTCTTGATTTCAATAAAAATCAATGATGTGTTCAGATAAGTCCCTTGCAGATTTAGTTGAGTTAAGTTTACAGATACAGCAAGGAAACGGGCACTTCAGCCCACCGAGTCTGCGCCGACCAGTGATCCCCGCACATCAACACTACCCTACACACTCTAGGGACAATTTACAAGTATACCAAGCCGATTAACCTAAAAAACCTGGATGTCTTTGGAGTGTGGGAGGAAACCGGAGATCCCGGAGAAAACCCATGCAGGAAACGGAGCATGTACAAATTCCGTGCAGACAGGCACCCATGGTCAGGATTGAACCCAGGTCTCCGGTGCAGTAAGGCAGCAACTCTACCACTGCGCCACCGTGCCGCCCTCTCAACAGGCCGCCACTATCTCAGCTATCAAGAGGTCACAGTCTATTGACCAAGCACCAGCAGGCCAGGCAAAACAGGGTTGGTCTTAAAATGAAACTGTCCTTACCTACTCGAATATCAAGTGGCCAACCATTTTTCTCAGCCGTTGCCCCAATCTCTGACACTGAGTGCGCAAGGTCGGGGGTGAAAGGACCATTAATAAGCGGTTTAAGCTGAAACAAGACAAAGAAATATCTTCTAGCAACATAGTAAAAAAAAGTGTCATGGCTGGCTTGAAAAGATCGTATACAGGGTTAAGAGAGAGACAAAAATAAACACAACTCTGGAAAACTAAAATAACAGACACAAAGTACATAAAATAGAGAAAACTAGCACCTGGCAGATAACAAGTGATTTTGGCCGGAATGTTCAAAATTATCTATTTATTTCAGAAAGAGCAAAGTACAATTTGAAAATAGACACAAAATGCTGGAGTAACTCAGCGGGTGAGGCAGCATCTCTGGAGAGAAGGAATGGGTGACGTTTCGGATCGAGACCCTGTCTGACATTCCTACTTGCAGCAGCACAATGGAATACGTAAACGTATTACTCTGTAAACAATATAATAAAGGAAAAGAAGCTCAAGCAGTCTGAAGAAGGGTCTCGACCCGAAACGTCACCCATTCCTTCTCTCCAGAGATGCTGCCTGTCCCCCCGAGTTACTCCAGCATTTTGTGTGGGTTTCAGCCCGAAACGTTGCCTATTTCCTTCGCTCCATAGATGCTGCTGCACCCGCTGAGTTTCTCCAGCATTTTTGTGTACCTAGGAATTTCATTGTTCTGTTGGGGACATACGACTATAAAACACACTTGACTCTTGATTCTTGACCTCCATTCGGATGTTAAATCATTTTCATGTCTGTATTTCTTTGTAGAATGGTTCACAACGGCCTCCATCATTATGATGTCAAAGTAGATGGATTCTGTGGCGATTAGCTGGATTGGATTTGTCCTGCTTTTTTGTGATCGGGATATACCTGGGAAGCTTTCCCCCATTATCAGAGAGATGCTAGATGCATTTTAACAACTTGGGTCGAGGCGCAGCGGGTTCTGCAGCACAGGTCCTCGGTGCACATACAGCAGCAATGCAGCCAAAACTAATGCCCGTCCCTTCTGACACCATGTAATCAAAGCAGGAAACTTATCCCTCCCCAGGAAAGGGACGGAAGAAGGGTGAGAGGAGTGAATTATAACTTGACCATGGAACCATAACTTGTCCACTTAACACCAATTGAGGTTGAGGACATGCGTGTCAGTAACAGGCTGACAGACAAATGTCTTGTGAACTGGACACTAGGCAAGCACAAATCAGCCAACATCAGAGGAAGAGAGCAGTGACAGAATTAAAGGATATTCTTTTAGGGAAGAGATGAGGAGAAATTTATTTAGTCAGAGGGTGGTGAATCTGTGGAATTCTTTGCCACAGACAGCTGTAGAGGCCAAGTCAGTGGATATTTTTAAGGCAGAGATAGATTCTTGATTAGTACGGGTGTCAGAGGTTATGGGGAGAAGGCATGAGAATGGGGTTAGGAGGGAGAGATAGATCAGCCATGATTGAATGGCGGAGTAGACTTGATGGGCCGAATGGCCTAATTCTACTCCTATTCCTTATGACATCTATCCAAAGGGTACATTTGATTCCTGCTTCAAATGCTCAGTGTTATTTTTCTGTGATACTGCACCTTCGGGCACACAGAGTTTGGCAGGCCCACAAAAATAAAAAGGATTTCAAAGCCATGAGGAAACCAGCCAAAAAAAACCCGCTAATTTTCAAGAGGAGAAACTGCTTAATCCCAGGAAGCTGTTGACGAGGATGTTTACTCCTGTGGGATTGAAGCTCAGCAGACCGATCAACAATCCTGACGTTCTTCAAGACCAGGTGGAACAAATTACTCCCTCCTGCTCCGAGTACAAGCATGGAAAGGATGACAAAATCTACCTCTGTGCATTCAAGTCCCTGGAAGTGCATGCAAATAGATGTTTTGCAAATACATTTTAAAAAAAGGTTGAAATCAATTAGTTTCTGCACTAGGCCCAATACAATTTTCAGTAGATAATTAAGTTTAGAAAGAGAGGAGGTGGTGTAGTCAAACATCACAACAAACTCAGACCCACATTTTTTCCCCCCCAATTAAATAATTCTTTACAAACAACAAACATTGACTGTTGGCCACAAATTATAATTACATGACCTACAATAATAGATTAATAACCATTTACTTTACAGTTGGCTGGCACTATTAACATACATCTTTTAGATGGGTACATGGATATGTATGGAATGGAGGGATGTGGTTCATGTGCAGACTGACTCAACACTATGTTCATCACAGGCATTGTGGGCTGAAGGGCCTCTTCCCATGCTGTACTTCTCGGTGTTCTATGTTGATTCCACAATTGCAACCATTTAAATGGTGCCTTATTGAATTTAAACCAAGTAGCCTAATTAAATTAAAATCTCTGCTATTCAATGAAGAGCTAAATGGCCTTCTACTGTGAGTTAGCTTCTGGTACCTCAAACCACCCAAGCCTAGAGAATTATCACCAGCGGCATATTCCATATCAGTGGGGAGTCACACAGATAACCCTCTACAGAACCAGGTTGTTCAGCCCAAGTGGTTTATCCCATGTTCATGCTATATGCTTTTCTTCTTACATCCCATTTCACCTCATCAGATGTGGAGTGATCGACATTTAATCCTCAAAAGATATTACTGTAAAAATGTACGGTAGACAAAAATGCTGGAGGAACTCAGCGGGTGAGGCAGCATCTATGGAGAAGGAAAAGGCGACGTATCGGGTCGAGACCCTTCTTCAGACCACGAAACGTTGCCTATTCCTTCTCTCCATAGACGCTGACTCACCTGCCGCATTCCTCCAGCAATTTTGTCCACCTTCGATCTTTCCAGCATCTGCAGTTCTTTCTCAAATTAAATAAATGTAAATAGTTATTTTTCGCATGGTGAAACTTTGCTGTATTCGGATTATCTGCTGTGTTTCTCAATGTTACAATCTGATAAAGGGATTATGATAAGTGTGAATAAAATATATTTCCCTTCCTTAGTGAAAATAATAAGCCAAGGGAGAAGGAACCCCTAGTTTAAGAACGACGTACACTTGTTGATGTTAAATGGAAGTTAATACTAAAACAGCAAGGTATCCTTACCTCGGAGAGGTTGATTTCAATGAGTTGATCGTATTCACAGCCCGCATCAGGAACAAGCAAGTCCTTGAACTCTTCAGCCAAAGCAGCAACCTCTGAAAATTGTAAAAGAATGAACATTTGAGAGCCTATTCATTCCAGCACTCCGGATAGCACAGCCACCTCACAGCTCCGGAGATCATGGTTCGATCCTGACCTTGGACGCTGCCTCTAGACAGTAGACAATAGGTGCAGGAGTAGGCCATTCGGCCCTTCAAGCCAGCATCGCCATTCACTGTGATCATGGATGATCATCCCCAATCAGTACCTCGTTCCTGCCTTCTCCCCATACCCCCTGACCCCGCTAATTTTAAGAGCCCTATCTAGCTCTCTCTTGAAAGTATCCAGAAAACCGGCCTCCACCGCCCTCTGAGGCAGAGAATTCCACAGACTCACAACTCTCTGTGAGAAAAAGTGTTTCCTCGTCTCCGTTCTAAATGGCTTACCCCTTATTCTTAAACTGTGGCCCCTGGTTCTGGACTCCCCCAACATCGGGAACATGTTTCCTGCCTCTAGCGTGTCCAAACCCTTAACAATCTTATATGTTTTAATAAGAATCCCTCTCATCCTTCTACACTCCAGAGTGTACAAGCCCAGCCGCTTCATTCTCTCAGCACATGACAGTCCCGCCATCCCGGGAAATAACCTTGTAAACCTACGCTGCACTCCCTCATTAGCAAGAATGCCCTTCCACAAATTAGGGGACCAAAACTGCACACAATACTCCAGATGTGGTCTCTCTAGGGCCCTGTACAACTGCAGAAGGACCTCTTTGCTCCTAAATTCGACTCCTCTTGTTATAAAGGCCAACATGCCATTCGCTTTCCTCACTGCCTGCTGTACCTGCATGCTTAATACAACCTAGTAATACAACTTTCTGTGGTCTCTTTTTGCTCTATCACCACTTTCAATGAAAGATACGACATGGAAACTGGCCTTTCGACCCACCAAGTCCACGCTGATCAACAATCACACATTCACACACTAGTTCCATGTTATCCCACTTTCTGATCCATTCCCCCACTACACACTGGGAAACACTCGTATAATCATTCGGTACAATCTCACCACACTCAGATGCCAAAGTTGTCGTTCGCCATTAACCCACCTTTTCTGCCAGTCTTTTCCAAGTATTTCTTCATTCTGTGGTTGTAGGGGAAGATTGAGGTGGTTGCTCCAATCTCAGCGCCCATGTTGCAGATTGTAGCCATGCCTGACAAGTGAGAGTGGATTAGCTTAGTTTAAACCGTGACTTCATCCTTTCACTCAAGAGAAACCACACATCTTCCACAGCCCTTGTAATAAGATCCAACATTTCTTGTAGATAATAAAACAAGATCTGCAAGAACTGGGAGGAAATTAAATTGTTTTGAAGGCAAGGATAACAATGGAACTACAATGCTGGTTTACACTGGAGATAGATAAAATTCTGGGAGCATTTCAGAGGGTGAGGCTGTACTAGTGTTGCTCAGCATGTGGTCATAGGTATAGCCACAGTTATTCAACTAGCTGTTGAATCAACTCATGGGAAGCTATGCAGATTTACCATCCAATTTGCCCGTCCCACCTTACAATAGTGAGTGCTCCCTGCTCGCAATATGCGTGAAGTTCTGGAGACTGTAATTAGCTTTTCTGATTTTGTTACCCGTGTCCCCTGAACATAATAGCTCCCTTATTATGACTTATCACTGTGGGCCAAAGGGTCTGTCCCTGTGCTGTGCTGTTTTATCATCAAGGGCTCACACCATCCTGGCCACACACTCATCTCCCCACTACCTTCAGGTAGAAGGTACAGGAGCCTGAAGACTGCAACGACCAGGTTCAGGAATAGCTACTTCCCCACAGCCATCAGGTTATTAAACTTGGCTCGGACAAAACTCTGAATATTAATAGCCCATTATCTGTTATTTGCACTTTATCAGTTTATTTATTCATGTGTGTATATATTTATATAATGGTATATGGACACACTGATCTGTTCTGTAGTCATGCCTACTATGTTCGGATTTCATTGTCCTATCAGGGACACATGACAATAAACTCTCTTGAATCTTGAATCTTATCCATGTGGCACACAGAATGTGAACACAAGGTGGCAATAGAGCACCCCAGGCAGGAGGCAACATTTTGCGGGAGTCAATGCATTCTGAGAAGCAGGACCCTTCTTCATTGGAGCTGTCGGGGGTAATTATATTTGTCATCCATTGAGTAATGCAGCAAAATGGCACAAACAATATTCTAAAAGCAAAATTCAGTAAAATGTGAAAAATCGCAAATAAAACAGAAAACACTAAATACTCAGAAAATCAGGCCGCTTTTTTGCAAATGGAAACAGATTACTTCTCTGATCACTGCCCTGGAATATGAACTCTCGTTTAAGGGCCTGTCCCACTTGGCGTTTTTTTCGGCGACTGCCGGCCTCATTGACTGACGTATCAGAACATTTCAAAATTCAGCGGCGACAAAAAAAAAAGTTGTGACGCTTGAGGAGACACCGTGCGTCGATACGTCATCACGCCACATCACCGACGCATCACGCCGCGACTTTATCGGTGACCTGATACGTCAGTCAATGATGCCGGCAGTCACCGAAAAAAATCGCCAAATGGAACAGGCCCTTTATTTCAAGTCAAGTCAAGTCAAGAAGTCGAGAGAGTCAAGAGAGTTTATTGTCATGTATCCCAGATAGGACAACGAATTCACAGTTGCTGCTTGCTTTCAAGATTTTCAACAGCTTTGGTTTAAGACTTAAACAATATTTATTGTTGATCAAATTATGCTGGTAAATTGATGCAAAGTTATAAAGGGCAGAAGACAAGTAGACGAGTAGAGATATTAAAAATATGTAGGAATAGACACAGAATGCTGGAGTAACTCAGCGGATCAGGTAGCATCTCGAGAGAAAAGGAATAGGTGACTTTTCGGGACGAGACTATCCTTGTAATATGTAATAACAATATGTAAGGTGACAATGTTGTAAGCACATTTGTTCAAGTACCTGTGCAAGATATGGACTCCACGCCTGGCCCATGATATTCCACTATAGCACCAGTGCCTCCTTTAACTGTCAAAATGCCTGCCACTTTTAAGATGACGTCCTTTGATGAAGTCCAGCCTGATAGACTTCCTGTGAGCTTCACCCCAATAACCTGATGGAAAAACAAGCAAGCGTTTTATTTTACAATACAAGAAACTAACTCCTGCCAGAGTAAGGTATCAGCAGGGCCTTCTTAACGGATGGGCAGTTGCCCGGGGCACCACGAGCATAGGGGCCCCACGCTAATCTATGGATTGTAGAATGTTACTGTAGAACATGAAAACGGAGAAGAACATCGCAAGTGCATGACGGCGTATTTGATTCGGCATAAAGAGACTGGAAGTGTAGGGGCCCCAGTGCACTGCTTTGCCCGGGGGCCTAGAATGTTGTTAAGACGGCCCTGGGTATCAGCAGTGTCGCGACTCGAAACGTGGCCAATTCCTTCTCTCCATAGATGCTGCCTCACCCGCTGAGTTTCTCCAGCATTTCATGTCTACCAGTCATTATAAGTAACAGCTTTTAACATGTTTTTAATGTCATAATAAATAAACAAGAAATTAGATTTTCTCTGGAAGGGAACCACAAAAATATTGAAAGAGTTACCATTAGTGAAAGGTTATAGGGAGATGGCAGGAGAATGGCGTTAAGAAAGATAGATCAGCTATGTTTGAGTGATGGAGTAGACGCAATGGGCCGAATAGTCTAATTCTGCTCCTATAACGTATGAACATGGTTGGCATTTCAATGCATTTCCCCTGGTGAAGCTCTTAGATATGTTTTAGTTTCAAAAACAAAACAGGTCTTAACAACATATTGCCTATTCATTCGTCTTACTGATTAGAGACTACAGAATGGCCTAGGCTTCAGCCATGCTACAGTGTTAACAGCAATCGGATTGCCTTTGCATGTTTTGTCAGGGTGGAAAGGGGAAAAAAGGGAGATTAGACATTTATCAGGCAAGTCTCACCTCAAATGACTGTGATTGAACAAATGTGAGCAGGTACTTTACCTTTGGACACTTCAGCTCCCAAGGAATGCCGGCCATCACATCGACTGCATCCGCTCCGCCAACTCCGATACAGACGCCACCCAGGCCACCACCATTCGGAGTATGGGAGTCTGTGCCAATCAGTAAGGCGCCAGGATAGGCATAGTTCTCCAAAATAATCTGTAAATAAGGTGCCAAGTTTGTCAGCATGCATTGGAGGCTGCTCCCTAGTAAAATCTCTACTCATAGAAACACAAAATTGGTGCAGGAGGAGGACATTCGGCCCCTCGAGTCAGCACTGCCATTAAATATGATCATGGCTGATCATCCAAAATCAGTCCCCCTTTCCCGATAGATACATATATCTACCTACATATATCTACAGACTGGTCACCTTCTAAAAGAGTAGCTCATTCTCCAACATGGGATATGGGGAGAAGGCAGGAACGGGGTACTGATTGTGGATGATCCGCCATGATCACAGGGGCCGAATGGCGGTGCTGGCTCGGGCCAAATGGCCTACTCCTGCACCTATTGTCTTAGTGCGTTAAGCTAGAGTCCTGCTGGGCTATTTACAGCTTCACTATGACAGTGAGTGGTGAATTTCACACAGAGAGTGGTGAATCTCTGGAATTCTCTGCCACAGAATGTAGTTGAGGCCAGTTCATTGGCTATATTTAAGAGGGAGTTAGATGTACCCTTGTGGCTAAAGGGATCAGGGGGTATGGAGAGAAGGCAGGTACAGGATACTGAGTTGGATGATCAGCCATGATCATATTAAATGGCGGTGCAGGCTCGAAGGGCCGAATTACCTACTCCTGCACCTATTTTCTGTTTCTATGAGAGAGGGGGAGGGAAAGGGGGAGGGAAAGGGAGAGGGAAAGGGGGAGGGAAAGGGGGAGGGAAAGGGGGAGGGAAAGGGGGAGGGAAAGGGGGAGGGAAAGGGGGAGGGAAAAAGAGAGAGAGCGCATCTTAGCAGTAAATAGTCTCCCTACCAGATGGTAACCGTCTGTGTTTAGTTTGGCAAACTAAAATTTCAGCTCTAGAGAGGAGGGTACATCACATACATATCCCTGTGATGCAAGTTGCCAGTGGAGGCTGTATTGCTCCAGCACTGTGCCAAAGGCTGTATTGCAGAGGCACTGAGCCAAAACAAAGCAGAACGCCTGCGTGCACCACACAGGGGTAGGAAAGACAAATGGAAAGTTGTTAATTAATGGGGAAGGCAGGGATATTGCTGCTGAGAAGATGCTGCCTTTCACCCCGCAGAGATGAAAGCTGCCTTCGATGTGTTCTATTCAGTCTCGCCTTCTACTGACAACATCCAATTTGTAACAACTACATGCTCATTTGCGAAATGGCATTGAGCAAGCCTCAAGTGCTGGCTGCTTGTAAGTGAAGCATACACAAGAGTCAGCAACGCTCTGCTGGCTGTTTTTTATGTTTGAAGGGGGGGGGAGGCACTCCCATCAAAGTGAGAGTTGTTTTAGCCACTGGCGCCCGCTCTTGGTTATGTTTGGCAAGAATCAAAAAACAAAGGTGAATCTCTCCGTGCTCCTCGAGTCTGCGTTTGGTTTGTGCAATAGGAAAGCCAAGATGTTAATTAAGTGGGTGTTCCTGGGGGGGGGGGGGGGGGGGGGGGGGGACTGGAGGGAGGGGAGGTGGAGTGCGGCAGGCTTCAAAGCGAGGGCTGGGAATGGGTTTTTGCTTCTTCACCTGATGGATGATGCCAGAGCCAGGTTTCCAAAAGCCGACTCCATACTTTGCTGCTGCCGTTGCCAAGAAATTATAAACTTCGGCATTCTGGTCCTGCAAAGGAGAAACAAAAATGGCATAAGTGATCAGTAATGAAACCAAGCAATGAAGGCCAATTAGTTGGTGCACAAAAATACTGGAGAAACTCAGCAGGTGCAGCAGCATCTATGGAGCGAAGGAAATAGGCAACGTTTCGGGCCGAAACCCTTCTTCAGACTGATAGGGGGTGGCGGGGAGAAGGAAGGAAAAAGGAGGAGGAGGAGCCCGAGGGCTGAGGGATGGGAGGAGACAGCCCGAGGGCTGAGGAAAGGGAGGAGACAGCAAGGGCTAACAAAATTGGGAGAATTCAATGTTCATGCCCGCAGGATGCAGACTCCCCAAGCGGAATATGAGGTGCTGTTCCTCCAATTTCCGGTGTTGCTCACTCTGGCCATGGAGGAGACCCAGGACAGAGAGGTCGGACGGGGAATGGGAGGGGGAGTTGAAGTGCTGAGCCACCAGGAGGTAATTAGTTGTTGGGTGCAACCCTCGAACCTGGTGGTTAGAAACAATGCAACACAAAGATATTGATGTGTGGGAAGGAACTGCAGATGCCGGTTTACACGGAAGGAAGACACAAAATGCTGGAGTAACTCGGCGGGTCAGGCAGCATCTCTGGAGAGAAGGAATAGGTGACGTTTCAGGGTCTCATAGAAACATAGAAAATAGGTGATGAGGAGGCCATTCGGCCCTCCGAGCCAGCACCGCCATTCATTGTGATCATGGCTGATCGTCCCCAATCAATAACCCGTGCCTGCCTTCTCCCCATATCCCTCGATTCCACTAGCCCCTAGAGCTCTATCTAACTCTCTTAAATCCATCCAGTGATTTGGCCCCCAATGTCCTCTGTGGCAGGGAATTCCACAAATTCACAACTCTGGGTGAAAAAGTTTTTTCTCACCTCAATTTTAAATGGCCTCCCCTTTATTCTACGACTGTGTGGCCCCTGGTTCTGGTCTCGCCCAACATTGGGAACATTTTTCCTGCATCTAGCTTGTCCAGACCTTTTATAATTTTATATTTTTCTATAAGATCCAAAACGTCACCTATCCCATTTCTCCAAAATGAAACAAAGCAGCCGCATTTTTGCGATAGAGTGGAAGGAGCCAACCTGGGGTTTATAGGATCACCTCCTGGTGACAGTAATTAAAGTGATTTAGAAAGAGCAACATTTATGAATAATAATAATAATAAATTTTATTTATGGGCACCTTTCAAGAGTCTCAAGGACACCTTACAAAAATTTAGCAAGTAGAGGAAAAACATGTAAGCGGAATGAAATAAATAGTACAGACATGACTAGTACACAAATTAAAGACAGAATTCAATTCAAAACACAATATGAGGCAATTCAAGCACAGATGAAAAGGGAGGGGGACGTGGGGCTAAGGATAGGCAGAGGTGAAGAGATGGGTCTTGAGGCGGGACTGGAAGATGGTGAGGGACACGGAATTGCGGATCAGTTGGGGGAGGGAGTTCCAGAGCCTGGGAGCTGCCCTGGAGAAGGTTCTGTCCCCAAAACTGCCGGGGTTGGACTTGTGGATGGAGAGGAGACCGGCTGATGTGGATCTGAGGGACCGTGAGGGTTGGTAGGGGGAGAGGAGGTCAGTGAGATATGGGGGGGCCAGATGGTGGAGGGCTTTGTAGGTGAGGACCAGGATTTTGTAGGTGATCCGGTGGGAGATGGGAAGCCAGTGAAGTTGTTTGAGGACTGGAGTGATGTGATGCCAGGATTTGGTGTGGGTGATGAGTCGGGCAGCTGCGTTCTGGACCAGTTGGAGTCGGTTGATGTAGGTGGAGCTGATGCCAAGGAGAAGTGAGTTGCAGTAGTCCAGTCGGGAGGAAATGAAATTGATGGATGAGTGTAAACCGGCATCTGCAGTTCCTTCCAACACATCAAGATGAGTCTTTCAGCAGCGGGTCTGAGAGAGAGAGGGTCTGATTTTGGCGATGTTGCGGAGGTGAAAGAAGGAGGTTTTAATGACATGGCGGATGTGAGGCTCAAGTGAGAGGGTGGAATCAAAGATCACGCCAAGGTTGCAGGCCTGGGGAGATGGGGAGACAGTGGTGCCATCGATGATGAGAGTGGGGTTATTGATTTTGCTGAGTGTGGATTTGGAGCCTATGAGGAGGAATTCTGTTTTATCGCTGTTGAGTTTGAGGAAGTTATGTTGCATCCAGGTTTTTATAGCTGACAAACAGGTGTTGATATGGGAGAGGGGGGGATTGTGGGGGGGATTTGGTGCCGAGGTAGATCTGGGTGTCATCGGCATAACAGTGGAAGTCCAGGTTGAAGTGGCGGAGTATCTGACCAAGGGGAAGGATGTAGATGATGAAGAGGAGGGGGCCAAGTGCGGAGCCTTGAATGTCCTCTTGACAGAAGAGAAAACAAAAAGAGGGGTCAGAAATCCAAGAAGAAAAGGTAATTTGAGGGATGGAAAAATGCTGGTGAAGATGCAGGCTTAAAAGGGATGAGAGAAAAAAAACAAGGGATCATATTCTATTTTTTTTTAATTGCATCGCATTCAGAGTTGTTGTTCTTCGGCTAAAGGATTCTTTTCAATTATATGACTTCCCATCACGCCACCAAAAGCCTCAAGTCTTTGTGGACAAAATCATGAGAGGAATAGATTGGGTAAACTCATAGAGTCTCTTGCCCAGAGTATGGGAATTGAGAACTGGAGGACCGAGGTTTAAAATGAGTGGGGGAAAGATTTAATAGGAACCCATGGGTTAACATTTTTACACAAATGGTACGTGGATAGGACAGGTTTGGAGGGATATGGGCAAAACGCGGGCAGGTGGAACTAGTGTAGCTGGGACATGTTGGTCAGTCTGGGCAAGTTGGGCTGAAGGGCCCGTTTCCACACTGTATGACTCTATGTCCAAAGTACCTTAGCTCTTGCCAGGTCTTCTACTCCCCCAATCTGAGCCTCGATTAAGTGGTCACAGTGAATTGTGGACGGCACGGCTACTGTGGGCAAGCCGCTGCTGATAAACTGAAGCATGGCCATTTGAGCAGTGGCATCCTGCATGGCCACCCGGTCCGGACGCAGGCGCAGATACGTCTCCCCACGACCTATCTTCTGCTTGACGGGGTCATCTAAGTGGCCGTACACAATCTTTTCCGAAAGTGTCATGGGCTTGTCCAACCTATCATGGGACAACATGTGACAAATTAGCCTTAAATGAGGAAAACGATCTCAGAAGAAAAGCATTGCATGAATTAAAATACAACACAACTGCATACATCAGTTTCACAGAAATCTCAACACAATCCCTTCTATCTGCAGAAAGAAGCTCAAAGCTAGTGAGACAAGAAATAGAACAACATTGCAATTCAATAGCTTTCAAGAGAGAGCTAGATAGGGCTCTTAAAAATAGCGGAGTCGGGGGATATGGGGAGAAGGCAGGAACGGGGTACTGATTGGGGATGATCAGCCATGATCACATTGAATTGATCGATGCTGGCTCGAAGGGATGAATGGCCTACTCCTGCACCTATTGTCTAGTGTCTAATATATAATAATAATAATAATAATAATGGATGGGATTTATATAGCGCCTTTCTAATACTCAAGGCGCTTTACATCGCATTATTCATTCACTCCTCAGTCACACACGGTGGTGGTAAGCTACTTCTGTAGCCACAGCTGCCCTGGGGCAGACTGACGGAAGCGTGGCTGCCATTCTGCGCCTACGGCCCCTCCGACCACCACCAATCACTCACACACATTCACACACAGGCAAAGGTGGGTGAAGTGTCTTGCCCAAGGACACAACGACAGTATGCACTCCAAGCGGGATTCGAACCGGCTACCTTCCGGTCGCCAGCCGAACACTTAGCCCATTGTGCCATCATGTCGTCCCATATATGGTGAAGGAACTGGTGCATGAGGGAGGACTTCAGAGATTTGAATCATTTGAGTCTCTACTACGGCAGACAAGACCTGTGCATGTGAATTAGTTTAGAGATACCGTGCGGAACAGACCCTTCGGCCCAATGGGTCCGTGCCGACCAGCGACCCCCGTACACTTAACACACTGGTGATGGTGGAGATATATATATATATACAATAGATCATCACAGAGGTTCTTGGATAGGCACATGAAAATCCAGCGAATCTAGGCTTACGGATTATGTGCAGGCAGACGGGATTGGTTTAATTTGGCATCATGTTTGGCACAGCTTCGTGGGCAAAAGGGCCTGTTCTGTGCTGCACTGTTCTACGCAAGGCAAAGTTTAAGAGTGGAATGAACTGGGCAAAATAATCCAAAAATAATTCGGTCTGTGTTTTCAAAGAATAAATTATAATGCGCTGCCATTACAAATCACTTATCATCCATAACAAAGGTCGCTGATTCTGCACTGCCAATGTAAGGTGCATATAATTACACAGAAACATGTTTTTGTAGGTGTATCATTGAAGGAAATAGAAGTGGGGCTGTGACATACGACAGGACCTGTTATTTTGTGACACGTTTCACATTCTTCAGTGTTTCACAGTAAATAAACATTATCCCAAGCTACTGAAAGCTGCATAACATTGTTTTAGCCCCTCTTATCTGTGCTACTTATCTACCAAAGGAACACGCTAGCTCCAACCGCCAACTTTCGCCCTTTTCCCTGTAGCCTTGCAATTTAGTTTCAATGTATATTTATCCAATTCCTCTAAAAAAGTCCACAGTGGAACCTGCATCACAAGGAGGAGTTGGAATGTACGGGATAATAAGCTTGGAGATCCCACATCCAAGACTACTGGAACACAAAAGCAGGATAATATTTACGACACAGGCGCATATCATTCAGTATAATTGGGACTATTCTGCTCCAGGTGGTACTTCCCTCCCAGCCCGATAGGCATCATGTTGTCCACAAGGTTGAAGTTTAACATTCCGCCCAATCTGTTTGAATGTCTGAAATATCCTTCTTTACCTTTTGGAAACGATGTCAATGTTTTTCCGCAGTAATTCATAATTGATGTACTCATTGGGCTCAAAGTAACTCATAGCTACTTTGGCCCGCCGACATATAGCGGAAAGATGGTACCTCCGAATCCCATGGTTCAAGGCTTGCTGCAACGTAATGAAAACCACAGATCATGAACAATCCACAGAAAAGGGCATGTTAAATTATGCTACAAAGTCCGCAGAGAGGTTAGTGATGGATACAACTTAGTCTGGCAATGAACATAACATGAAAGTACCATCAAATGTGTCACTACATAATACAAGAATAGAGTATTTATTAAGTGGTGAAGGATTTGCTCGAGGGACCTGGTGACCTTGTGCACAAATCACTGTAAGTTAATATACCAAGTAATTAGGAAGACAAAACCATTATTGTTAACCATTATTGCAAGAGAGTTTTGGTACAAGAGTCTACTATTAACACTGTTAAACTTAGTATGATTGTGCCTAATATATAGCATAATGTATATGTCACTGAACATGCAACAAAAAAAGAGCCACTTTACTTGGATACACTCGACAATAAAGTACCATTGAAGAGTTATTAGATTCTATGTTCTAGATCCAGGCTTGGACTATATTCGATGAAAGTTTCAAATCCAGCAAGGGGGTTTGAGAATTTCATTGTTTTAATAATTCTGGAAATGAAATGTTGATATGACAATGATCATGAAGCCTCTCTATCACAAGATTCCAATTTATTCGCTCATGTCCTTCTGCAAAGAAAATCTTTAGTCTCCACCAGACTCCAGGCTCAATTACAGATACTGAGTTTGTTCTCCTTGAAGCTAAGGTCCTGGGGAAATTTGACTGATCCTCAATTGTCTGGATAGGATGAACGGAAGAAAGCTGCACCTAATAGGTGGAAGTTCTCAGACCAAGTGAGTCAAATGATGGACAAAAGACAAGCGTAGAATAGTATGTAATCCTTTTGACTCCTTGTGCAGAGAATGTAGAAGTTTCAGCTTATAAGAAACAGATTCAATCAGCACTTTCAAAAAGGATGAGGACATGGAAGGAAAAAGATTTACAGAGCTGTGGAGTAAGTGAAGGTGGAGGAACACAGGATTGAATAATTTGCCTTACAAGAAGACAGTGTGGACATAACAGACCAAATGGCCTTGGTCTGCGCTGTGACAATTCGAGGATGTTCTGCACGATTCGAGTCACCCAAATGCTGTTGACTTTTTGCTGCCTTCGACTACGCAGGCAAGCTGAGGACACTTAATGAATGCTGCCTTCAACTGGGACACCTACATCAAGCAACCCCAACTGGAAAATGCACCAGTTGATGTAAAGCAGTGTAGGAAATTTGCTAAGACTTTTACCAAACGTAGTCAGACAGGGAATAGAGGGATATGGGTCATGTGCAGGCAAATACGATTTAATTTGGCATTGTGCTAGACACAGGCATGGTGGGCTGAGCTTAGAACAATACAGCACAGGAACTGGCCCTTCAGTCCACAATGTCTGTGGTGAACATGATGCCAAGTTAAACTAATCTTCCTCTGACTACATTTGATCCATATCACATATATCGACCTAAATAGGCCTCTTAAATGCTACTATCATATCTGCCTCCGCCACCCTTGGGTGGTCGCAGTGGTAGGGTTGCTGCCTTTCAGCGAAGGCAGCATCGGAGACCTGGGTTCAATCCCGACTACGGGTGCTGTCTGTACGGAGTTTGTACGTTCTCCCCATGACCTGCATTGGTTTTCTCCCATATCTTCGGTTTCCTCACACACTCCAAAGACGTACAGGTTTGCAGGTATTAACCTGGCTTGGTAAATGTAAAAATTGTCCCTAGTGGGTGTAGGATGGTGTTAATGTGCGGGTATCGCTGGTCGGCACGGACCCGGTGGGCCGAAGGGCCTGTTTCCGCACTGTGTCTCTAAACTCTAAAAAGCATGCTCCAGGCACCCACCAGTCTCTATGGAAAACTTTCCCCATGCATCTCCTTTAAATTTTGCCACTCTAAACCTAAAGTTATGCCATCTCGTCTTTGACATTTCCGGCCTGGGAAAAGTCACGGTAGACTACAGGGCCAGTTCCTGTATTGAACCATTCTCTGCTATGTTAAACACCAATATGAAACTCAGTATCTAGCCTTAGGTCACAAAGGCAATGCAACCCTAGGGAAAACAATTACCGCTTAATGAGTTGGATATTTAAGATGGATGATAACATCGCCCCTTCTCCCGGCAAAGGTTAATAGATGGTCCAGTTTTGATAGAACAATTTCTTCAACACAAGGTCATACGATGGAAAAGCAAGGTGATCCCAAAATGTCCACTTTTAATAGATTTGGAAACAATGGCAACTTCCTATCTCAGGTGTCCTAGGAGGTTACCGTTGAATGAACGCCTTCAAAGTCTTTTTTTGTAATAAGGTTGCTTATTTTTGTAATAACGTGGCTCAGCTCCCACATTTAATATTTAAATGTAAGTATTTTGAATTACTTCCAACATAGTGAAACCAAATTTAATTAAATCAAATGGGTTGTACAGTGGTAGAGTTGCTGCCTTACAGTGCCAGAGACTCGGGTTTGATCCTGACTACAGGCGCTGTCTGTACGGAGCTTGTACGTTCTCCCTGTGACTGCTGGGGATGGTGGCTGGGTGCTCCGGTTTCCCCCCACACTCCAAAGACGTACAGGATTGAAGGTTAATTGGCTTCTGTAAATTGTCCCTAGTGTGTAGGATAGAACTAGTGCACAGGTTGGTGTGGACTCGGTGAGGCCTATTTCCACGCTATATCCCAAAAACTAAAACAAATCAGCGTTGTACTCTCACAACTTAAATTTTAAAACTTTTAAAGCGTTGAACACTATTGTAGAATGACTTGCAACAACCTGTTCAACTCCCAGTGTGGTCTTTCAAGCAGCTGGGAACTGTTCTGACATTCACATTGCAGGACACTCCCTATTCCGATGATTGGCAAGATAATTGACCAACTAAACTAGGCTCATGTCAAAGTTTAAGCACAAGCACAATTTTAATAAGTGAATTCAGCCTTGGGATTGTTCAGCCTTCTCCAGATTGTTCAGCCTTCGCAACCCATGAAGCTGCCATGAGCAAGTCAAGAGAGAAAAAAAACCTGCACTCTCTGTCCTTGGAATCACCTTAGTTACTAATTTTCAGCCTTGCGCTCACTTTGTATCACGGCCAACTTTCTCCACGGTAAAGTCAGTCATACACTACATTTCTCAAAGGATAACATAGCATTTAGTGAAATAATTTAGATATAAAATTCTTAAGAAATTCAAAATACCGTGCATATCCATGCATATAATTTGTATAATCTTAAACGCCATGCCACTATAACATTCTACAGTTAATAAAACATTTTCCAGAAAAACTAAACAGATGCATCTGACAGCAACCATTTTACTGGGACTCCCTCTATTCAGTAAATTGACAGATCAGACTACCTTTCAATTCCAGGCCAGAAGCAGCAAGAACTGTACTCAGTTAGTAAAGAGAAAAAAACTCGGGGTTAGGCTAACATATGGCAATTACCATATCCAGGTTCAAACATGTTAAATTGCATAAGTGCTTGACAAGCATAAGTGCTTGAAAAGGGCATTTAGTTATGCTGCTCCCTTTGCATGGAACCAGCTGCAGCATGAACTGAAACTTAAGGAGCTGGTTTCTATAAACAGATTGAAATCCCTTCTTAATGATGTTGAAGCGGGCTCTTCTGTCTGTACATGCTTTGTTTGATGATGTTCTGACTGGGACTCTATTTATATGTTCTCTGTTGTTTTTAAATTATTGTCTGTAACTGTGGAACTGTGCTGCTGCCTGTCTTGGCCAGGACTCTCTTGTAAAAGAGATTTTTAATCTCAATGAGACTTCTCCTGGTTAAATAAAGGTTAAATAAAAAAATAAATAAAACATGCAGCTCTGAAAAAAAAAATATTGATGCCTTGTCACTATCAACGACAATGGCGCAGCTGGTAGAGCTGTTACCTCACTGCATCAAAGACCCGGGTTCGATCCGACCTCGGGTGCTGACTCTTTGGAGTTTGCACCCTGTAAAGGAATGGATTTCTTCCGGAAGCTCCACTTTCCTCCCACATCCAAAAGGCATACAGATTTGTAGGTTAATGGGCCTCTGTAAATTGTGTAGGGAGTGGATGTGCGCCATCAACAAACTGCATGCACCTGCTTGCTAACATCCAACAACATCTCTTGACCTCTTCCACTGTGTAAGGCAGCAAGTGCATGAGAATACCTTAATCTATAAGGCTCTTCCATGTTGTTCACCTTTCTGACTGACTGATTGATTGAAAAATACATCATGAAACAGGTCCTTCAGCCCATCGAGCCCATGTTATCCATCAATCACCCATTCACTCTAGGTTTATGTCATCTCACGTTTGCATCCACTCCCCAAACTGTATAGGCAACTTTTACAGAGGCCAATTAACCTTCCAACTGGACAGCGTTGTGATCCGGGAGGAAACTGGAGTGTCCAAAGGAAATCCACATGTCACAAAGAGAACGTACACACAGATAGCACCCTAATTCAGGATCGAACCCAGGTCTGTGGTGCTGTGAAGCAGCAGCGCTACGAGCTGCACCACGGCGGCGACATGTTATTTTGAAAAGTACCGACAATCTTTCCTTCCTCATAGAAATCTGTTATAATGTAGGCAGGCATAACTTTTACCAAAAGGACTGCAGGGTGATTCACCTTCTGAAGGACAAGGTTCATATGCTGGCCTGGCCTAGATGTCCACCAGTGAATAACGAAAACACCAATCGGTGAAGGACTCTGACCCAAAAATATGAGGCTTTGACAGTTCACTAGTTAAGCGTGTCAACACTTGATTCCACTGAATCAGTCTGAAGAAGGGTTTCGGCCCGAAACGTTGCCTATTTCCTTCGCTCCATAGATGCTGCCGCACCCGCTGAGTTTCTCCAGCATTTTTGTCTAACTTGATTCCACTACTTAGCTGTTTTTCCAAGTAGCTTTATCAACTGAGGGGGAAATTACCTCTTTAAGCTGCGCATGTAGTTGATATTAAGGTACCGTGGTCACTAATCAGGGGCTGTGATTTAAGAATGAGACGGCCTCCTCCGGAATGTAACCGGCGCGGTGTAACCTTGTTGTCACCTTGGCTCCCCCGAGCAGGCTTAGTGATTTTTTTTCCCCCCCAGTTTAGATTATTTTTTTCTCTTGTGTGTGGGTTTAATCGAGGTGTGGGATCCCGAAGCTGAGCCGGTTACCATGGGAATGCAGCAGCAGCAGCAGCTTCGGCACCGGCTGTGTGTGTGTGTGTGTGTGTGTGTGTGTGGGAGGAAAGAGGAAGAGAGCCGCCGCTGGAGAGAGGGGGGGGGGGGGGGGGGAGAAGGTCAATGGAAGGGATCGGGCTACGCGGGCTCCCCGCGGCCACGGAAAAGTGGCATTTACGGCGTGAGATTCCCCCCTCCACCCCCCAACCCGCGGCTCCCCGTGCCCCCGCTCCCATGGCCTCCCGGCTGCGCTCTTTACCTGCAGCCTGCTGGCGGTCAGGATGTACGTCGCCATTTTGTTCACTGACAAAGATGCCGCATGCGTATGACGTCACAGCGCGGCCTTTAATACCACCCCAGGGCAGGTCCTAAAAGCTGAGCTCCAAAAAAAAAACACCCACTCACATCCCCAACCAACCCCCTGCTCGGCCCAATAAAGACACACACAATCAATCTCCAATTAACTCCTCCCGGTGAAGCACAAAATCCTGTGAAACCCCGTTGCTTTAAAATCACAATTTATTTTAAACGTTTTGCACAAAATATCCTTCCACCGGATGTGACGTTTTCACAGGTGGGGTGGGGGTGGGGCAAAAGTACATTTGTTAAATAAAAAAAAACACTTTATGCTGTCACCTTAATTTTTTTTTCTAAACATTTTAGAAATTGTTTTTTTGTATCTGAGTTGCTCCCGTCTGTTTGGGGGTTTAAAATTTTTTTTTAAATATATATTGTTAGTGTAGAGGTCAAAGGGCAGGTGATGCTGCTTCCGGCGGCTGGTGGCGGTTGGAGTACGTGATGGCGAAGCATCATCCTGACTTGATCTTCTGCCGCAAACAGGCGGGAGTTGGTGAGTGAGTTAGCGGCCGCTTTGGTGACCGGATCCCACCCGGGGTTTCGGAGGAGTTTGATTTGGAGTTTTGGGGGGGGGGGGACTCGACCCCGAACACGTGGAGGAGGGGCGGAGGAAGGAACTGCAGATGCTGGGTTGGACTGAAGATAAGACACAAAATGCCGGAGTAACTCAGCAGGGGGTACACACAATTGCTGGGGAAACTCAGCGGGTGCAGCAGCATCTATGGAGCGAAGGAAATAGGCGACGTTTCGGGCCGAAACCCTTCTTCTGAAGTCTGAAGAAGGGTTTCGGCCCGAAACGTCGCCTATTTCCTTCGCTCCATAGATGCTGCTGCACCCGCTGAGTTTCCCCAGCAATTGTGTGTACCTTCGATATTCTAGCATCTGCAGTTCCCTTTTGATAACTCAGCAGGGGGACAGGCAGCATCTCTGGCAGTATCCTGGCAGGTACAGGATACTGAGTTGGATGATCAGCCATGATCACATTGAATGGCGGTGCAGGCTCGAAGGGCCGAATGGCCTCTACTCCTGCACCTAGTTTCTATGTTTCTGGAGAGAAGGGATCAGGCAGGGTGTCGTTTAGGGTCGACACCCCCCCCCCCACCCCCCTCCCCCCTCCCCCTTCTTCAGACTGGACAGGCGATGTAGACGGTGATGCAGAGAGATGTGGAACAAGTGAATGAATGAAAGATATGCAACAAAAACAAGTATTGATGATAAAGGAAACAGGCCATTGTTAGCTGTTTGCTGGGTGAGAACGGGAACCTGGTCAGCTGCGACTTGGGTGGGGGAGGAGGGATGGAGAGAAAAGGAAACATAGAAAATAGGTGCAGGAGTAGGCCATTTGGCCCTTCGAGTCTGCACCGCCATTCAATATGATCATGGCTGATCATCCAACTCAGTATCCTGTACCTACCTTCTCTCCATACCCCCTAGGTAGACAAAAGGAGACGAGGAGACACCTTTTCTCACAGAGAGTTGTGAATGTGTGGAATTCTCTGCCTTAGAGGTGGAGGCGGGTTCTCTGGATACTTTCAAGAGAGAGCTAGACAGGGCTCTTAGAGATAGCGGAGTCAGGGGATATGGGGAGAAGGCAGGAACGGGGCACTGATTGGGGATGATCAGCCATGATCACATTGAATGGTGGCTGGCTCGAAGGGCCGAATGGCCTACTCCTGAACCCATTGTCAATTGTTTATAAAAGTGCTGGAGAAACTCAGCGGGTGAGGCAGCATCTTTGGAGCGAAGGAAATAGGCAACGTTTCAGGCCGAAACCCTTCTTCAGAGAGAAAGGGAATGCAGGGGTAACGTGAGATTAGAGAAATATAATTATCATGTTACTGGGTTGTAAGTTGTCCCAAGTGAAGTATGAGGGGGGGGCACGTGGGGGTTACTGTGAGGATGGGAACAAGGATCGGGACCTCTCCACCCACTTAGAAACATAGAAAATAGGTGCAGGAATAGGCCATTCGGCCCTTCGAGCCAGCACCACCATTCAATATGATCATGGCTGAGCATCCGAAATCACATCTCTCTCTTCCCCCCCCTGGTATTCTTAACTCCTTCTCCAACAGCCCCACTCTACTCTTTGACTTGAGGCCACTTGGGTTTGTGTTGCAGTTCCCCCATCAACTACCTCCATGAGTAGAGTCATGCTGAGGGAATGCAGACACAAGGTGCTGGAGCAACTCAGTGGGTCAGGTGGCATCTCTGGGGAAAAGGTACAGGTGATGTTTTGCAACAAAACCCTTTCTCGCACTCAGTCTGACCTGAAACGTCACCTGGTCCTTGCTGCAGAGATGCTGCTTGAGTTGCTCCAGAACTTTGTGTTTATCATCGGTATAAACCAGCATCTGCCGCCCCTTCCTCTACATGCTGAGGGAATGCCGACTTCCCACCAAACCACATTGCAGCTTTAGACCAAACATGGATCAAAGAGTTAAATTCAAGAGATAGAATGAGTAACTCACAACTCCAGAGACCCAGGTTCAATCCCGACCTTCGGATGGTGCTTGTGTAGAGTTTGCATGTTCTCCCTGTGACCATTAGGTTCTCCCCATGAGCGCCCATCTGATTGATAGGTTAATTGACTTCAGTAAATAGCCCCATATGTAGGTGGGTGATCAGAAAACCAGTGGGGAGTTAATGAGCATGTGAGAGTGAATAGCTCATAGGAAATAATGTGGCAATCTCAGAGACATAGACCCGATGGGCAGAATGGTTATCTATGTCAAAAGGCAAGTAAATAAAAATATAATGGGCTTGGGGCGGAACTGGCTGGCAGAGTCCACTGTAGAATCTGAGCAATGGAAACAGCTCTGGTGTTGTATAAGTGGCAACCTTGTTGACCACAGCACCTAACTAACCAGTAAGGCAGAGTAAAGATACCACTGAAAAGCCTAAAGTAAAGATAACTACGAAGATACACACAAAATACTGGAGTAATTTAGCGGGTCAGGAAGCATCTCTGGAGAAAAAGAATAGCTGTCGGGATGGCGGGACTGTCATATGCTGAGAGAATGGAGCAGCTGGGCTTGTACACTCTGGAGTTTAGAAGGATGATAGGGAATCTCATTGAAAGATATAAGATTGTTAAGGGTTTGGGCACGCTAGAGGCAGGAAACATGTTCCTGGTGTTTGGGGAGTCCAGAACCAGGGGCCACAGTTTAAGAATAAGAAGTAAGCTATTTAGAACGGAGATGAGGAGACACTTTTTCTCACAGAGAGTGGTGAGTCTGTGGAATTCTCTTCCTCAGAGGGCGGTGGAGGCAGGTTCTCTGGATGCTTTCAAGAGAGAGCTAGATAGGGCTCTTAAAAATAGAGGGGTCAGGGGATATGGGGAGAAGGCAGGAACGGGGTAGTGATTGGGGATGATCAACCATGATCATATTGAATGGCGGTGAAGGGCCGAATGGCCTACTCCTGCACCTATTGTCATTTTGGGTCTGAACCTTTCTTAGACCCAACTTGAAACGTCACCTATTCTTTTTCACTAGAGATGCTGCCCGACCCACTAAGTTACTCCAGCATTTTGTGTCTATCTTTGATATAAATCAGCGTCTGCAAAAGTTAACTACTGTTTCATCAAGAGCTCAGCTGATTTCAAAAGTCCTACCAATATCATTCTCAGACTGAAGAAGTGTCTCGAACCGAAACGTCGCCCATTTCCTTCGCTCCATAGATACTGCCTCACCCGCTGAGTTTCTCCAGCATCTTTGTCTACCTTAATAATAATAATAATAATAATAATGGATGGGATTTATATAGCGCCTTTCTAATACTCAAGGCGCTTACCTTAGATTTTCCAGCATCTGCAGTTCCTTCTTAAACATAACCAATATCATAGTAGTTTGTTTCTGAAGCTAAAAATCCATTTTCAGTTCTTTTTCATTCCCAAGGACCAGCCCACTTCAATTTTACCATGTGTTTTGAGATGTCTGAATGTGGCACAAATTTTGCAGTCAGCTGGAATGTAACAGACTAACTATGTATGAGGCATCCATCCTGCAAGTAACTCCCCAAAAATGGTAACACAAATTTCACTCTACCTTAATGTGACAATACCCCATGTGACAATAAACTGACCTTGAAACCTTGAACTCTGTGATGAGCTTCCCTTTTATTAATGCCTGCCTTTGTCAGGCATCTGTTCAAAGAGGATTCATACGGAGCCAGTAACACTGTCATCAAGCCAACTTAGCAGGGATAACATTAAGACATTTTTATGTGTTTTGAAATCCTGAAATTGCTGTTGGTTTGATTGAATAATTACATTAAATGTGAATAGTTTCATCACCTTTAATGCTGCAAAATCCTATTCAGAAGGCTCTGAATTGAACACCAGGAATGTGCAATGGATGACTGTGTCTACAGTTCAATTTCTTTCCACTTCTGTCTTGAAGTGGCTTGGGTCCCTTTAAACTTCACAACTAAGTGAACGCATTAGGAAAAGGGTGATTGATAGATGTGCCCATGAGTATTGTTAGATATTGTTGTTAGGATAGCAGAGTGGTGCAACGGTAGAGTTGCTGCATTACCGTGCCAGAGACTCGGGTTTGATCCGGGCTGCCGGTGCTGTCTGTACGAAGTTTGCACGTTCTCCCCGTGACCACGTGGGTTTTCCCCGGGTACTCAGTTTTCCTCCCACATTCCGAAGGCGTACAGGTTTATAGGTTAATTGGCTTCGGTAAAGTTGTAAAATTGTCCCTAGTGTGTGGGATAGTGTCACTGTATGCGGTGACTGACGTACTGGTCGGTGCAGACACTTGGGTCGAAGGGCCTGTTTCTGCGCTGTATTTCTAAAATCTAAAGTATGGTCCATTGGTAGTTTAATATGCTGTGTTATTATGCAAAATGAAGTGAGATTCCTCAACTTGGGGAGAATATCACAGTAAGTAAATACATCAGCATTGAACCATTACAGACTTTGTACTACTATGGTCACTGTGTATACTTTGGCTTTTGCACTATTATGGTTTAGATTACTTGAACTAACTTAATTTAATGTTTATTTATCATTGTTGCACCTACTATGCCTGTAAAGCTGCAGCAAGTAAGAATGTCATTGCTACAAATAAACACTCTTCAATGTTGAGTAGCAGCAAAAGGAATTTCAAGTGCAGGGTGGAACTGCAGATGTTGGTTTAAATCAAAGATAGACACAAAATGCTGGGGTAACTCAGCGGGACAGGCAGCATCATCTGTGGATAGAAGGAATGGGTGACGTTTCGGGAAGAGACCCTTCTTCAGACCCCATTCCTTCTCCCAGAGATGCTGCCTGTCCCACTAAGTTCCTCCAGTATTTTGTGTATCTTCCAAAGATCATCACTTTTTGGGGGGCAATGTGCCAATGTTAATCTAACTTGAGTTTCTTTTTCTTTTGCAGCTATTGGGCGATTGTGTGAAAAATGTAAGTACTTTTGCATCTTGATTATTTTCCTAACCATCTCTTTTTCAGGCTATGTTTCCCTGCCTGTTTTCTCCTAATTAGAAAAGTCAGCAAATATTCACAGGTTCTTTATGGTTTTAACATGCATATTTGATAATGCAGGAGAGAGTAAAGTGCTGACAACATTGGAAGGTGCAGCACAACATTCAAAGTCTCCTCTCTGGCATAAACCTACTGGACTGTTTTTGACCATCACTGGTGAATCAACTATTGAGTTGGAGCAGATCCGTTTATTATGCTCTGCCTTTATATGAGCGAGTGGTACAGAAAACAGCCAGAGAGATGTCTTGTTAGTTACATCTTTTTAGAAAAATATACATTCATAGAGTGATACAGCGTAGAAACAAGCCCTTCTACGAACTTGCGTAAACCGGCCAACATGTCCCAGCTACACCAGTCCCACCTGCCCGCATTTGGCCCATATCCCTCCCATCTCATCCTATCCATATACCTGTCTAACTGTTTCTTAAATGTTGGGATAGTCGCAGCCTCAACCTCCACTGGCAGTTGTTCCAAACACCCATCACCCTTTATGTGAAAATGGTTGCCCATTAGATTCCTATTAAATCTTTTCGCCTTCGTCATAAACCTACAGTGCCCTCCATAATGTTTGGGACAAAGACCCATCATTTATTTATTTGCCTCTGTACTCCACAATTTGAGATTTGTAATAGAAAAAATCACATGAGGTTAAAAGGCACATTGTCAGATTTTAATAAAGGCTATTTTTATACATTTTGGTTTCACCATGTAGAAATTACAGCAGTGTTTATACATAGTCCCCCCCCCCGTCCCCCCCGTCCCCAATTTCAGGGCACCATAATGTTTGGGACACAGTAATGCCATGTAACCTAAAGTAGTCATGTTTAGTATTTTGTTGCATATCCTTTGCATGCAATGACTGCTTGAAGTTTGCGATTCATGGACATCACCAGTTGCTGGGTGTCTTCTCTGGTGATCCTCTGCCAGGCCTGTATTACAGCCATCTTTAGCTTATGCTTGTTTTGGGGGGCTAGTCCCCTTCAGTTTTCTCTTCAGCATATAAAAGGCATGCTCAATTGGGTTCAGATCGGGTGATTGACTTGGCCACTCATGAATTGACCATTTTTTAGTTTTGCAAAACTCCTTTGTTGCTTTAGCAGTATGTTTGGGATCATTGTCTTGCTGTAGAATGAACCGCCAGCCAATGAGTTTTGAGGCATTTGTTTGAACTTGAGCAGATAGGATGTGTCTATACACTTCAGAATTCATTATGCTACGACCATCAGCAGTTGTATCATCAATGAAGATAAGTGAGCCAGTACCTTCAGCAGCCATACATGCCCAGGCCATAACACCCCCACCACCATGTATTTCACGAAAATGAGGTGGTATGCTTTGGATCTTGGGAAGTTTCTTCTCTCCTCCATACTTTGCTCTTGCCATCACTCTGATATAAGTTAATTTTAGTCTCATCTGTCCACAAGACTTTTTCCAGAACTGTAGTTGCTCTTTTAAGTACATTTTGGCAAACTGTAACCTGGCCATCCTATTTTTGAGGCTAACCAGTGGTTTGCATCTTGCAGTGTAGCCTCTGTGTTTCTGTTCATGAAGTCTTCTGCGGACAGTGGTCATTGAAAAATCAACACCTGACTCCTGAAGAGTGTTTCTGATCTGTCAGACAGGTGTTTAGGGATTTTTCTTTATTATAGAGAGAATTTTTCTCTCATCAGCTGTGGAGGTTTTCCTTGGCCTGCCAGTCCCTTTGTGATTAGTGAGCTCACCAGTGCTCTCTTTCTTCTTAATGATGTTCCAAACAGTTGATTTTGGTAACTGAGTAAGGAGTGCCCTCCAACCACCTAGCGGTCACTCTGTGAAACAACGAGTTGCTTTCAAATCAACAGCTAAAAAAATGTATTTTTGTTATTGCAAGCTAAAAATACTAAAGGATGTTACATTGTTGAAGAGAGTATCATTGCACAAGTGTCGATCGAAGCAATTGCTTGCCAATGTCGATGACCTCCCTCCGTGTAACTAGCAGCCTGTGTTTGTAAAGAGACACTGGTGTCTGATTACTATGGAGACGCTCCTTCTGCTATAACCAAAATCTGTTGTAAAGAGGTCCATAATTAAGAGAGTGGCCGTAGAGGGTTTCGGCCCGAAACGTTGCCTATCTCCTTCGCTCCATAGATGCTGCTGCACCCGCTGAGTTTCTCCAGCATTTTTGTGTACCTTCCATAATTAAGAGGATAGACTGTATACAATTAGCTTGCAGAGCCCTGAATATAACCTTTTTATGGATAATATAATCGAGTTGATAATAAAGTTAAACATTTATTTACTTCCCTCTGTAGTATAACCCCATCCATTGAATATCATTGTCTTGACAGTCATCAACCTATATTCCTTTTCTCTCTCTAGCCTCCTACCTCTGTCCCCAACTATGCAAATCCAATTCTGTCTCCTCATCAAGGATTGCCAGGGTGGAATAATTGTTTAAGCCTGTTCTTATATCACATAACACATGTATTTCTACTGCGATTCTGTAACGCGATATCGTAGTGCAGCTGGTAGAACGACACACAGCCGCAGAGACTCGGACACAATCTTGACCTTTGATGCTGTCTGTGTGCACTTTCTCTGCCCCAACCGTGTGTATTTCATCCTCTAACTGTGTGGCAGAATTGGGTGGGGGGTCGGGGGTGTTGATAGGAATGTGAGTAGAATTAAAAAATATGATTACTGAGGAATTAGTGTAAGTGGGTAGCAGAAACCAAATTTCGTTTGAACTTCATTTGAGGTTCAAATGACAATAAACGATATTGTATTGTATTGATAGCTTGAACTTGGCGAACCAAAGGGCCTGTTTTCTCTGTGTATTTCTCTGTGACACTCTGACACTATTCTGTCTTCTCTTGTCTTGTCTCCTATTTGCATTGTGGTGTTTTCAAAAAGAGTTAGATTTAGCTCTGGGGGCTAAAGGAATCAAAGGAAAAGGGGGGAAATGCAGGAACGGGGTACTGATTTTCGATGATCAGCCATGATCATCGAAAATCAGTACCCCGTTCCTGCTTTTTCCCCAAATCAAGTCAAGTCAAGTTTATTCGTCACGCACACATACGAGATGTGCAGTGAAATGAAAAGTGGCAATGCTCGCGGACTTTGTGCAAAAAACAAACAAACAAACAAACTACAAACAGAATGGAACAGAATCACCTATACTTTTACATATTACATATTGTGGTAGGAAGGAAAAAGGAAAAAAAATCATTTGATTCCTTTAGCCATCAGAGCTAAATCTAACTCTCTCTTGAAAACACCGCAATGCAAATGGTGGTGCTGGCACAAAGGCCGAATGGCCTACTCGTGTACCTATTTTCCTATGTTTCTGATGTCCTCTGCCACTTTAATTGTTTGCAGTTTTCTTGTCCCATCAGACTTATTTTCACCAAGTATGTCCAATTGCTGTGCATTCATATCGTGCATCAGAATGGCCTTCCACATTTCTAGTGAATCAGTGCTGCCCTTAGCTTGTCCATTCCTCTGGCCCCAATCTCTCTTCTGCACTGCCGTTCTCCCAAGTGTAGTTGAACCCGTTCCAACATTAAACGACTATTTCTTCAACTCCATTTACTTCTTCCAACTCGAAGGCACAGCCATAGGAGGCCACATGGGTTCAAATCAATGAATTGGTCCAACTCAGACCCTCGCCTTGTCTTTGTTTCTCCCCTAGTGCATTGATAACTGTACAG